>NC_041381.1:405151828-405169710 GCF_002162155.2 Triticum dicoccoides | reverse complement strand
CGGCTGCTCGCGGCCGGACCTGGCCGCGCCTGCTGGTCGCTTGTGCCGCCCCGTCCAAGACCGCACTGGACGCCACCACGCCGCCCTGTCCGCGCCCGCGCCGGCTGCGCTCGCACCCGCGCCTAGCCGCCACCGCGTCGTCCCGTCTGAGGCCGCGCCCGCGCTTGCTGCTTGCGCCTGCGCCTAGCCGCCACCGCGTCGTCCCGTCTGAGGCCGCCTGCTCTGGCCGCCCGCTGCCTGCATGAGGACGTCATTGGCGGCTGCCTGTGCCTGCACCGGCTGGCACTGGACCAAGGTGGGGGTGACACGCGGGCGCTCCTCCGAGCCTGCGACGAGGATAGAGAGGAGGAGGAGGAAGGGGGGCACCAAGCTCGCCATTGCCGGTCTCGGGCAGCGAGTAGTCGGCGAGCGGGCAGGCAGGTGCTTTGCCCGGCCGCTAGCTCCGCCCCGGCCACGCTCCGCCCGGCCACGAGCTCGCTCGCCCTCGGAGTTGCTCGCTACGGAGGCCATCACCCTCACCCCGTCCATGCCCGGCCACGAGCTCCGCTCCGCTCCGTCGAGGGCGGCCACGACATGCAGGGCGAGCACGGCGAGCAGGCGGGGACGCAAGCGCGTGGTGGGGAGAGATAAGAGGCAAGCGCGTGGAGGGAGCACGTGGGTGGGCCAGCACCCACAAAGTGAGTTATTAACAGGAGAGAGACGCTGGCTGGTGGGCCAGCGCCCACAAAAAGGCGAGATTAGGCCTCCCAGGAGCCCCCTAGTGCGCTGGGTGTGGTATGGGGTTGCCGGCGGGAATTTTTGCTCTTACCGGCGAAACACAGCGAGTTGGGGGCCTGACTGGGGCGGTTTTTGCCCGCCGGCGCCCAAAAAGTGGCTTGGGGAGGCTTCTTGGGGGGACTAGTAGAGATGCCCTTAGGGTCTTTCCACTCCTTATTCTTCTCATATTGATATCTCACCCAAAACTTGAAAACTTCAATCACACAAAACTTAACGGAACTTCGTGAGATTGGTTAGTATGACAAAGAACAAATCATTCACTTTGGTACTGTAAAGACAAGATTCATTATTTTTTATCACGCAATGCCTATTGTACCTTATCATTTCCACAATTTATACTGACCAATAATAGCCATAGAAACTATAAAACAAGCAAGCTATGCATTGAAAACAGAATATGTCAAAAACAGAACGGTCTATAATGATCTGAATAATGATCATACTTCTGCAACTCTAATAATTCTGAAATATTAGGACAGCGTAGAAGTTTTGTTTACAAAGCATGTGCAAAAATTTAGATCAAAGTCACGTTCCAGTGGATTTTAGAAATTCCTGGACTGGGCACAAAAGTTTATGTTTTTTCATAGAATCAAGTCAACTATCATCCACACTATCCCAAAGGCTTTACTTGGCACTCTATTGAAACAAAAGCTATGCAACATGATTACTAAATAGTAGATTAATCATGTTAACACACAAAAATAGTAGGTATAAGTATTGGGTTTTCTCCCAACAAGCGCTTTTATTTAATGCCTTTTAGCTAGGCATGATGATTTTAATGACGCTCACATAAAATTAAAGAATTGAAACATAATGGGAGCATCATGAATCACATGGCAAGCACATTTTAGTCTAACTCACTTCCTGTGCATAGGGATTTTGTGAGCAAACAATTTATGGGAACAAGAAACAACTAGCATAGGAAGGTAAAACAAGCAAAACGTCAAGATTTTCAACACATAGAGAGAAAACTTGATATTATTAGAATATGTAAAAGCATATGTTCCTCTCTCAAAATAACTTTCAGTAGCATCATGAAAATTCAATAATATAGCTATCACACAAAGCATTCCTTTCATGATCCACAAGCATATATTTTTTATTTCTCTCCACATAACCAAATTTCCTCATTCATAAAAGTGGGAGTATCATATGAAACTCAAATACTATAAATTGTTTCCACATTAAAAGAGTAACGTTCAGTAAAAGGATATTCAAAATTATGACTATAATTATCACTACTTTTTATGACATAAGTATCATCACAATAATCATCATAAGTAGCAACTTTGTTCTCATCATAGTCAATTCAAACCTCTTCCGAAATAGTGGAATCATAACTAAATAAAGTCATGACCTCTCCAAATCCACTTTTATCATTATAATAAGATTAAACACCCTCCAAAATAGTGGGATAATTATTATCTAAAGTTAACACTCTTCCAAACCCACTTTCATAAATATTGTAATCATCATAAATAGGAGGCATGCAATCATCATAACAAATTTGATCATTCAAAGTAGGGGGACTTAAAAGATCATCTTCATTAATCATAGCATCCCCAATCTTGGAACAAACATTAGTTGCAGCAAATAAATTCTCAAACATGTCATTCTCGTCCAACATAGCAAGCCCCAAGCTTGTGGCTTGGCATATCATAAGCATAATCACTCTCATCATTAATAGTATGAATAGCACCAATAGTATAACAATCCTTATCATCATAATTTCCCAAGTTGGTGCCAAAAAGATTTTCAAGATTATGGAAGTATCATTATCTTCCCAACCATAGTCATCACAACAAGCAATAAGCATAACAAAATCATCATCAAGTGTATCATCTTCCACAATTATTTCTGATTCATCCTCATGAGGCACAACAATAATAGGAGAAACATCATCTGGGAGGGATACCTTTTTACCTCTACTCTTTCTTCTTTTCTTCTTCTTCACCACATCATGTGTGAGTTAAATTAATTTTTCCGAGCTTCTTATTGTTGAGATTGGTTGAATAGGGAGCTCCTACTCGTCACCTATTTCATCATGAGAGACAATAGGAGGGAAAGTAGAAATCTTTACCCTTTAATTAGTATTCATTTTATACTCTATTGGTTTTCCCATTTTCTATAGTTGGCAATATAAGCATTTTCAATGCAATTTACCATGCAAAACATATGGATTTCTTTCAAACTAGTTCAGCATGGTCTGTGAATATGAATGCTTCAAACCAAACATTTTTATGTGACAATTATTCACACCCAGAAAATAAACAAAGTTCATTATACAGTTCGAGGGTGATCAAATTATTACAATAATTGGACATGATTCGGTCATGAAGAAGCATGCATTGGAAATTAAGGTGACCAACTTTATTGCAAAGTTCACAAGTAATAGGATAAAGAGAACATAATTTTGTAGCAAATTCATCTATCACTTTGAGCAAAAAATTGGTTCTATCATGTTTATGCTTCTTACAAAATCTATCATCCCTATAAGGCATGTCTTCACAAAGTCTTTCCACTCCACAAAAATTGACATGCTTATAATAAACATTTTTGTCATGACTAGTCCAATCATCATTAGCATTTAGGATATTCATAGAATTCATACTAACAACATTGCAATCATGCTCATCGTTCATTATGCCAAACATTTTATTGAATTCTTCTTCTATCAATTTAGCACAATTTTCCTTTCCATCATTTTCAAGAAAAACATGATAAAGATGAATACTATGAGGCAACCTCAATTCCATTCTTTGTAGTTTTCTTTTATAAACCAAACTAGTGATAAAACAAGAAACTAAAAGATTCAATTGCAAGATCTAAAGATATACCTTTAAGCACTCACCTCCCCAGCAACGGTGCCAAAAAAGAGCTTGATGTCTACTACACAACTTGTTCTTGTAGACTCGTGTTGGGCCTCCAAGCGCAGAGTTTTGTAGGACAGTAGAAAAATTTCCTCAAGTGAATGACTTAAGGTTTATCAATCCGTGGGAGGCGTAGGATGAAGATGGTCTCTCTCAAACAACTCTGTAACCAAATAACAAAGAGTCTCTTGTATCCCCAACACGCCCAATACAATGATAAATTGTATAGGTGCACTAGTTCAGCAAAGAGATGGTGATACAAGTGTAGTAATGATAGTAGATATTGATTTTTGTAATAGGAACAATAAAAAACAACAAGGTAGCAAGTAACAAAAGTGAGCACAAACGATATTTCAGTGCTTGAAAATGAGGCCTAGGGTTCATACTTTCTCTAGTGCAATCTCTCAACAAAGCTAATATAATTGGATCATATAACAAATCCTCAACGTGCAATGAAGAATCACTCCAAAGTTCTTATCTAGTGGAGAACATAAGAAGAAATTGTTTGTAGGGTACAAAACCACCTCAAAGTTATCCTTTCCGATCGATCTATCGAGCTATTCCTATAAGTGTCATAAAGAGCCCAACAGTTTGTACTAAAATAAAACCATATGATACACATCAACCAACTCTAATGTCACCTAGATACTCCAATGTCACCATGAGTATCTGTGAGTTGATTATACGATATGCATCAAACAATTTCAGATTCATAATACTCAATCCAACACAAAGAACCTCAAAGAGTACCCCCAAGATTTCTACTAGAGAAACAAGGACGAAAACATGCATCAACCCCTTTGCATAGATTACCCCAATGTCACCTCGAGAATCCGCGAGTTGAGTGCCAAAACATATATCAAGTGAATCAATATGATACCCCATTGTCACCATGGGTATTCATAGCAAGACATATATCAAGTGCTCTCAAATCCATAAAATGATTCAATCCGATAATAACAAAATCTCAAAGGGAAAACTCAATTCATCACAACAAGATAGAGAGGTAGAAACACCATATGATCCAACTATATTAACAAAGCTCACGATACATCAGGATCGTGCCAAATCAAGAACACGAGAGAGAGAGAGAGAGAGAGAGAGAGAGATCAAACACATAGCTACTAGTACAAACCCTCAACCCCATGGGTGGACTACTCCCTCCTCATCATGGTAGCCACCGAGATGATGAAGATGGCCTCCGGTGATGATTTCCCCCACCAGTAGGGTGCCAGAACAGGCTCCCACTTGGTCTCTCATGGCTACAAAGGCTTGCGGCGGTGGAACTTTCGATCTAGGGTTATTTCTGGGGGTTTCTGTATTTATGCACAAAAATAACACCATGGTAGTTCTGCTGAGAACAGCGTCAGTCCGGGTTAGTTCCATGCAAATCATACCGAAACCATATAGTATTGTTGTAAACATGGCATGAATACTTCATAAATTATAGATACCTTGGAGACGTATGAACGTATCAAGCATCCCCAAGCTTAATTCCTGCTCGTCCTCAAGTAGGTAAATGATAAAAACAGAATTTTTGATGTGGAATGCTACCTCTCATGTTCATCATGTAATCTCTATTTTGTGGCATGAATATTAAGATCTGAATGATTAAAAGCAATAGTCTATTGACATAAAACAATAAAAATAAGGCATACTAACAAACAATCATGTCTTTCAAAATACCAATGCCAAAGAAAGTTATCCCTACAAAATCATATAGTCTTGTCATGCTCCATCTTCTTAACACAAAGTATTTATCATGCACAACCCTGATGACAAGCCAAGCAATTGGTTCATACTTTTTAACGTGCTTCGGCTTTTTCAACTCTTACACAATACATGGGCGCAAGCCATGGATATAGCACTATGGGTGGAACAGAGTATGATGATGGGGGATAATATGGAGAAGACAAAAAGGGAGAAAGCCTCACATTGACTAGGCTAATCAACGGGTTATGGAGATGCCCATCAATTGATGTCAATGCAAGGACTAGGGATTGCCATGCAATGGATGCAGTACGAGCTATATGTGTATGAAAGCTCAAAAATAAAACTAAGTGGGTGTGCATCTAACTTGCTTGCTCATGAAGACCTATGGCATTTGAGGAAGCCCATCATTGGATATACAAGCCAAGTTCTATAATGAAAAATATTCCCACTATTTAAATGAAAATGAAAGCATAGCAGACTCTCTATATGAAAAACATGGTGCTACTTTGAAGCACAAGTGTGGAAAGGATAGTAACATTGCCCCTTCTCTCTTTTTATCTCATTTTTTGTTGGTCTATTTTTGGCATCTTTTTTATGGGCTCTTTTCGATCTATTTTTTATTTATTTTTATTTCCTCACTTGGGACAATGCTCTAGTAATAAATATGATGATCATCACACTTCTATTTACTTACAACTTGAAAGAAAAATTACAACTCGATACTAGAATAAAATATGACTCTATGTGAATGCCTCCGGCCGTGTCCCCGGGTGTGCAATGATCTAGTGTAACATGTATAAAAAGGATGAACGGTGGCTGAGCCACAAATACTATGTTAGCTATATGATCATGCAAAGCGATATGACAATAATGATGTGTGTCATAATAAAACGAAACGGTGGAAGTTGCATGGCAATATATCTCGGTATGGCTATGAAAATGCCATAACAAGTAGGTATGTTGGTTGTTTTGAGGAAGATATAAGGAGGATTATGTGTGATAGAGTGTATCATATTACCGAAGAGGCTAGCAAATTGCGGAAAGGTGAGAGTGTGTATAATCCATGAACTCACATTAGTCATAAAGAACTCACATACCTATTGCAAAAGTTTATTAGCCCTCAGAGCAAAGTACTACTATGCATGCCCCTAGGGGGTAGATTGGTATGAAAAGACCATTGCTCGTCCCCAACCGCCACTCATAAGGAAGGCAATCAATAATAAATCATGCTATAACTTCTTAGCAGAACAAGAGACCATACGTGCATGCTTCGGGGATCACAAACCTTAACATCAACATTCTTACTAAACCACAATTACTCACTAGCACAACCCACATATTACCACCTTTATATCGCAAAACTATTGCAGGGAATCAAACTTATCATATTCAGTGATCTACATGAAAGTTTTTATTATAATCCTCTTGAATACCTATCATATTAGGATCAAATTCATAACCCATACTAATTACCGTTACTATTATAAAATCTCAAAAAGATATAAATGAAGCATGAGAGTGCAACTATTTCTTCAAAATAAAAACACTGTCGTGCTCTTAAAAAATATAAGTGAAGCACTAGAGCAACCGCCTAGCTCAAAAGATTTAAGCGAAGCACATAGAGTATTCTAATAAATCATGATAAATGTGTGTCTCTCTCAAATATATGTGTCCAATAAAGATGATTGTGACAAACTAAAAAGCAAACAAATCAAAGACTCATATAATACATGACGCTCCAAGCAAAACTTATATCATGTGATGAATAAAAATATAGCTCCAAGTAAAATTACCGATGGTTGGTAGAAGAAAGAGGGGATGCCTTCCGAGCCATCCCCAAGCTTAGGATTTTGTCACTCTTTATTCCTTCATCCATCATGATATCACTCAAAACTTGAAAACTTCAGCACACAAAACTCAACAAAACCTTCGTGAGATCCATTAGTATAACAAAGCAAATCAGTACTTTAGGTACTGTTGTCAACCCATTCATATTTATTATTGCATTAGACCTAATGTATTCTAACTTTACCATGGCTTATAACCCCCGATACAATCCATAGATTCATCAAAACAAGCAAACAACGTAACAAAAATAGAATAGTCTGTAGAAATCTGAATTATGCTTATACTTCTATAACTCTAAATATTCTGAAAAATAGGAAAAGGTGGGAAATGTGTATATAACTAATGTGTAAAAATTTCAGATCAAAAACATGTTCTAGTGAATTTAAACAATTCTCCTATTGGGTGCAAAACTTTCTGTTTTTTCACAGAATCAAATCAACTATCATCCAAATCATCCCAAAGGCTTTACTTGGAAGAAATACTAATTAAAACACAGAAACACTACCATAACAGTAGCATAATTGTGTTCACTCTAAAAAAAGAAACAAGAAAATTGAAGATAACTATTGGGTTGCCTCCCAACTAGCGTTATTGTTTTACGCCCCTAGCTAGGCGTAATGCATAGTTTAAAGTGTTGTCATCTTTGAGATTAATTCCATAGGTGGCCCTCATCATGGATTCATATGATGTCCCAATTTTATTTCTAGGGAAATGTTCCGTACTCTTTTTCAATGTAAATTGAAATTTTATATTCCCTTCTTTCATATCAATAATCGCACCTATGGTTCGTAAGAACGGTCTACCAATTATTATTGGGTGAAACGGATTGCAATCAATATCAAGAACAATGAAATCAACAAGCACATAATTACTATTTGCAAGAATAAGAACATCATTAATTCTACCCAAGGTTTTCTTAATAGTAGAATCCGCCAAGTGCAAGTTAAGAAAACATTCATCCATATTGGTAAACCCTAGCACATCACATAGAGATTTGGGTATTGTGGAAACGCTAGCACCCAAATCACATAAAGAATTGCACTCATAGTTTTTAATCTTGACTTTAATGGTAGGTTCCCACTCATCATATAATTTTCTAGGAACTGAGATTTCCATTTTCTAGCTTTTCTTCTAAAGCTTTCATCATCGCTTCTAAAATATGTTCAGTAAAAGCCTTATTTTGTTCATAAGCATTAGGTGAATTTAGCATGGATTGCAACAAGAAATACACTAAATCAAAGAAAATCTATCATAAATATAGTCTTTGTAATCCAAAAGAGTGGGCACATCACTATTTAAAGTTTTGACCTCTCCAAACCCACTTTTATCAATTTTTTTCATTAAGGTCATCACCCTCCGAACAATTTGGATGCCTTCTAGCTAAAGTTGCCTCTTATTTAGTCCCATTATCATCAAGTTTTATGTTGCTAAACAAAGATTCAATAGTTGTGACACCAATCATTTTAATATCTTCACCATTACAACGATAAAAACCGGGCGGAATCGCTTTTTCTAAGAATTCTAGCTTAGTCCTTAATCTAGAGGTTCGTTCTTTACTTTCATCCATGGGGACATAAAGAGCTTTAATGGATTCATTAATATCAAGCTTGGTTGTAAAAAATTAGATATAAGATTTTCCACATCATGAACGATTCTATCCATGCTGCTAAACATATCATCAAGTTTACTCATTTTTTCTTCTATCGTAGTGTTGAAAACTTTTTGCGCACTAATAAATAATTTGATGTTAATTTCAAGATCAAAGGGCGTCCTATTGTTATTATTATTATTATTATTATTATTATTATTATTATTATTATTATTATTATTATTAGAATTACCATAGGAATTTCCATAATTATTAGGGAAATTTCCAGGAAACGACCTAGGATTAAAATTACCTCTATAAGCATTGCTATTAAATTGTTTCGCGAGACAAAATTCACATCTACGGGATCACTATTTTTCTCAATCAAAGTAGACAATGTCACATCATCAAAATCAATATTAGCCCTTTTACTAGCAACCATTTTCATAAGCGCATCTACTTTATCACTCAAAGTACTAATTTCTTCAGCGGAATTCACTTTTCTACTAGTAGGAGTTCTTTCAGTATGCCACTGTGAATAATTTGCCATAACATTGTCAAGCAATTTTGTAGTTTATCCTAATTTGATTTCCATAAAAGTACCTCCTGTGACGGAATCTAGAAGATTTCTAGAGACAAAGTTCAATCCCCCATAATTTTTTTGTATGATCATCCACAAACTTAAGCCATGACTTGGGCAATTTCTTATCATCAATTTCATCCTTTCCCAAGATTGGGCAACATGCTCATGCTTGAGTTGCTTAAAATTCATAATTTGATTTCTAAGAGAAATAGTTTTCACGGGAGGAAATACTTGGCAATAAAAGCATCTTTACACCTATCCCAAGAATCAATACTATTATGTGGCAAATATGAAAACCATGTTTTAGCACGATCTCGTAGTGAGAACAGAAATAATTTCAATTTGACAATATCATTATCTACATCTTTTTTCTTTTGCAAAACACACAATTTATTGAAAGTGTTAAGATGGGATGCAGCATCTTCATTAGGACTACCGGAAAATTGTTCTTTCATACCAAGATTTAGCAAAGCGGCATTAATATCACAAGACTCTGCACTAGTGGCGGGGGGGAAATTGGGGTACTAATAAAATAATAATTATTAGTATTGGAAAAACCGCACAATTTTGTATTTTCTTGAGACATCGTGACTAGGCAAACAAGATAACAAACAAGCAAAGAAGCAAACACGAAAAAGGCAAACGAAAAATATTTTTGTATTTTTATGAAAACGTTTTAGAAGTGGGGGAGATGAAAATGAGAGGCAAATGTCAAATAATGTAAATGCACGGAGATGAGAGTTTATGCATAGGTACTTGATAGATGTTGATGATGTCTCACCGGCAACGGCGCCAGAAATTCTTCCTGCTACTTGTGAGCTGTGTTGGGATTTCCCCGAAGAGGAGGGGATGATTTTGTACAATAAAGATAAGTATTTCCCTCAGTTATGAAACCAAGGTTATTAGTCCAGTAGGAGAATCACGCAACAACTCGTTAGCAGCACCTACACAAAAAATAACAAATACTTGCACCCAACGCAACAAGGGGTTGTCAATCCCTTGACGGTTAATTGCAAGGATTAAATCTCATAGTGATAAATAGATAATGAAAATACAAAATAAATAAAGTAAAGAAAAAGTGCAGCAAGGTATTTTTGGATTTTATTATATGATAAAAGTAGATCTGGGGGCCATTGTTCTTACTAGAGGCTTCTCTCTTGAAAATAGTATACGGTGGGTAAACAAATTACCGTTGGGCAATTGATAGAAAAACAAATAATCATGATGATGTCCAAAGCAATGATCATGTATATAGGCATCATGTCCGAGACAAGTAGACTGACTCCTGCCTGCATCTACTACTAGTACTCCACACATTGACCGTTATCCAGCATGCATCTAGAGTATGAAGTTCATAAAGAACGGAGTAACACCTTAAGCAAGATGACATGATGTAGAAAAAGTAAACTCACGCATGAATAAACCCCATCTTTTTACCCTTAATGGCAACGATACAGTACGTGTCATGTTCCCTTCTATCACTAGGATTGAGCACCGCAAGATCGAACCCATCACAAAGCACCTCTCCCATTGCAAGAAAAATCAATTTAGTTGGTCAAACCAAATCAATAGATTGGAGAGAAATACGAAGCTATAATAATCATGCATAAAAGAGCTTAGAGAAGACTCAAATAATATTCATAGATAATCTGATCATAAACTCACAACTTATCAGATCCCAACAAACACACCAGAAAGTGATTACATCGAATAGATCTCCAAGAACATCAAGGAGAACATTGTATTGAAGATCAAAGAGAGAGAAGAAGTCATCTAGCTACTAGCTATGGACCTGTAGGTAAGGGTAGCAAGGTCGATGAAGAGCCCCTCCATGATTGAACCCCCTCCGGCAGAGTGCCAAAAAAGTCCCGAGATGGGATCTCTCGAGAACAGAAACTTGCGACGGCGGAAATAGGGTTTTGCCGGCTCTCTGTTGATTTCCCGATTTTAGAGAATTTATAGAGGCGGAATTAGGTCAAATAGATGAACATGGGTCCCACAACACACCAGGGCGCGCCTACCCCCCTGGGCACGCCCTGGTACCTTGTGGGCTACTCCTCCATCTTCTGGTCTCCTCCCGAACCTTCTAGGGCCTCTTTTGTCCAGAAAAAATTCTCCAAATTTTTTCGTGGCAATTGGAATTCTTTGGTACTAATATTCTGGAAAACCAAAACAAGCAAAATATAGTAGCTGGCACTTGGCACTAGGTTAATAGTTTAAATGATATATAATTGCATATAAAAACATCCAAGATTGATACTATAATAGCATGGAACAATAAAAAAAATTATAGATACGTCGGAGACGTATCACGCCATGGACGCTGTCCTAGTCCTCGACACCATCCAAGGTGTTGTTGTTACCAGGAGTGCCATTACTAGTGTTGTTGTTGCTGGCGTCCCCCTATCGGTGCGTTAACCGCGCTTTCATCGACGTCTGGGGACATCCTTTTTCTCCTCCTTTTTCTCATTGTCTTTGGGTGTGTCCACCATGTAGACATCATAGGTGGAGGCAGCAGTCCAGCCATCTGTTTTGGATGTCGTAGTGTTAGGTAAATTACCGACATCTTCATCCATGTCAGTTGCTTCCTCGGAAGCGTAGTCCAGCATGTCGGTGAAATCCTCGATCATGGTGACCATGTCGGTGGTGGGCGGGATGTAAATTTCCCCATCGTCAGATTTACATCCAATTTGGTCATAGAACGAAGACTGGCCGTTTGAAATCGCCAGATTCTGGATTCGATCTAGCATCTCGTTCAGAAGCGAGGGATTTCTCGGTCCCATTCGTTCAGATTCGATCTAGTAGTATGCTCGACGAAGCATGTGACACGACTCCAGAGGGTGGATCGGCCAGGGTGAGGACCTGGTCCGATCCAAAAGAGATCGGATCCGAACTTGAGGCTGGATCCGAGGTGAGACTTGATCCAACGTTAGGATCTGAGGTTGGGCCCGAGGTTAAGGCCACGGTATTCATGGAGCTCTTCGGTCAATCTGGCACCCAACCAGAGAGGGCAAGATCACCATGGGAGTATAAGAGGTGTAGTCCAAGCTCCCAAATCTAATGATCCGGTCTGGGGGCGAAGCTTTCAACATGGCCGAAGTGTCCAGTCGATTCAGCGTGAAGGACAATGCTTCCGAACACGAATAATTGCCCGAGGACGAAGATGTCATGGCAGCTGATGTCATTATTTGATCTGAAGATGAGTCGTTGATCCTTTTTTACCACTCAATGGGACATGTATGGGCCACCAATGTCGGTACTAAAACCGACGGATCTCAGGTAGGGGGGCCCGAGCTGTTGGTCTAGGAACAATGGTAACAGGGGGTGGGACAGGAGACAATGTTTACCCAGGTTCGGGCCCTCTCGAAGAGGTAAAACCCTGCATCCTACTTTGATTATATTGATGTGATGGAGTACAGAGTACAAGATGAACTACCTTGAGATCGTATGATTGTGTTCTAAACCCTAAGGATGTTAATCGTGCCTCTAAAGACTAAACACCACGGCTTATATATGCATCGGGGGTGCCTAGGTTACACATATGGTCGGTTGACAACATGTCAGCTATTGAGTTATCCTTGGAGTACACGCCAAGTCTTCGGAGGCGTCCGTGTTGATTATGCCGAGGTGCATAGCTTCCGAAGTCCTTGTAATGATCGGTGGGCCGTAAGCTCGGCCCATGGACTGTGGGTCGTATAGGTTAGTACCCCTTAGTCCAGGACACCGTCAATAATCTTCATTAGAGAGGTATAGGGAACACCAAGTACCCCCAACAACACAAAGTCTTGCCTTCTTCTCCTTTGAGCCTCCAACACAAAGTAGGAGCTCAAATAGCTAGTGCTTTGCCTTGAGGTGGCCACCAATCCTTCCCAAGCTTCCCAGTTAGCTAAATTCACACCTAGATCTACTAAGGACATATTTCTTGGATATGTGTCAAACACTCAAAATTCTACAAATAAATTCGCCAAATGCGTTGAAAAATCTTGTGTTGTGGAGTTTGATGAAGATAATGGCTCCCAAGTGGAGCAAGTTGTTCCTAGTGTCATAGGTGACATAGATTCTTCTCAAGCTACAAGACATGGGTGTTGGAAACATCTTACCCATTGAACAACCTCAAGTAATGAAGGAGAAGAATCAAGTTCAACGCAAGTAGAACCTCCTACCTCAACAAAAGGTCAACACAATGATGAAGATCAATTCATACTTCAAGATCAACTGCCTATCCAAGAACATATCCCTCAATCAAGTGAACAAGACCAAGGGCAATGTCATTTAAGTGACCGAGCTCAAGTTGGAGTTTAAACATCAAATGTTGACATCTCAACGAGAAGCTCACAGGTTGAGCTCAAGCTTCAAATGAAGATCGAGCACTAACTGATGAAGCTATGTATATAAAACAAAACACCATGCATATTTGCAGCATGTCCAACAGTGCGCAACATCGAAAAATCTTGATTTTCACTCCTCTCTCACCATCACAATGCAGGCGCCGCCTTTTGCTGAATTCAAACTTGCTCGCTGGCACACTAGGTGCCTGTTAGAGCTAGATTAGGCAATCCTTCAGTCGTTCCATTCTACCTTGATATTCGCTGGAGCTCGGTGGTGCGGACTCGAGCTCCACTATGAGGTATCCATGAAGCAACATGTATTCAACTCAAGCACCACTCCTAGAGTATGTCCATGGCGCGAGCTCCTGGCCACCAACTGTCACGGAGGAGGACACTTGGGAGGGGAGCACCATCGAAGGAGGGGGGCACATGAGGAACCGCGGGACGAGTAGCACTCGGGCAAAGACGACGCCCGGGAAAGGAGTGTTTGGAATAGGAAGGAGACAAGGTGGAGGAACCTACCAATATCCATCAGTAGGTTGATAACAATCATTTACATTGACACTACTTGTCGATTGAAACCAATATGTTTGCCTTTAGAAGCTCCTTGCCATAAAACTAGCATACCGCTAAAACTAAATTGAAATTATGCTTTTCAGAAAACGAGTTAGACACAAGATATTTTTTTTTTTGACGAGCAAGAAAACCTTATGCGGTTAGTATAACCAAGAAACTATGATTGCATTCATCCTAAGGACAAAGAACTGAAAATTCATTCATCCTAAGGACAACGAACTGAAAATTATTCATCAATTGTTTTGCTAATATAAAGAAAAACTGCCTTTCATATCTCCCAGCTTGTTATCGTTAACAACACCCTCTGAGCATGTACAAAACAAGAGTTATATCCAGCGAGACTTCTATGGCGTGATGTGTCCAAGTTACATCATCATTCAGACATTCATCATAGTACGGAGCAGTGCATTAGCTAACTCGGTGCCGGCGGCTATGGCGATGGCGAGTGGCGGAGGACTTGTTTGGGCGTGTACCGGGCGGCAAGCAGCAGGTAGAGCAGCAGGTTACCGGCGCTGATGACGGCCCACAGCCAGAAGTAGTAATCCAGGTGCCCCTCGTTGAGGTCGCGCGTCAGCCACCCGGGCCTCAACGCCGCCACCGCCGTCACCACCACCGAGTTGACGTAGAACCCCAGCGACAGCGCGAGGAAGGAGAAGGCGGAGCAGATGCTGCGCATCGACGCCGGCGCCTCCCCGTAGAAGAACTCCAGCTGCGCGATCCCGCAGAACACGTCCGACCCGGCCACCAGCACGAACTGCGGCACCTGCCACGCGATGCCCATCTTCCTGCCCGCGCCGGCCACGCGCAGCCGCCGGCTCTCCACCAGCGCCGCCGTCGCCATGGCCAGAACCACCAGGACCCTCCCCACGCCCATCCGCTGCAGCTGGGACAGCCCCGCGCTCCCGGCTCGGCCCCACCTCCGGGCGAGCGGCATGATGACGGCGTCGTGCAGAAGCACCCACAGCAGCATGAACACCACCTCGATCGACACCATCGACGCCACCGGCACCTTCACCTTCCCGAGCAGCTTGTTGTCCATGGTCATCCCCTGCTGGATGAAGGTGGTAGTCATCTGCCCCAGGGACGCCGCGTACAGCACGCACGTCACCCAGATGGGCACCATGCGTGCCAGGATCTTCACGGCCTCCACCTCGCTCACGGTGCACAGATTCCACGGGCCTTCGTGGCCGTCGCCGCCCTTCGCCGCGGCCTTGTCCAGACACCTGAGCCCTTTGGTATGCACCAGCTTCTGCAGGTCGTCGTCTTCCGCCACCTCGTGCAGGCCAAGGTCACCTTGACCCGCAGCTGCAGGCAGCCTGGTCTTCCTCTTCTTCACGGACGCCACCACCACCCTGAGGATGTCCCTGAGCGGGCTACCGGCGGGGAGCTGCACCCTGTACCAGGGCGTGCCGGCCAGGAAGCCCGCGGCCGCCAGGAGCAGGCAGAGCGCGGAGACGCCGAAGCCGAGCGCCCAGGACACGTTCTGCTGCAGCCAGGACACGAGCGTCCCGGCGACGAAGATGCCCAGGTTGATGGCGCCGAAGAACCAGGTGAAGAAGGACTGCTTCCTCCGACTCTCCTCCGGGCTGCTGTCGTCGTACTGCTCCGCCCCGAACGGGAGGAGCGCCGACTTGACACCCCCCGTGCCGATGGAGGTCAGGTACAGCGCCGCGAAGAAGACCGAGAACTGGGTCCGTGAGGCCGGCGGACACGAGAGCCCCTGGCACGACGACGGCCGGAAGGGCGAGATCGCCGCGGACAGGGTGAGCAGCACGAGGCCCTGCATCCATCGATTGGCATTTCATTTCCCCATCAATCTCAACCAGGACTTTTGCCTGACTGAATCACAAGTGAAGCGATGAAGATAAGAGGATACTGACGGCGAGGTAGAAGAGGAGCGAGACGACGATGGTGTTGTATTTGCCCCAGCAGCTGTCGGCGAGGAAGGCGACGAGGACGGGGACGATGAAGGTGGTCCCGTTCCAGGTGTCGACGTGGGCGGCGTTGAAGGCGGTGGTGCCATGGAGCACGGTGCCCAGGTAGATGACCAGGTTCAGCGCAACGCCGGAGAAGGCGATGCTCTCCAGCAACTCGAAGCCTGCACAGCACAGCACAGTCAGTCATCCAGCCACATGAATCTGTAAAGATGAATCAATGGAACGCGCCGTCGTGGTCGGTCAATTACCCATAACAATGGCAGGCCCTGTCCAGGTGAAGGGGCGCGGTTTCCCCGCCACCGCCGTCATCTTCGCAGCAGCAGCCGGCGAGGAGGAGGAGGAGGACGACGACGACGCGTGGCCGGACTCGAGCGCGGCCGTCTCCTTGCCATTACCAGCAGAGGACGCCATCTGCAGGCCGCATCCAGATTCAGCGAGTAATGATCGACCGGGAGCAAAGATGGAAGGTTCTAATGACGGACGGACGGACGGACAGGGCAGCGGAATGAAATGAAATGAATGAAACAGTAACTGAAATAGTAAACCGCGAGACCGGAATGGACGCAAATCTCCCGGAATTGATGAGCTCGGCGGATTTGGTCGAGCGCGGTGAAAGTCAAACTACAGGACGAGGGCAGAGCGTCATCCTGCTCGGCCTCGGTCAGCAACCGGACAAGTACGGGCGGAGATGATAAACGAGCTGAATCGAGTGGCCTCCCCCTCCCTCCTTGAACCAAACCCGCAGGCAGCGACACCACTGCACTGCACTGCACTGAAAACCCAAAAGATGTGCGGCGTACCTCGTCCTTCAGAGGCGGCCTTGGGCGTGCGGGCGGTGCGGGACCGTGAGCCTTGGCGCCATTCATGGTTGTTGGTGCAAAAGGTGGAGGGATAGGCGGCGGGTCATGTCACCTTCCCTTACAACCCAAGGCACCAAGACACCGGAGCAGCCCGGATTCGCCACGGAAGCCCCCGTTTCAAGTAGCTACGGCCTACCCAACTGTCCTTCAATGCCGCTCTCGCGATTGCTGATGTTTATGGGACGTGGGCGGCGAAAGTGATGTAGCACAAGATCTCTACTGATTAGCTGCTCCTCATCTCTCTCTTTCGGTTCAGAGTTAAGCTCAGAGTAGACCAGACACGCGCATTTGATAATGCATCCAGTTGTGAGTAACATACTCGTAGCTAACAGCGAGGAAAAGAAGACCGTGGGTGAGCGGAAGGCATCCAGATTCAGACGAGCGCTGCTTGCCTTGCCAGTAGTTTATGACTTGGGCGCTTGGCTCTACTTCTGGTCAGCTCTTCATCGGCCACTAGGCAGGCAGTTGCGACTTGCGACCACTTATAATTAAGCCGCGCGATTAGCTCGATGGGGAGTGACATCTCCGCGCTGGAGTAACCCTAGCCTCCCGCGACTCCGCTGGCGGCCGCCGCCGCCGCCACCGCGCAGCCCCCTCCGCTGCCCTCGCCCATGGCCCCCGTAGCCCCCGCCGCTTCCCCCGCCGCCGCCCCTCCCCCTCCCCCTCCCAGCCCGGCCGGGGATGAAGGCCCTGACCCGGATCCCGACCCGCGCCCCTCTCCGGCGGTCGCTCTTTTCGCCCCTGCTGCTCCGGCCCCTGCTGCTCCGGCCCCGGCGCCGGCCGCTCCGGCCCCTGCGGCTCC
>NC_041381.1:405122593-405151376 GCF_002162155.2 Triticum dicoccoides | reverse complement strand
CCCGGCCGCCCCGGACCTGGCCGCTGCGGCCCCTGCGGCTCCGACCCCGGCGCCCGCCGCTCTGGCCCCGGCCGCCCCGGCTTGGGTGGAGGTTGGGAGACGGCGCCGCCCCGAGCCTGGAGAAGGTGGCTGCTCCCCCTCCCAGGAAGGATGCTGGACTGCCTCGCACTTTCAAGCAGAGGATTTTCGGCCTCTGCTTTCGGTGCTTGGCGTCGGACCACTACGTCGCGGGCTGCCGCGGCCCTGTCCGGTGCTTGGGATGTGGCCACTCCGGCCATCGCGAGCGGGAGTGCTTGGCACGGCATCCTGCCGGTTCAGAGCCTCGCCGTCCCCCCCTCGCGCCTACCGGGCCTCGTCAACGGCCTCCCCCTTGCAGCAGATCGCCTCCAGCCCCACTACTTCAACCTGGTCGCTCTTGGGCTTCGGTGGTTTCTCATCAAGACAGCCCTGCGACTGATGGTGTCGTGCCGGCGGCTGACCCCGGCGTGCCCCCTACTGTTTTTGAGCCATTGCGGCCACTTCTTGCAGCTCAGGCGGAGGCGCTCGGCGCTGAGCTACAGGCCTTGTTCGCTGCTCGTCTTGAGGTGCTGTTCAAGCCTCTTCAAGACTTGGTTGCTGCTGTGGAGAGTTGGACTGCTCAAGTCTCAAGCCTATGGGAACCTATGGAAGCTATCGGGGGCAGCCAAGACCTTGCCAATGTTGAATCTGCTCCTCCTGTTGTGGCCGTTGGAGAGGATTACAGTGCGCTTGTTGTGGCTAGCTGCTCAGCTGAGTTGAGTGAGAAGGCTCAGTCCGTTGATGATTCGCCTGCCTTGGAAAAGGTCATGCTCGAGGATGATCCTCCTGACTTGGCTTCTGTCCTACCCGGGATGTCGACACTGGAGGAGCCGAAGGTCTCCAGTGCCCCTTGCACCGGGATGCCTTCAAAGGGGCTGATCCAGATGGATGCAGATGAGCCTCTTGGGAGAGCCTCCTCTCAGTGGGGGGAGTTCCTCGAAGAGCTTGCTCTCACTGTGTCCAGCTCGCCGCAAGTTTTGCAGGTGGGAGAGGCTGCCCCTTCTCTCTTAGAGCGACGAAGCTGCCGTTTGGACAAGAAAAACAAAGATTGCGACATTCCTGTAGCCAAGCGCGCGGAGTATAGGCGGGCGGAGGCCTTTGGAGAGGTTCCAACACTCAAAAGCAAAGGAAAAGCATCTGAGGAAGACCTGAATGAGAAGATGCAACACTATCTGCAGATGTACAAGAAGGAACACACGCCCAAGGCGATCGAGGCGGTGCGCGCATTAGTTCAGGCCAATGCTTGACCACTTCTGTTGCGAGGGTGCATTTCGGTGTGCTGTCATTGTAGAGAGTTTGTGGGTGTTTGCGGAGTTCGTCTTTGTTGGATACAACGCATGGCCTCCGTTCCTAGGTCTGGGGGCTCTTGTTTTCCGGCACAGATGATGTGCCATGAGTTGTTGGGTGTGGTTTTTGCCGGTTTCCCATATTAACCGTGCGTGGTATGGTTTTCGGGTCCGGTTTCCCTATTAACTGGACCATTTTTCCTCTTCTATAATGCAAAGGCAGAGCTCCTGCTGTTCGCGTCAAAAAGATTAGCTCGATGGGTGAGCTAAAACAAGCAGCCAATGACCCAACCTTGCGTCTGTCCGCGTCCACGGCCACTACTTAGTCTATTGCCGATCCAGCTCAACTTGCAACTTGCCTGGCTACTTGGGTTTCCTGGAAATGCTGGCGACGGGCAACCTCGCCATGTGACTCTCATCAATCCCAACCAATTCCTCAACTACTGGTCTAGGCACATTGATTCAAGTGTGATCTGCAAATGTGTTGCTGGTCAACAAGAACCGCTCCAGAGATGTATTGCTGGTTACACCAAAAGTGCAGAAATATGGTCCAGTTCCAGCACCAACGTGAGAATTCGAAGGCGGGTGGGCGCCTGGGCGGGTTCGACGGCCGGAATACCTGCCACTAAGCCAACGTTCAGTTCTCACATTTCTTACACCTCACCCAAATAAAAATGATAAAGAGGGTATGCAGCTGCAAACAGAGCTACTCCCTCCGTTCCATAATGTAAGACGTTTCTTACATTATGGGACTGAGGGAGTAGCTTTGTTTCATTTGTGTTCCAAAGGCACTTTTTATTCAAACGAACACAAGTACAGGAACTTCGGCGGTATTTAATTACATCAAAGTGGTTTTGCAGACAGTACATACACAACAAAGAGGATAAAAAACGTACGCCTGTGACCGACAGCAAACCGCGTTCACCGGTGCTCGACTTTCTTCACCGTATAATTCTTGGCGAATGCCGTGTACACAACAAAGTTCACCGCGCCGATCCCCGCCCACAGCCAGAAGTAGTAGTCGAGATGCCCGTCGTTCAAGTCGGCGGGAAGCCAGCCCTGCCCGCCCCCGCTCTTCGACAGAGCAGCGATGGCCGAGATGATCATCGAGTTCAGGTAATAGCCAAGCGACATTGCAAGGAACGAGAATGCAGAGCACAGGCTCCGCATCGACATGGGAGCCTCCGAGTAGAAGAACTCGAGCTGAGCTATGCCGCAGAACACGTCGGAGCAGGCGATGAGCATGAACTGGGGGAGCTGCCATGCTATGCTCAGGTTGTGGCCGGCACCGATGCTGCGCAGCCTCCACATTTCAACCAGCGCGGCCGCGGCGAGCGCCGGGACCGCTAAGAACCGGCCGACGCCCATCCGCTTAGCTGCGTGAGCCCTGCCACATTTCCGGTGTATCGTCTGGCCATTGGGATCACAATGCTGTCCTGGATCACGACAAAGATCATCATGAAGATCACCGAGGCCGAGTTCATGGAAGCAGGAGGGACGGAGAAGGATCCAATCTTTGTGTTCATTTTGTTCCCCTGTTGGATGAAGGTGGTGGCCGTTTGGCACATCGAAGCTGTGTAGAACACGCTGGTGAACCATATTGGAAGCATCCGAACAAGGATCTTCACTTCCTCCACCTGAGTTACAGTGCATAGCATCCATGGACGCCCGGAAAGGCTCTCCTTTATGATGTAGTTTGGAACCCTATAGCGTCGATCTTTCACGTTTGGAGTGGATCCTACGGGGAGACACGAAGAACACGCGGAAGCACAAAGGGAAAACACGGGAAAAACGAGAGAGAATCACTCAACCAACAAGGAATCGATCACACAAGTGCTAGATCACCACACACATAAGTGATACATATGATCCACAATCAACAAAGGGAAAGGATACAACGGAATCGTTCTTCTCCAAGAGGAGGCCTTGATGTTCTTCCCTAAAGAGGGGTCTTGAATCCGCTTGGGGATCTTCTCCGAGAGGTCCTGATCTCCGAGGAGAAGTATCCAAGTGGATGAGCAAAGGCTCTCACACAAACATGAGCTAATCCAATGCTAAGTCTCAAAAGGAGGAGGAGGAGTCCTATTTATAGGCTAGGGGGCGAAGGGGTACACGGGCTCAGCCCAACACGCGCACACAGGCGCTGGCCGGATGATCCGGGTCCGAAGCCGGATGATCCGGGCTGGTCCGGATGATCCGGGTGGAGGCCTGGATGATCCGAAGACTCGGCTGGTGGAGGCGCAGGGCCGGATGTCCGGCTGGCGGTCCGGACGTCCGGGCAGGGTCCGGATGATCCGGCTTCAGGGGGGAGGCTTCTGTAGTCTTCGGTCGAATTAGCCGGATCGTCCGGGCCGGGGTCCGGATCGTCCGGGCTCTGTCCGGATCGTTCGGGCCGCCGTCCGGATCGTCCGGCCACCTGGTCCTTGGTGCTTTTTCCTCTCCGTCTTCATGCATGTCTTCCGCTTCCGGTTCTCCTTGCTTCCTAGCTTCTTCACGGTGAACTCCTTGGTACCTGAGTATGCATAGCGTTTCCGTTTGAGGTAGTAACCATGTCTCATGTGAATCGAAAGGGAATTGTGAGAGGAGTGATGTCACCTCGGTTTCAAGAGCTCTTGCACGTGCTCGAGTCATAGGTCCTTGAGGGGTTGGATGTGTTGCTGTAGAGTCCATGGGGATGATGGAAGGATGCTCCACATCATATCCCCTCCCTTCGAAAGGATCCGACCTCGGATCTAGATCTTCATCACCATGGAAAGGCGAGAGGTCTTTGACGTTGAAGGTGTCGCTCATGTTGTATTTGTTGCTTGGTAGGTCGAGCTTGTAGGCGTTGTTGTTGTAGCGTGCTAACACCTTGAAGGGTCCATCGGCTCGAGGTAGTAGTTTGGACTTGCGTTCATTGGGGAAGCGTTCCTTGCGAAGGTGTAGCCACACGAGATCGCCTATGTTGAAGATCATGGGTTGTTTGTTGATGTTGAGCTTGGTCGCTAGTCGTTGTACTTGGTGCTTGATGGTGTTTCTTGTATCTTCATCCATCTTCTTGATGTAGCTTGCACGGGCAATTGTGTCGAGATTGGTGCGCTCTTGTAGAGGAAGAGGTAGAATGTCCAATGGGGACAATGGGTTGAAGCCGTAGACGGCCTCGAAGGGGGACTTGCTGGTAGTCGTATGTCTTGCGCGGTTGTAGGCGTACTCGGCGATGGGTAGACACGCCTCCCACTCCTTGATGTTCTTCTTGATCAACACGCGAAGTAGAGTGGATAGTGTCCGGTTCGTCACCTCCGTTTGGCCGTCGGTTTGAGGATGGTATGCGGATGAGAACAAGAGCTTGATTCCGAGCTTGGCGCATAGAGTCTTCCAAAAGTAACTCAAGAACTTGACGTCGCGGTCGAAGACGATTGTCTTTGGTACTCCATGGAGGCGCAAGATTTCCCTACAAAAGAGATTTGCAATATGTGAAGTATCGTCTATCTTGTTGCAAGGAATGAAATGTGCCATCTTAGAAAATCGGTCCACAACGACAAACACAGAATCCTTTCCATTTTGAGTTCTAGGCAAACCAAGTACAAAATCCATACTAATGTCTTCCCAAGGTTGATAAGGAATAGGAAGTGGCATGTAAAGACCATGGGATTGAGCTTTTGACTTAGCTTTGCGACATGTGGAGCATCGTGTGGTGAAGCGTGAGACGTCGCAGAACATCTTTGGCCAAAAGTAGTTCTTGGAGAGCGTGGCGAAAGTCTTGTCGCGTCCAAAGTGTCCCATGAGTCCACCTCCATGAGCCTCTTGCAAAAGTAACAAACGAAGAGAAGAATGACCGCTGTCGATGAGTTGTTGTACTTGCCATTGAATCTCCTTGGTTTCTTCGGGATTGACACGGTATGGAGCTTTGTTTGGAAGTGGTGCTCCGGGGATGAGGTCGACTCGATGCTCAATGCCTCGTAGAGGAGGTAGACCCGGAGGTAGCTCATCGGGGAAAACATCTTGGAATTCCTGCAAAAGAGATTGAAACACTAAAGGTAGCTCGTGAGAAGTGTTAGTTTTTGGTTCTCCATCCTTGCACACAAGGACAAAGTGCATCACACTCGATGGGTTCTCACACAATTCTCTTATCTCACTTTTGGTGGCAAATATGATGAGGTTTTTCTCTCTAGGCGAAGAGGCGCTCATATTTGGCTTGTGGCTCTCACTCTTCTCTCCATGGTGGGTGGCTTGCTTGTCGGCTATCACTTGACTAGGAGACATAGGTCGTAGCACATACTCCTTCCCTTTCATCTTGAAGCTATAGTGATTGGTTCGCCCATTGTGG
This sequence comes from Triticum dicoccoides, assembly GCF_002162155.2. Taxonomy (NCBI): domain Eukaryota; kingdom Viridiplantae; phylum Streptophyta; class Magnoliopsida; order Poales; family Poaceae; genus Triticum; species Triticum dicoccoides. The sequence continues at coordinate 405,145,727 of NC_041381.1, read as the reverse complement.
ATGACACCACGGTCGAATTGCCATGGTCGACCAAGAAGGAGGTGGCAAACGGTCATTGGGACCACATCACATTCCAAAGTGTCTTCATAAGCACCTATTTGGAAAGAGACTTGGACCGTATGCTCGACTCGTATAGTGCCGGAGTCACTTAGCCATTGAACCTTGTAGGGGTGCGGGTGCTTCTTCTTGATCAATTGAAGCTTGGAGCATAGTTCTTCACTTGCCAAGTTGTGGCAACTACCTCCATCGATGATGACCTTGACGGACCTTCCATTGATGTCGGCCTTTGTGTGGAAGATGTGGCATCGTTGGTCTTCTTCTTGTTGATGTTGAAGTGTCAAGACCTTGGAGACAACAAGAGCGGGGCTCGTATCTTCATCACAAAAGACTTGATCATCTTCATCCTCGTTCACGCGCCGTTGCATGGCCACTTGCTCAATAGCTTCCATTTCATCTTCACTCATTGAGTCGTAGGTGCCGTCGTCGTTGAGGATCATGGTGCGCTTGTTGGTGCATTCATAGGACTTGTGGCCTCGGCCGCCGCAAGTGAAACACTTGAAGGAGCTTGTTTTGATGGTCTCATCGGTCGGAGTAGATGATGAAGCACGCGGCTTGAAGTTGCTTGTAGTAGGAGGAAGACGACTTGAACTTGTGGAAGTTTTCTTGTAACTTGACTTGTCGTCGTTGCTTGGAGAAGGTTTGGTTGATGTCGAAGTTGGAGGAGTTGTTGAAGCTTGGATGTTGGAGAAGCCGTGTGTCTTGTAGGAGTACTTGGCGTACTTGAAGTCATCTTGCACTTGACGTTCCGCCTTTGTAGCTTGATGCACGAGCTCAATGAGGTTGGAGTAGGGTTGGAAGTCGGCGATCTTCTTGATGGGATGATTGAGTCCATTCAAGAATCGTGCCATTGTTTGCTCATCATCTTCCGTGACATTGGCTCGAATCATGGCAATCTCCATTTCCTTGTAGTATTCTTCAACACTCTTTGTTCCTTGCTTGAGGAGTTGTAGCTTCTTGAAGAGATCGCGGTTGTAGTAGGTTGGCACAAAACGTGCTCGCATGACATCCTTCATTTGAGCCCAAGTGGTGATTGGAGGTTCACCTCTTGCTTCCCGGCGTTCAAGGACTTGTTCCCACCATATGAGCACATAGTCTTGGAACTCAAGTGATGCCATAGCGATCTTCTTCTCTTCCTCATAGTTGTGCAAACGATAGATTTTGTCGACCTTCAATGCCCATGAGAGGTACTCTTCCGGATCATTGCTTCCCTTGAACTTGGGCATTGTGAACTTGAGCTTGCCATAGCGTTGCTCTTCATTGTGTTGTTGGCGATGGTGATGATGACGTCCTTGGCGTGGAGGGTAGTCATCCTCATGTTGCTCTTGGCGCGGAGGAAGTCCATGATCAACTTGCTCTTGTTAAACTTGAGGTTGAAGGGGAGCTCGACGAGCTTGAGGAGGGGCTTGTGGAGCTTGCCGTTGCGCACGCGGATGGTAGTTCCTCTCTTGGATTTCTTCTCGAAGGGCTTCCTCTTGATTGCGCCGTTCGCGATTGCGGTTGGCGATGGCTCGACTTGATTCTTGAAGGGCACGTTGCGCCTCCAGAGCTTGCGCTTCACGTTGTTGTTGTTGAAGACGTTGAGCCTCGGCGTCTTGTTGTTCTTGGTGTAGACGCGCTCGTTCTTCTTCTTGTCGCCGTAGTCGTTGTCGTTCTTGAGCTTGAGCAAAAGCCACTTGGTTTGATGGAGGACGAGGGACTTGCTCATCGACTTGCTCTTGTGGATGCTTGTCTTGTAGTGGGTTCCGAGATGCATGACGGTCTTGACGCGCGGCTCGTCGAAGAATGGTCGATGACGGTGTACTTGAGCCGGAGAAGGTGTCATCGGGGTGTCGACTCGAGCGGCTCCGTCTTGAGGAGGAAGAAGTGGAATGATGCCGGTTCCTCATCAAGGCGCGGATCTCGTCCATTCTTGCATCATTTTCTTGCTTGTGAGAGTCGAACTTGTCGTCGAAGTAGTCTCTTATACGTTGCTCGGAGAGTCGCAAGTCGGTGGCGAGGTTGTCGATGCGGTCGCTCATAGCTTGTTGCTCTTGGTGTAACGCCCTTTGAGCACCAAAGAGGTGGCTCTTTGTGACGAATGATGACATGTCGTCGCCGTTCTCGATGAGAGGTGGATTTGTAGAAGAACTTGGCCTATCCATCATACCAAGTAAAATTGTGAGTGGTAGAAGGAGAAGAACTAATACCAATGTACCTTTGACCTAAGTTGAAGATGAATCAAGTTCACTCAAATGTGGACAATGAAATAGCACTATTGGTACCAATCCTTGTCGATTCTCACACCTACACAAGTAAAAGCTTTTGGTGGAGCTTGGTTAGGATGGTGGCACAAAATTGATTGCAGTTGTTAGCTTGACTCAAAAATGTTGAAAAGGATTCGCAAATTCGCAAATGTAACAAGTAGACCAAGCAAGTAGTGGTACACGGAAACACACACGCAAATAGATAAATGGGATTGTGCAAACCAAAAGTGAGCCAAAATGTGGAATCCACGAAAATGCTCTTGTTGCACAATACTAGAGAGACGCTAGCACGATTGCACAATAGGCGGATACGGAGCTTGTGCACAACCTACTAGGCAAAAATGCAACGATCTCTATCCCAAGTATGCTATATGTATGGTATTTCGGTGCAATGATCCAAGATGATCTTATATGACAATCTTAATGTTGTATGATGCTATGCTTCTTGTTCATAAGCTCTTTGCTTATCTTTCCTCTTTGCTTAAAAGCTTGAGTGGCTCTTTCTCTTGTGAGCTCTTTTCTTATGAAAACTTCACGAACCAAGATAGCAATTGTGTATGCGATGACAACTTTGTGACACACAAGTTGATTCCGAGATATGCACCACGATGATATATATGATATGGGGTATGCTTACTAATGTGCACAAGTCACGTTGCCGGCAATACTCAATGGCTAGTCTCGATGGGTAAGCAATGCAAAAGATGGTATATGATGGTTATCAATGCAATTGCAAGGTATGACAAAGATGTCGTCGAAGTTACCGTCCGTAGCGAAGATGAGTAGTCGACGAAAATGAGCGGTAGTTGTTGATGTCGCACCGCGCCTAAATAGCCGAAACACAAAAGGACACGGAAATCTCACTCAAATTGTCGAACCCAAAGTCGAATGGTAGTACGGAGGTTGTGTTGCTGGGGTTTGGCAGGTGGAAGTGGTGGTGGTTGGGGTGGTGGAGGAGGACTGCAAAACTGCAGTTTCGGCAGAGGAAGTCGGATGATCCGGGCCAGGAGCCGGATGATCCGGGCATGTCCGGATGATCCGGGTCGAGGTCCGGATGATCCGGGCAGGTCAATCTCGCTCGGGAACTGCTCGGGAAGAACACGAAAACGGGGAGAAATTTGATGATTTCGCGGATTTTGGATGGATTTCTAGGTGGAGAAGGTGGGGAAAAGCAAGATCCACGAGTTACACACCGAATCCACGGATCAAAATCAACAAAACATCATCAAAACTAACAAATCACAAAAAATTTTGGGGCTATTTTTGGTGGGGATTTTCGGATTTAGGACGAAAACAACAAAATCAAGCTAGAAAAAGAGGGGTAGGGGCTCCAAAACGTGATCAACGTGGCTCATGATACCATGATGATGTAGGGTGAAACCCTATAGCGTCGATCTTTCACATTTGGAGTGGATCCTACGGGGAGACACGAAGAACACGCGGAAGCACAAAGGGAAAACACGGGGAAAACGAGAGAGAATCACTCAACCAACAAGGAATCGATCACACAAGTGCTAGATCACCACACACATAAGTGATACATATGATCCACAATCAACAAAGGGAAAGGATACAACGGAATCATTCTTCTCCAAGAGGAGGCCTTGATGTTCTTCCCTAAAGAGGGGTCTTGAATCCGCTTGGGGATCTTCTCCGGAGAGGTCCTGATCTCCGAGGAGAAGTATCCAAGTGGATGAGCAAAGGCTCTCACACAAACATGAGCTAATCCAATGCTAAGTCTCAAAAGGAGGAGGAGGAGTCCTATTTATAGGCTAGGGGGCGAAGGGGTACACGGGCTCAGCCCAACACGCGCACACAGGCGCTGGCCGGATGATCCGGGTCCGGAGCCGGATGATCCGGGCTGGTCCGGATGATCCGGGTGGAGGCCCGGATGATCCGGGTGGAGGCCCGGATGATCCGGAGACTCGGCTGGTGGAGGCGCAGGGCCGGATGTCCGGCTGGCGGTCCGGACGTCCGGGCAGGGTCCGGATGATCTGGGACGGGGTCCGGATGATCCGGCTTCAGGGGGGAGGCTTCTGTAGTCTTCGGTCGAATTAGCCGGATCGTCCGAGCCGGGGTCCGGATCGTCCGGGCTCTGTCCGGATCGTCCGGGCCGCCGTCCGGATCGTCCGGCCACCCTGGTCCTTGGTGCTTTTTCCTCTCCGTCTTCATGCATGTCTTCCGCTTCCGGTTCTCCTTGCTTCCTAGCTTCTTCACGGTGAACTCCTTGGTACCTGAGTATGCATAGCGTTTCCGTTTGAGGTAGTAACCATGTCTCATGTGAATCGAAAGGGAATTGTGAGAGGAGTGATGTCACCTCGGTTTCAAGAGCTCTTGCACGTGCTCGAGTCATAGGTCCTTGAGGGATTGGATGTGTTGCTGTAGAGTCCATGGGGATGATGGAAGGATGCTCCGCATCACTTTATCTCTTGGTCCCCTAAGACTACAGCAGCCTTATCTAAGCACCTGAAAGAATTCAAATGTCAAAGTGCAGAATACATATTCAACTAAAAGGTAACAAAATGACTCAAATTGCAAAACACAATCTTCACCACGAGTCCATGATTATATCTAAAGCGTTACAGAAACTAAGTTGTGGTTTTAGGCTGTATTACACATGCAAAAAATCTAATGTTTTTTTTTTGTGTGTGGAAAGGAGGGTAATACCCGGCCTCTGCATCATTGCAATGCACACAGCCACACAAAATTCTAATGTTTGATCATAACATAACATGACTCACATCCACAATATTGCGAGAGACATTTAATTCTATCTGGTAGATGAGATGGGGCTGATTAGGACTGATATATTTCATGCCAAATTGTTCTGACTAATTACAATCGGGGGTTGTGGTTGATGAAGAGTACGATATAAGGGAAAATTGAGCTTTATTTCTCTTTGAGATTCACATGAACAAATCAAGGCTACATGACAATGTAACTTTTTGATACAAAGATCTTTTCTAATAGCTCTAACAACATCATTCATTATAAGAAAATGAACATAAAAGCCGCTACTAATTTCATAAATATTTGTTGACCCTATTTTCGTAAAATAATGTTAAGGGGGATATTACACCTTCCAGATGTCTATTTGCAGCTAGTGGGGAATTCTAGAAAACATGCGAACTAAGTTTCTTTTGTTAAACAGACAAATTTAAACTAACTTGTCCGCTATGCTAGCAGCCTTGGATTCCGTCATATGATAAACATACCTGAATCCTTCAGTATGTGCCAATTTGTTTGGTGCTTCATTGGTTAAGTCGGCATCATTTCCATCAAACAATATTGAGCTATCAGCAGGAACCTCCACTTTTCTCTTTTTAAATGACGCAACAAACACCGCTACAAGACTTTTAAGTGGGCTTCCAGTAGGAAGTTGAACCCTGTAGATTGGTGTTCCTGCCAAGAAGGCAACTGTGGCGATAATGAGGCATATCGATGAGATGCCGAATCCAAGTGACCAAGCAACATTTTGCTGTATCCATACAACAACTGTCCCCGAGATGAAGACGCCAAGGTTAATGGCAATGAAGAACCAGCTAAAGAAAGCCTGCTTCTTTTTACTCTGCTCAAGGTTTGAATCATCATACTGATCAGCTCCAAGGGGGAGCAAAGCTGATTTAACCCCTCCAGTCCCAACCGAGACAAGGTATAGTGCAGTAAAGAAGACAAAATTCTGAAACCCTGTGGCAGGAGGGCATGAAGTTCCTTCACATGCGGCGGGTTGTAAAGATGGAATGATCGCCGAAGCAGTAATGATGAGCAACCCCTATTTGTTGACAGACAAATTGAGGAGCTAAGAAATCACACATAATGACTGCAACAAAATGGGCATAAAAGAGAGCAAGGTCTGAAGTAATAGAATGCATGTACTTACAGTAAGATAGAATATTATGGAGATGGCGACGGTCTTGTACTTCCCCCAGTATGTATCAGCAAGAAACGCTCCAAGGACGGGCGTAAGGAACGTGGTGCCGTTCCATGTATCGACATTTGCAGCATTTGAAGCGGTAGTTCCGTGAAGGACCTTCCCAAGATATACTACCAAGTTGAGGGCAATACCAGCGTAGGCAATGCTCTCCAAGAACTCAAACGCTGCAGTGAAAAGGAGTGTTAATTTTGTTGCGACATAAGAAAATGTTCATCACATAGTAGGTTTGTCTGCATCCATGAGACTGGTAGGAAGTAATATGAGGAGCTGACCCAAGATAAAGCAGGAGCCTTCCAGTTGAAGGGTTTGCCGTTGTGATTTGCTGATGAGACCTGTATGCATGGAGAAACAGATGAACCAAGTTAAAGGTGACCAGACCGTGGGCTTGAAACGAGGAAAAAAAATTGTGGACTTGAAATGAGGGAAAAAAATGGTTGACCAATTTAGGGAGCTGGGCTGAGAGCTGAGAAATTTAGTTTGAGGCGGATAGCAAGTGCCCAAGCGTCAGTGCAGAGGAGTGACAAGCAGGAGTGCGAATCTAAGGTGGAATTTGGATGTAATGTAAGTGAGCCGAGATCGGAATGTGCGCGCTTGCTTGCTGCTACAAGCAAGCCAGCGAGCGACGGGGAGATCTAACAGGATGAGCGTCGTGTGCATACAATGAGAGTAGTAGTACTAAAATTGAGCAACACCAACCCTATCTGACAAACCCGGTGCTGAATCTGAATCCTGTGGCGTGGCCATGAATCCGAGGAGTCTGATCTCAATCTCTCACTGCTTGCGACGCGAGAGATGCCGGTGGTAGTAGTAGAGTAGAAGAAGAAGATTTGTGATGTCGTGTTGAGCCGCCGGGCCAGAGCAGAGAAATAAATGGGTGGCGGGTAGGCAGGCGTTTTGGGGGAATGGGCTTTTCCGGTGGGGGAGTCGGGTTACCTGGTTGGGGCTGTGCTGGTGGGAGAGGAGGGGCGCCTCTCCGGCCTCCGCGTCCATGGTGATGGCGTGCCGCCCGTGGCCGTGGGTGCCGACGGAGGCTGGCCGGAGCTGGGATCCCTCCCCCTTTCACGTTCCCCCGGGTCCGCTTCCTCCCGTTCCAGCCTCGTCGTCCTTGGCACGTAGTACCCGCCAGTACCAACGACTTTTATTTCTTCTATCTACTCTCCCGCTCCTGCCTCAACTACTACTACTGTTATTAAGCAGCATCAGGGCACGTGTGTGTTCCCATCCCGCTCGCTCTCATCGAGCTGTGGCTTGCGTCGTGTTTAGCGCGAGTTGCGTATTTCAATTGTCTCCGTCGCTTTCTATTCAGATCCACCCACCTCCATTCATTTCCTTACGCCCTCGAGATCGAGTATACTAGTACTGCTTTAGACAGTGAGACCGGATCTTCCCTGACTGATTCCCTCCCGTAATCCCGTAGCAGTAGCAGTAGCACCGGCGACTTTCCTCCACTCGTGTTGAGCATGTCCTTTATTTATTTTTCCCTGGGAAAAAATAAATAAAGTATCAGCTGTTCGTCCCTGCCCTGTCCAGTTCCTCGAAGCTTGTTTTCCTTTTTCGTTTCTTTGATTTATGTGTGTGTGGGGCATGACTTCATTCGCTGTCTTGCAGGCTGTCCATCTATCCACATCCAACTGCGTCATTCACTTCTTTTTCTAAAGGGAAAAGTATATCTTTTGTTCCTGAACTTTTTTTAAGTATAAAAATGGTCCCTCAATTTTAAAATCTATAAAGATTGGTCCTTCAACTATTTAAACCTGATTAGTTTAGTCCTCTATCTCAACAAAAGTGGTTTTTATGCTGACTTGGTATAGTTTTGACCAATCTTTGCCCATGTAGCAATTTTCTTCTTCCTTCCCATTTTAATTCTGTTGGGCATTTTGTTGAGCGGTTGGCGGGCGCCGAGCAAGAGGAGCATAGGTAGGCGTGAAGCTTGTGTGGCTCACGGGAACAGCAAGGCCAAGGTAGGACTGTGCTCATGGCTAGCAGCGGCGCGGCGGCGAGACACCATGCACGCATTGGCGAGTGCCAAGGTCGGAGGTCTTCTGTGTTGTGTCTTGTACACCAGGACGCCCGGCCCGATTATGACGGGGGTACGCCTCCATTTCAAAAAAGGACGCCCGGCTTGAAAGGCATCCCTCGATCGGGCGGACCACGTCAAACCTGTGTCGCCACGCTCCTGCTACGCGGCGACCACGCTGGGGTGCACCTGGCCAACCGACGGTTCGACGCAAGTTCTGGCAAATGGTCGCCGTGCGCGACCAGTGCCTCATACTCAAGCTCTCCAGGAGGAGGATGCTGGGGCGGCCGAGCTCGTCGACGACGACAACGAACATGACCTGGGCGCCTGAAGCGGCGGGGGATGTGAAGCGTCGTTGGCGAGGCGCGCGTACTTGTGGATGCTCGCAGTCTCGCACAAGGTCCCGATCGCACGTGAACGCAAGCTCTGCCGAAGACAATACACATGTACAGACCTGTTGGCTCCATTCCCTCGTGAACAAGCACACACGTACACAGAAGCAGTCGACGAACTCTTGCTCACTGAGCGCGCCGTCGCCGTGCCACAACCCCAATCGCCTGCACCCTATGCGTGCTACGCCCAAGCCACACAGGCTGCACACCTACCTCCTCCTACTGCCCGGCGCGCGCCAACCACTCGATGAAATGCCTATCTGGGTTAAAATGGGAAGGAGGAAGGAGATTTCCATGTGGGCGAAGACTGGTCAAAACCATGTCAAGTCAGCACAAACTGCTTTTGTTGAGTTCTAGGGATTAAACTAATCCGGTTTGAGAAGTTGAGGGATTAATGTTTGTTGGTTTCAAAGTTGAGGGACCATTTCTATATTTTCGAGAGAATTCAGGGATTGAAAAATATACTTTTTCCTTTTCTAGTCTTAAGCTCATCTCCACAAATCAAACCAAACCATCCAACTGCGCCATTCACTCCTTTTTCTAAATAAACTTCAATCTTAAGCTCATCTCCGCAAATCAGACCAAACCAGATGATGTTATTTTTTGAGGAAGTCCATCATAGCTAGCTTTACTGATATGAAGACACGAATACATCATTCACCGGTTTTCTCAGCTATAAAGTTTGGGGGTTCAACAACCCAACTACAGGAATTCTTATTACTAAAATCAAACCGTGCTAGCTCATGTGCCGCATAATTCGCTTCTCATCCTGAAGACCAAATTCTTTGCGTAGTTGATAGTCCAAAGGATTTGGATGACAGATAGGCCAGACAAGTGTAGTTGGACAAATTGTGGCCTCTGCCCGCTATGCAAGAGGGAGCTGGAAACATCATCACACTTGTTATGCAAATGCCGCTACACTTCAAGGCGTTGGGGTTTGGTTCGGGATTGACTCCAACTAGCGCACCTTGGCACCATCTTTTGGGCTATGGACAGGTCCACAATAGGTTGGTGGATCAAAATGTCCGGAAGCAACATCCCAAATAGGAGTGTGATGGCTCCCATCACCATGCTCATGTGTTGGACCATTTGGAATGAGAGAAATGCAAGGGTCTTCCAGCACAAATCCGCCCCTATGACGCTTCTCATGGAGGAGATTAAAAAAGAAGAAAGACTTTGGGTCATCATAGGTACAAAGCGTTTGGGTCAACTAATGTCGGGACAATAGTTGTACTAGTGTTGGTGCTTTTGCGTCTCTTGTAACCTCAACTCTATTTCTCCCTTAATTAATGGATGAGGATAATCATATGCCTTCGTTTCATAAAAAGATCGCTTCTCATAAGCAACATAAGAATTTGACCTTCCCGGTCATTGTTGTACGTGTCAACATAGTCCACCTATATTGTTGTCGCTGCATCCCACCATTGCAATTGTCCCCGTATATAACTTAATGTGATGTATAGGAGCAATTTGCTGCAAGGGACTAACCTTTGCCATCTCTGTTGATCACCATCCTCGACTGAAAGAACACCGTGCCCCATGTTTTATTTTGATAATTGATGACAATGTCTATGGACTAATGATTGTTTTGAGTTATATTTAAAGTTTTGTCCATAGGCGTTGCTTAAGACCATATGTTCACTAGTTCAAACGGATTTTAACCCTTTCCTCGACGGAGTTTTAAGCCGTCGCCTTGTATGTGTGTGTGATAGGGGGTCTTTTCCACACGGCCCAGAAACCGTCAGGGATAGGCGAGCAGTCACTGACGATTTTCATAGAATAAATGTATAAGAAGTCGTGGCCTATCCCACACGTTCGGCCTCGACGTTACGTTTCTGATTCGAGAGACATCCGAAACAATTATGCAGCTATACTCATGTGGAAAAGATGAATATCACAAACATTTAATCTACTGATGTGTTTGCGATAGGTACGTTATCGCACACAGTTAAAACATGTAAAATGTATGCGGTGCCTCAACAATCACCAACGTGTCCATTTCATAACTGTGTGCGATGGGTATTCCTATCACACATGGGCTCCATATATGCACGGTCTTCTTTTTGTCCAATATTAGATACGCATATAAGTATGAAATGTTTGCCGTATTACATGAATCACACACGCATATAAATGGAACCATGTGTGGTTCCGCTGGAAAATTCCACATGCATATGAGACGAAATCGTGTGTTCGTCCGTTGAGCATCACAAATATTTTTAGTCAAAGAACCGTCTATTTTATATTTTTCCATCGCACACGCTGTTTTCTTAACCCTGTGTACATTATTTTATTCCCTCTTGTTTAATTTTATTTTTCCCTGTAATTTATTATTCAAATTGGAAATTTTAAATTTAAATTATGAAATGTGGAATGCAAATTCTCGGCACAATGGTTCGGCAATCAATCCATAAATAAAATTCTCAGTACAATATGGTCAGTAATTGCAGGACTAGGTGGCAATTAATTATAATGAACCACAATATTTAGAGGCGGTTGAGGGAGTCCTGGATTAAGGGGTCATCGGACAGCCGGATTATATGCGTATGCCGGACTGTTAGGCTATGAAGATACAAGATAGAAGACTTCGTCCTGTGTCCGGATGGGACTCTCCTTTGCGTGGAAGGCAAGCTTGGCGATTCGGATATGAAGATTCCTTTCTCTGTAACCGACTCTGTGTAACCCTAGCCCCCTCCAGTGTCTATATAAACCGGAGGGTTTAATCCGTAGGACAACAACAATCATAACCATAGGCTAGCTTCTAGGGTTTAGCCTCTACGATCTCGTGTAGATCAACTCTTGTAATACTCATATCATCAAGATCAATCAAGTAGGAAGTAGGGTATTACCTCCATCGAGAGGGCCCGAACCTGGGTAAGCATTGTGTCCCCCGCCTCCTGTTACCATTAGCCTTAGACGCACAGTTCGGGACCCCCTACCCGAGATCCGCCGGTTTTGACACCGACATTGATGCTTTCATTGAGAGTTCCACTGTGTCGTCACCATAAGTCTTGATGGCTCCTTCAATCATCCACAACAACGCAGTCTAGGGTGAGATTTTTCTCCCCGGATAGATTTTCGTATTCGGCGGCTTCGCACTGCGGGCCAACTCGCTTGGTCACCTGGAGCAGATCGACAGCTACGCCCCTGGCCATCAGGTCAGGTTTGGAAGCTTGAACTACACCGCCGACATCCGCGGAGATTTGATCTTTGACGGATTCGAGCCCACGGCAGCTGCACCTTGCCGCCACGATGAACATTACCTAAATTTGTCATCGGACTATGCTCAGTAGACAGCACCTATAACCACTCCGGCCCTAGATCCAGAGCAGAACGCGCCATCCGAGGACGAGAGGTTCAACCTCACCATGGAGGCCGCGGACTCAGCGGTGCTAGAGCCGAACACAGATCTGACCTCCAATGGGGCATGTGTCATCGGAACCTCGGACTCATCGTCGGCCATAGGCTCCGAACCGCGTGTATCTGCACCCATCGAATCTGACCGGGCGCCGATTTTAGAGTTTAGCTCCACGGATATCTTTCAACACTCACCCTTGGGCGATGTGTTAAACTAATTAAAGTCCCTCTCCTTGTCAGGAGATTCTTGGCCGAACTATGTCCGGCTTGAGTGGGAAGCGGACGACGAAGAACTTTGTTACCCACCCACCACCCACTTGATAGCCACTGTCGATGATTTGACCGACATGCTTGATTTCGACTCCGAAGACATCGACGGTATGGATGATGATGCCGGAGAAGAACAGGAACCACCGCCCACAGGGCGCTGGACAGCCACCTCCTCATACGATATATACATGGTGGATACACCCAAACAAGACAATGGCGAGAATAAAAAGGATCCAGTTGAGGATAAGCCTCCTGAGAAGCAGCCAAAGCACCGACGCCAGCGGCGCCGCTCTAAATCACGCCATGGTAAAAATAGCGATACCGACACAAGAGAAAATAGCACTCCGGACGATGCTGAAGACAATGAAGACCCCGCCAAGCCAAGTTTCGAACAGGCTAAACGGGAAGACGGGCAAGCCAGCCCTGGGGAACAGGTCGTGAACGATGACTTGGAGGACAGCGATTACATGCCTCTCTCCAAGGACGAGGTGAGCCTTGGCGACAAAGAATTTATCGTGCCGGAGGATCCCGTCGAGCAGGAGCATTTTAAGCGCCGGCTAATAGCCACTGCAAAGAGCCTGAAGAAGAAGCAGCAGCATCTCCAAGAAGATCAAGATCTGCTCACTGATAGATGGACTAAGGTCCTAGCAGCCGAGGAATATGGACTCGAACGCCCAACCAAAGTTACCCGAAGCGCAAATTGCTACCTCAATTCGATGACGAGGCACTGGAGATAGTACTACCAGCGCACAATGCGGCTGACAGACCTCCGCGTGGACGAGATAAAGCGGCAACTCAGCCCGAACACCAGCCGGCGCCACATCGCCGAACAAATAGAAACACAACAGCTCGGGGATACACACATGACTTGCAGTACGACTTGGAAAATAGAGCAGGACAAACCAGATCGATCTATGGATCACGGGGGTGCGCCCCAATGCGCAACAACGGCCACCCAGCCGGATATGACAAAAACAAACCTGTCCGGGCCGAATACCGCAGACCAGCCCCATCCGAGTTGCGTCGCAACGTCGCCCGACATAAAGGCGCCGCCCACCCCCTATGCTTCACCGTCGAAGTAATGGAACATGAATTGCCAAAAGGGTTTAAACCCGTAAACATTGAATTATATGATGGGACAATAGATCCCGCGGTATGGATCAAGGACTTCCTTCTCCATATACATATGGCCCGCGGTGATGATCTCCATGCCATAAAGTATCTCCCGCTAAAACTCAAAGGACCAGCTAGGCACTGGTTGAACAGTCTGCCCAAAAACTCTATTGGCAGTTGGGAGAACCTGGAAGATGCATTCCTTGACAACTTCCAGGGCACTTATGTCCGACCTCCGGATGCCGATGACTTAAGTCATATAATCCAACAGCCCAGAGAGTCAGCTAGAAAATTCTGGACTCAGTTCTTAACTAAAAAGAACCAGATCATCGACTGTCTGGATGCCGAAGCCCTAGTGGCCTTTAAGCATAACATCCGTGACAAGTGGATTGCCCGACACCTCGGCCAAGAGAAGCCGAAGTCCATGGCAGCCCTTACATGCTTATGACCAGCTTTTGTGCGGGCGAAGATAGCTGGCTAGCTCGTAGCAGCAGCACCTCACGAAAACCTGGCACTTCTGAAGCTAGAGATAGCAACGGCAAACCCCGACGTAGTAGACACAAACGTCGAAATAATGGCGATAATGCCAAAGACATGGCCATCAATGCCAGATTTAGTGGCTCCAAGTCCGGTCAACGAAAGAAGCCATTTAAGAGAAATAGTCCGGGCCCGTCTAGTTTGGACTGCATACTTGACCGTCCATGTCAAATCCACGGAACCCCCGATAAACCAGCCAATCATACCAATAGGGAATGTTGGGTCTTGAAACAGGCCGGCAAGGCAAACACCGAAAGCAAAGAGAAGGGGTCGCAAAGTGATGACGATGACGAGGAGCCCCGACCATCGAAGATAGGAGGACAAAAGAAGTTTCCTCCATAAGTCAAAACGGGGAATATGATATACGCCACCCATACCACCAAGAGGGGGCGGAGACACACACTCAGGGACGCCTACGCGATGGAGCCAGTCGCCCCAAAGTACAACCCACGGTCATCCTGTCCGATCACCTTCGACCGCAAGGACCATCTGACCAATATACGTCATGGCGTTTCAGCCGCACTGGTGCTCGACCCAATCATTGATGGATTCCACCTCACACGAAGAAACTGCAAGTTTCAGTTTCAGATAAGAAACTGCATGTTCAGTTTCACATAAGAAACTGCAACTTCCAGAGGAAAAGCATTTATATTAACACGGCCTTTTCAAACAGTGTTAACATCATGTTTAAAGTTTTATTCATGGTCTAAAATGGAACTACCAGCCAGTCAACATCATGCTGATCAACATTCATGCATAGCACTGATAACCCGCAAGTATATGGGATAGTTGTAGCCTCTTTCGATAAGTAAGAGTGTCGAACCCAACGAGGAGCTAAAGGTAGAACAAATACTCTCTCAAGTCCTATCGGCCACTGATACGACTCTACGCACGCTTGACGTTCGCTTTACCTAGAACAAGTATGAAACTAGAAGCACTTTGTAGGTGTGATAGGATAGGTTTGCAAGATAATAAAGAACACGTAAATATAAACTAGGGGCTGTTTAGATAAAGAAGCAATAAAATAGATATAGCGAGTGCGGAAAAGTGGTGGTAGGAGTTGTGGAATTGTCCCTAAGCAATTGACTATGTTACTAGACCGATAATCACTATTGCAATTCTATTTGAGGGAGAGGCATAAGCTAACATACTTTCTCTACTTCGATCATATGCACTTATGATTGGAACTCTAGCAAGCATCCGCAACTACTAAAGATCATTAAGGTAAAACCCAACGATAGCATTAAAGTATCAAGTCCCCTTTATCCCATACGCAAACAACCTACTTACTCGGGTATGTGCTTCTGTTCACTCATGCCACCCACCATAAGCAAATCATAAGCATATTGCAAACCCTACAACGGGGATCCCTCACGCTTGCGCGACACGGAGGGCAGCATAGGACAGCACCAATAATAAAACATGCAACTCAAACCAATCATAGCAATTCATCAATCACCGATAGGACCACGAAAATCTACTCAGACATCATAGGATGGCAATACATCATTGGATAATAATATGAAGCATAAAGCACCATGTTCAAGTAGAGGGTACAGCGGGTTGCGGGGGAGTGGACCGCTGAATATAGATGGGGGAAGGTGATGGAGATGTTGGTGAAGATGATGGAGGTGTTGGTGAAGATCGCAGTGATGGTGATGGCCCCCGGCAACGCTCCGGTGCCACCGGAAGCAAGGGGGAGAGAGCCCCCCCTTCTTCGTCTTCTTCCTTGACCTTCTCCCTAGATGGGAGAAGGGTTTCCCCTCTGTTCCTTGGCTCCCATGGCATGGGAGGGGCGAGAGCCCCTCCAGATTGGATCTATCTCTTTGTTTCTGCATTCCCTGATTCTGCCCCTTCACCGTTTCTTTTATATCCGGAGATCCGTAACTCCGATTGGGGTGAATCTTTCGCCCAGATTTTTCTCATAAAATTAGCTTTCTTGCGGCAAAAGAATAGCGTCAACCTCCTTACGGGTGGCCCACGAGAGTGCCATGCGTGCCCAGGGGGGTGGGCGCCCCCCTATCTCGTGGCCACCTCGGGCACTGTTTCGCATTGATTCTTCCTCCAGAAAATCCCAAATATTCCAAAATAATTCTCCATCCGTTTTTATCCCGTTTGGATTCCGTTTGATAGGGTTTCTACAAAACATAAAACATGCAACAAACAGGAACAGGCACTGGGCACTGGATCAATATGTTAGTCCCAAAAATAGTATAAAAAGTTGCCAAAAGAATATGAAAGTTGTAGAATATTGGCACGGAACAATCAAAAATTATAGATACGACGGAGACGTATGCATCCCCAAGCTTAATTCCTGCTCGTCCTCGAGTAGGTAAATGATAAAAAAGATAATTTTTGATGTGGAATGCTACCTAGCATAATCTTGATCATATCTCTAATCATGGCATGCATATTAAGGCACGAGTGATTCAAAGCAATAGTCTATCATTTGACCTAAAAACAATAATACTTCGAGCGTACTAATAAAGAAATCATGTCTTTTCAAAACAACAAGGTGAAAGTGCGTTATGTCGACTAGAGGGGGGGTGAATAGGCGATTTTTATGAATTCTTCACTGAGGAATTTGCCGGTGAGGAAATTCCTTAGCGAAGAACTATTAGCAGCGGAATAAGTACTCAGAAGTAAGCATAACAGAATACAAGCATGGTCATCATGATGAAATGAAGACTAGCACAGAGTACAGGAAGCGTAATCACATGATAACACAAGATGAAGACAAACAGACTGAAGAAATTGAACTGAGGAAATTGAGAAAGTCTTCAGTCAAAGTCTTCAAACACAAATATGAACAAACACTCAACACAGTAATGAGGAAATGAAAGGGTTGAGGAAATAGAACCAGTTAGGTTGGTGAAGACAATGATTTGGTAGACCAGTTCCAACTGCTATCTCAGTTGTACGTCTGGTTGGAGCGGCTGAGTATTTAAACTCGAGGACACACAGTCCCGGACACCCAGTCGCTGAGCACGCAGCTCAGGACAACCAGTCCTCACCGTATTCTCCTTGAACTAAGATCACACAGATCTTGTCCAATCACTCGTGGTAAGTCTTAAGGCGACTTCCAAACCTTCACAGACTTGGTCACTCGACGATCCACAATTCCTCTTGGATGCTCTAGACCTTGACGCCTAACTGTCTGGAAGAAGCACAGTCTTCAAAGGTAACAAGCATCAGATCCACGCAGGATCAATTTCTTCAGTGATGCTCAATCACTTTGGGTTTGTAGGGGTTTGGTTTTGGGTTTTCCTCACTCGATGATTTTCGCTCAAAGTCCTCGGAGGATGGGTTGCTCTCAAATGACAAGTGTCAAGTTTTCTCGGAGCAGCCAACCAGCTAGTGGTTGTAGGGGGCGGCTATTTATAGCCTAGGGAGCAGCCCGACATGATAAGACATAAATGCCCCTCAATGATATGACCGTTAGGTGGATAAGATATTTTGGGACAGCTGGCGTGCATCACAGCAACGGTCGGAAATTTGACTCTCAAATTCCTCAGGGCTATCATGTTCCTCACTGTGTAGGTAATTCGCACTGACGAATTCCTAACTCCTCAGTCAGAACAAATTCATCAGCGACCATAAGAACTTCGTCTTTGTCACTGAAGAAAGTGACTAAACTGTATGAGATTTCCAAAGGCTTCACTAGAAGGGATTGGTAGGTGTAGGATTTTGAGTTGAGCATCACATGGAAATTTTTCCTTAGTATTTCCTCGACCCCCTTTAATAGTACGGTGTTTCCTATGACTCAAGAAAGAGAAAATGAAACTACGAAAACAAAAGTCTTCACGCTTCATGTTCCACAAATGAATACCAAGTCTTCAAGGTCACACCAATTTCTTCACTTTCAAAGTCTTCAGAAAGTCTTCAGAATATCAAAGTCTTCAGTTGAAGAACTTCATTTTTAGGGGTCGACTTTCTCTGTAAATATCAAACTCCTCATAGACTTATAGACCTGTGTACACTCACAAACGCATTAGTCCCTTAACCTATAAGTCTTCAATACACCAATATCACTAAGGGGCACTAGATGCACTTACAATCTCCCCCTTTTTGGTGATTGATGACAACATAGGTTAAGTTTTCAACGGGGATAAACATATGAAGTGTATACACTGATATTGAGGAATTTGATTACAAGATATAGAAGAACTTCCCCTGAAGATGTGCATAGTGAGGAATTTGCTTTTGAGGCAATGCACATTTGAAGAGTTGAATCATGGAGATCTCCCCCTATATCTTGTAATTCATACACGCATTTGATATATAATATGAAGAATTTGAAATGCATGATGAAATATGGTGCCTGATGAGATTCAGCATGCGTGCAATGTCATTAACGAGGAATAAGCATGCAAAGCATAATGCAACAAAAGTATCAGCGCACCATCGGGTTTAAGATTACAACTCAATCCAAATAAAAGTTTCAGAAGAACGAGAGGTCTAAAATGCCCTTAATATAGAGCCGCTTGAAGACTAACTCAGATTTCTCCCCCTTTGTCATCACATGACCAAAAGGATTGAAACTGAGGACTAACGCCCCTGAAGACTTTCAAGTCGATGGAGGAGCGCCAACATTGTCGGGGTTGTTTGTTGTAGCAGGGCCTGCCGTAGTGTCATCCAAATCTTCATACTCATCAGTGTCACGCGATGAAGAATAAGAGCTGGCCACCAGTGGAGGAATTTTGACCCTCTTGAATTTCTTCGGAGGAGGTGCAGACCAGTCAAATTCTTCCTTGAGACCCATAGTCTTCAGTTCTTCAGCGCTATAGACATGAGTGAGGACAGCCCAGGTGTGGTTGAAGGTTTCATGAAGGTAGTATTGGTTCTTCTTCACTGCATTGTGTGTTGAGGTCATATTGTGAAGAAGTGCACCAAACTGACGCTTTACCCATTTGTGATTGCGATCAACCTTTTGATGAAGACTGAGGAGTAACTCACGGTCAGTCATCACCCTGTGTGCTGTGGCTTGAGGATTTTGCTTGGCTGAGGTATTTGTGGTAGAGTCATGTGTGGCAGAATCGTCATTGGTAGAGTAAGATGCAGCCTTGCGAAATTGACCATCCAATGGACGAATGCCTTCATCGATCACAGCAGTGGCCTTGCCTTTATCATCAGCTGATGAAACTGTCCGTTTGAGGACTTCAATGGGAGGCAAGTAGCTACCATGGTTCAGAGTGTCAGCTTTGTAATTCAGTGAAGATCTTGCCCTGATGAATCTCATAATCCAAGGAGCATAGGGCTTCAGCTCGAATGGTGACATAGCAATATTGGCCAGAGTCCTCATGAAGAAATCATGGAAGTTGACGGGAACGCCATGAATGATGTTGAAAAGCATATTCTTCATGATGCCAACGACTTCTTCATCATTTGAGTCATGGCCTTTGATGGGACTCATTGTCTTCGTCAGAATTCGATAGACAGTCCGAGGCACATAGAGTAATTCCTTGACGAGGAATTTGGTTCGTGGGGCCTGCCTTGGCTTCAAGGGCTTCATCAGCACTTGCATATAGTGATTTGAAAGTTCTGGTTCGTTGTAGATACAACAAGCACCATCAAGTGGAGGACTGAGTGGTAGAGCATGAAGCAATTCAGTTGCTGGTGCCTTGTAGTGAGTATTTTCAGACATCCAGTCTAATACCCATGAGTTCACGTCTTTAGCGTCTCCGGTGATGTGCAGAGTTGCATAGAATTGAAGAATGAGTTCTTCATTCCAGTCACAGATATCAGTGCAGAAATTCAGAAGTCCTGCGTCATGAAGAACACTAAGGACTGGCTCAAAGCCGGGCAGAGACTCCATGTCCACATGAGGAATATGTGCATGATCGAAGACTTTGTCTTTGTTGAAGAGCACTGAGGAATAGAAATTGGCTTGGCTGGCAGTCCAGAAATGCCTCTTCCTTATGCGAGCAGAATCATACGGATTATAATCAGTGAAGAATACGTGCTCGGCAAAGAAATCTTCAGCCTTGAACTTCTGTTTGCTTGAGAACGGATTCTTTGGGTTTGGCAGAGGGGTGTCAGTGAGTTGCATCACCACCTCAAGAATCGCGAGCTCAGGTTCTTCAGGCTGAGGAATTTCTTGTTCCTCAACAGGTGCAGTCTGAGGATCAACAGCAGCAGGTTCATCAGCACTAGTGGCTGGAATTTCTTCATGGACAGATGAAGTGGGATGAGTTTCTTCAGAGCCCATTTGAACAGTTGGAGCAGGGGACTGAGGTATCTGTTGGATTGGGGTGAAGAGTGGAGAATTTGGATGCTGACTTTCCCAAAAGTCATCATTCATCACTGGCGTTGTGCTTGCAATATCCACATCTTCTTCAAGTTCCTCAACACCGGCCTCTTCAGCTGTGAACTAAGGCATAGGCGAGGAAATGATTGGGGTTGAAGGGATTGCTTCCACTTCAATTTCTTCATCAATCTGCTCTGACGAAGCAGCATAATGATTTTCTTCATCAGATCCGCTTGGGATCTCATAGTCTTCTCCAAAAGGAACAAGGTCCTTTGATGGCATGGAGGAAATCGGAACAGCATCAATTGGATTTTCGAGTGAGCTGGTCATTGGCTTCATTTTCTTCGCAGCCGAAGAGTTTAACGCAGTTGATGCCTTCCTTTTCTTCACTGCAGCTCGCTCTGCAGCCTTGGTCTTCTTCACATCAGAAGCAGATGGAAGAATTAGAGTTGGTATGGGCGCGGGAGGAGCTGAGGAATCTAGTTCATTTTCTTCAGGCGCAACTGATGCAGTTGCTCCGATCTCTTCAGTTTCTTCAGGCACACCACTAGTGGATACCCTGGCAATTTCTTCAGCGGTTGGAATTTCTTCACCAGCCCTGGAACGAGCATGTTCTTCAGCAGGCTGAAAGTCATCAGCAGTGCTGGCATGTTCTTCAGCAGGCTGAGCAGAGTCTGCAGCCTGAAGATTTTCTTGTTGCGATGGGGCTGCAACTTTTGTGAATTTCTTCGTCAGATTGACGAATCTTACTTTAGCTCCTTGCCAATCAGCATAGTAGGCATCAAAGTCTTTGCTGAGGGCTTGAATTTCAGACTGAGCCTGGAGAAGTTCCTCAGGTGTCATTCTGACTCTTCAGGAGCTTCTCCTTTCTGTATTGAGCTTTCCTGATCTCTCTTGCCTTTTCAAACTTCCATTTCTCTTCAGTGATGAAATGAGTCAGCATGTGACTTTGACCAGGGGTCAGATGAGAATCAGGCATAGGGGTGTTAGGATCCTTGTGCCAGAGATCAATGTAATCGAGGATTTTTCTTGGATCCAAAAGCAGTGGCACAGATGTGCCTTTGGCTCTAGCGGCCTTCACCTGTCTGTCTCTGATGATTTCTGCAAGTTCATCATCATAAGCTTCATCATCAGAAGGCACATGGAATGCGACCTGTTTCTTCTTTGGACTTGGCCGAGGACCTCGTCCAGCTGTTGCTTTGGTCTTCAACAGTGTGGGGCCTGATGAGGAAATTGGTGCAGCTGAGGAACTTGCTGAAACACTAGAGGCAATCGAGAAACCAGTAGTCCTTTGACATGTAGCCAGATGCACAGGAGCTGAGGATTTTGAAGGAGCTGTTGAGGACTTTGGTGGAGCTGTAGCAGTGTGAGGAATTTGCCGTGAGGGCACTGTTGGTGAAGCACTTGGCTTACGAGCAGGCTTCTTTGGCATGGATTTCCTCGGTTTGGCCGAGGCCTCAGTAGCAGTAGCAGTGGCAGAATCCGCATTGAATTTCTTCACTGCCTCCTTGGCTTGTCTTGCCAATTTAGCTTGGCGCTTAGCCCATTCTTCAGGAAAGTCCTCACCACGTTTGATGCTTGTGGGGTCAGCTACTTGGCCAGGTGCCAATGGAGCTCTTGGGCATGGAGGATTGAGGGCAAATTTCCTCATGTACTTTGGAGTCACATATCTGTATTCCCTCCATTCCCTTGCCCATCTCCGTTCAATCCTCTGAATGCGCACCTTGCGCTGATTTTTGTTTTCTTTGCCAAATTTTGCTTCACCAGGTGTGCAATAGTCAGCATAAATTTCCTCAGGGATTTCAAACACAGTCATAACCTCAGGTTTCTTTCCTCCTTTCTGCGGCTTCTTACCGTCTGCCATATTCTTCAGTTGAGGAATTTGAACAATCGAGTTCTCTGAAGAAGTATGCAATTTTTCTCCAGGAACGCTGCAAATCAGTTAAGTTGATGAGAACCTAGTGATTCAGCAGCAGACATGAGTATCTGTGAACAGAGTACAGGTGCGAGGAATTCGGAGAGGTCATATGCGTTCTGAGAAGGTTTTTCAAAAAGAACAAGTTTTGAGGAATTTGACCAGATGAACCTTGAGGAATTTCACTAAGCATTCTTGTCTTAGGTTCCAGAGTTGTACAGATCGAAGATCCACACAATTAGGGAATCTTCAAGAAAATGATTGCTTAGAGAAACAGTTCAAGATCATATGATGTGTGAGGTGTTCATATGTGTGAAGATTTGAAGAATAAACACCTTTGAAGATTTTCAGGAAAGTTTGAGAATCAAAGTGAGTAATAAAAGTAACTTTTAATTACCCGAAGTGAAGAACACGACGAACTGAGAAGAACAGATGTGAAGTTCGTCAGGTTAGATCTCCCACGCCCTAACTTGGTAGAGGAAGACAGCTATGGCGGCAGCGGAGTGAAGATTTCCGCGTCGGCGTGAGTACGACGGCGACGAGGTCAAGGCAGCGAAGCTCTTCCTCACCGGCGACGATGGAGTAGCGGCGGCGCTAGGGTTTGAGGAGCTCGAGTGAGAGAGTAGCGATCGAGCAGAGTAAATGAAGTGAGGAAGGGGAGAGGGGTATTTATAGACACGGTGAAAAACAGTTCACCCGAAGATTTGGGATGAACGTGCCCCTGCCCTTTCTCCTTCTCGCGACATGTGTCACCCACGTACTGTGTAGTTGAGATCGTGTACGATCGTGGGTGAATAGAATAATGCATTGTTGGATGCGGAGCGGTTTGAGCGGCAGAACCGAAAATTTGGATAAGATTTGTTTTAAAGTTTCGTTCGCAATTTCTTCAGCTGACTAGGACATAGTGAAGATTTTGAACGAGTTTCAAATAGAATGCATATGAAGAATTTGTGAATAGATTGGGTTGAGTATAGCATAGAGGGGGAAGGGTCCGATCACATTCACTTAGCAGAAAAAGCAACTTGAAGAAATAGCTATAAGTGAATGCT
>NC_041381.1:405098443-405122283 GCF_002162155.2 Triticum dicoccoides | reverse complement strand
AAGAAAAACGAAGGAAACAGTGAAGATTTTGAAAAGTTGAAGAATTTCAAAACTGAGGAAAAACTCAAATTGAAGATTTTCAACTTTTTGTGGTGGCATGACCCACCGTATAAGAATGATGATTTCAGACACCGCGTACAATTGTTGTAGGGTTCTGAGAATCAAATTCTTCATTAATTTCTTCACACTTAGAGTGTTATTCTTCATTGATTGAAGAAAAACGTTTCTTCGTGTGTTGCACATCTAAGTCATCAATTTTGCATAAGTGTTAGGATGTGTGTCCTTTTCAAAGAACATTCGAAGATTCTAAGATATTTAGCTCACATCGCAACTTGCTAAATCTCTTCTCATCCAAGGGCTTAGTGAAGATATCAGCTAGCTGTTCTTCAGTCTTCACGTGCTCGATGGAGATGTCGCCCTTCAACACATGATCTCGAAGAAAATGATGACGAATCTGAATGTGCTTTGTCTTCGAGTGCTGAACTGGGTTGTGAGCAATCTTGATGGCACTCTCATTATCGCAGAGGAGAGGCACATTCTTCACGTTGACGCCATAGTCCTTGAGTGTTTGCTTCATCTAAAGCAGTTGAGCACAGCAAGAGCCAGCAGCAATGTATTCAGCTTCCGCAGTGGACAATGATACGCAGTTCTGTTTCTTCGAGGACCAACAGACCAAAGATCGTCCGAGGAAATGACAAGTGCCAGAAGTTGACTTGCGGTCCACACGATCACCAGCATAGTCAGAGTCAGAATATCCAATGAGATCAAAAGCAGAGCCCTTGGGGTACCATAATCCTAGTGTTGGTGTGTGAGCTAGATATCGAAGAATATGCTTCACAACCTTATGGTGTGATTCCTTCGGTGCAGCTTGAAATCGGGCACACATGCAAAGACTAAGCATTATATCTGGCCTAGATGCACATAAGTACAATAAAGAACCAATCATGGAGCGGTATACCTTGTGATCGAAGTCAATACCATTTTCATCAGTGCATAGATGGCCATTTGTGGGCATAGGAATTTTGACGCCTTTGCAATCTTGCATGCCGAATTTCCTCAGTACATCTTTGAGGTATTTCTCCTGAGATATGAATATGCCATTGCGCTGTTGACGAATTTGAAGACCTAAGAAGAATTTCAACTCTCCCATCATAGACATTTGATATTCTTCACTCATCATATAGGCAAATTCATCACTATAACATTGGTCAGTACAGCCAAAGATAATATCATCAACATATATTTGGCACACAAACAATTCACCATCATAAGATTTAGTAAAGAGAGTAGGGTCGAGTGAACCAGGTGTGAAGCCATTCTTCACGAAGAATTCCTTCAATGTATGATACCACGCTCGAGGGGCTTTCTTGAGGCCATAGAGGGCCTTATTAAGTCTGAAGACTTTGTCAGGATTCTTTGGATCTTCAAAACCTGGGGGTTGAGCAACATATACTTCTTCCTCAAGCTTACCATTGAGGAATGCACTTTTCACATCCATTTGATATAAGATGATATCATGATGGTTAGCATAAGCAAGTCATATGCGAATAGCCTCAAGTCTAGCAACAGGTGCAAAAGTTTCATCGAAATCAATTCCTTCAACCTGTGAGTAGCCTTGAGCTACCAGTCGTGCCTTATTCCTCACCACAAGGCCATTTTCATCTTGCTTGTTGCGGTAGATCCACTTTGTGCCAATGATATTATGCTTGCGAGGATCTGGACATTTGACCAGTTCCCAGACATTGTTGAGCTCGAACTGATGTAATTCTTCTTGCATAGCCTGAATCCACTCTAGCTCCAAAAATGCTTCATCTACCTTAGTGGGCTCTGTGATAGAGACAAAAGCATAGTGCCCACAAAAGTTAGATAAATGTGAAGCTTTTGAGCGTGTGAGAGGACTTGGTGCTCTAATGTCATCGATGATCTTCTCCACTTGCACTTCTTTTGCAACGCGAGGATGAGCTGGTTGTCGCTGAGGAGTTTGGTCAGCATTTTCTTCAACACCATTTTCCTCAGCATTTTCTTCAGGTGTATCAGCTCGATGTTCTTCATGAACTGGAATGAATTCTTCAGCAAATTCTTCAGTAGGAATGACATCCTCAGTTGCCTTGAACTTGATAGAATCCTCAGGTGCTAGTTCATCTAACATAGAAGGTAGGTGCTCTCTTTGCGAGCCATTAGTTTCATCGAACCGCACATCTACAGTGTCAACAATCTTGTGAAGAACAATGTTGAAGACTCTATAGGTGTGCGAGTCCTTTCCGTAACCAAGCATAAAACCTTCATGTGCTTTCGATGCAAATTTAGAATTGTGGTGAGGATCTCTAATCCAACATTTAGCACCGAAGACTTTGAAATAACTCACATTGGGTTTCTTGTCAGTGAGGAGTTCGCAGGCCGTCTTCTTGAAGAATTTGTGAAGATATACTCTATTGATGATGTGACACGCAATATCAATTGCATCAATCCAAAAACGATGAGGCGTTTTGTATTCATCAAGCATAGTGCAAGCCATCTCAACAAGAGTTCTGTTCTTGCGCTCCACGAGGCCATTTTGCGTAGGAGTATAGGGAGCAGATAACTCATGAGTAATACCAAGTTCATCAAGATAGTCATCAAGACCGGAATTCTTGAATTCAGTTCCATTATCACTTTTGATGTGCTTCATCTTCACACCAAAGTTGGTTGAAGCCCTCGAGGAAAAACATTTGAAGACTTCCTGCACTTCATGTTTGTAAGTAACAATGTGTACCCATGTATATCGAGAGTAATCATCAACAATGACAAAACCATATAGAGATGCATCATTAGTGACTGCTGAGTAATGATTAGGTCCGAAGAGGTCCATGTGAAGCAATTCGAATGGACGAGTAGTGGTCATGATAGTCTTCGCTGGATGCTTGGCCTTGGTCATTTTTCCAGCTTCACAGGCTCCGCATACGTGATCCTTGAAGAATTTGACATTCTCAATGCCAATGACATGCTTTTTCTTCGCAAGCGTGTGCAAATTCCTCATGCCTGCATGACCAAGTCGTCGATGCCATAGCCAGCCTTCTGAAGCTTTTGCAAGTAGACACATGGCTGGTTGTGGTCCTGTAGAGAAATCAACAATATACAAATCTCCTCTCCTAAAGCCTTCGAAGACTTTGGAATTGTCAGCTTCCATAATCACAACACAGCGATACTTGCCAAAGACAACAACCATATCAAGATCACAAAGCATTGAGACTGACATGAGGTTGTATCCTAAGGACTCAACAAGCATGACTTTGTCCATGTGTTTGTCCTTAGAGATTGCAACCTTACCAAGACCCAATACCCGACTTTTGCCTTTGTCAGCAAAGATGATGTGCTTCAGATGCGACGGTGATAAGGGAGCATCCATCAAAAGATTCTTGTCACCAGTCATGTGATTTGTACATCCACTATCGAGGACCCATTCAGTGGCTTTGGGTTGATCATCCTGCAGATGAATTAGTGTAACTTACAATCTCATATGCTTCATCAATGAAGAATATGATATCAAGTTCATCAGATGAATTTCATTAAGCAGTAAACAGATATAGCAGTAGGAGGACGTGTAAAAGTTTATTTCATCATGATTCGCCTGCGTCCTTTCAGGCAATTTTGTCAGGTCCCCAGCAAATTCTTCAGACGTTAAGGCACGTCTGGAGACCTGACCCTGCAGAAGAGATTAGTTCTTTTTCTTCACCACCCACATCTGAAGGGGTGGCAAAGAGTTCATCACTCTGCGAGCACCATACGAGAATGGTGGCATAGAAGCCAAACCATTTCGTTTCACATAAGAGGGGTTAGGGTAAGCATATGAATAAGCAGAGAAATTCTTCGAGGACTTATGAACATAATGGTTTGAAGAATAATGCACATATTCATAGCCCTTAGCTCTACCCTGCGAAATAGAGTTGTTAGCACGATGATAATCATATGAGGACTTTGATCCATTTGAGGAATTTGATCCATATGAAGAATTTGATCTGGGGTTCCTGTTCTTCACTGGTGGTGTCATGAGGACATTCACCTGAAGACTTTCAAGGCACTTCTTGGGAACCCAGATTTTCTTCATAGGAGAACCGTTCCTGCAGTTAGTGCCAACATATCTAGCAAATACTTCACCATTCTGATTTTTGAACAGTTTATAGTTGGAGTCAAATGACTCATCAGAAGGATGAGGAGATTCACATGTAAAGCTAGATAAGTTAGATGGATCAACAGGAGGTCCCTTTGCAGCAACCCATGAGGTTTTGGGGTACTGCTCAGGCTTCCAATATGTTCCATCAGCATTAAGTTTCCTTTCAAAGGCGATACCCTCTTTCCTAGGGTTTATGTTGAGGATCTGCTTTTTAAGCACATCACAAAGAGTCTGATGCCCTTTGAGGCTTTTGTACATGTCTGTCATGTACAATTCCTTCAGCCCTGCATCGTCAGTGATACTAGCAATGTCCTCAGATGAGGAATTAGTGATAGCAGAGGCAGGTGAAGAATTTGTAACAGTTGAAGCATTTGAACATCCAGGTGAAGAATTAGCAGATTCACGTTCAATGCACTTTAAGCATGGAGGAACAAATTCTTCCTGAGAAGCGCTGATTTGTTGAGGTAGTAATGAATCGCGCTCCTTCTGAATATCTTCATAACTCACTCTTAGCTTTTCAAGATCTTGCTTTCTTTGAAGAAATTCATAAGAAAGTTTCTCATGATCAGATAAGAGAGTGTTATGATGACTTTGAAGGTTATCAAACCTAGACTGAAGTCTCTGAAGATTTCCAGTCAGGGCTTTAGTGCGATCCATTTCTTCACCCAACATATCATCACTTTTGTCTAGCATGTTTTGAACCTTTTCCAAGGCATGTTGTTGTTTGGTGGCAATGCAAACAAGTTTGGTATAGCTAGGTTCAATATCATCATCAGATTCATCATCATCAGATTCATAGTCACTAAATTCAGATGAGGAACATTCGGTTACCTCGAAACCCTTTGCCATGAGACATGATGCAGAAGATGATGATTCTGGTTCGAAAGTCATTGTTTTGATTCGATGACCTTCATAGACGTCGGAGATTCGGTCCCAGATAAGCTTTGCATTGCAAAGATGCATAATGTGCCTGAATTGATCTCTGGATAGGCAGGAACAGATGATGTCCTTCGCCAAGATGTCAAGTCGAGTGTAGTTGTGAATATCCTCAGCGTCCGCCATCTTGCATAGATCGGTAAGACCAATCTCAGTGACGGTCCACAGCTCGCTGTTCATTGCCATGAGGCGCTTCCTCATCATGGCCTTCCACTTGGGATAATCATGACTGTCAAAGATAGGGCATGTCACTTTCTTCATACCTGTGGTCGACATAACTAAAACTCCAGGCGGTTAAACCAAAATCACACAGAACAAGGGAGTACCTTGCTCTGATACCAATTGAAAGTGCGTTATGTCGACTAGAGGGGGGTGAATAGGCGATTTTTACGAATTCTTCACTGAGGAATTTGCCGGTGAGGAAATTCCTTAGTGAAGAACTATTAGCAGCGGAATAAGTACTCAGAAGTAAGCATAACAGAATACAAGCATGGTCATCATGATGAAATGAAGACTAGCACAGAGTACAGGAAGCGTAATCACAGGATAACACAAGATGAAGACAAACAGACTGAAGAAATTGAGCTGAGGAAATTGAGAAAGTCTTCAGCCAAAGTCTTCAAACACAGATATGAACAAACACTCAACACAGTAATGAGGAAATGAAAGGGTTGAGGAAATAGAACCAGTTAGGTTGGTGAAGACAATGATTTGGTAGACCAGTTCCAACTGCTGTCTCAGTTGTACGTCTGGTTGGAGCGGCTGAGTATTTAAACTCGAGGACACACAGTCCCGGACACCCAGTCGCTGAGCACGCAGCTCAGGACACCCAGTCCTCACCGTATTCTCCTTGAACTAAGATCACACAGATCTTGTCCAATCACTCGTGGTAAGTCTTCAGGCGACTTCCAAACCTTCACAGACTTGGTCACTCGGCGATCCACAATTCCTCTTGGATGCTCTAGACCTTGACGCCTAACCGTCTGGAAGAAGCACAATCTTCAAAGGTAACAAGCTTCGGATCCACGCAGGATCAATTTCTTTAGTGATGCTCAATCACTTTGGGTTTGTAGGGGTTTGGTTTTGGGTTTTTCTCACTCGATGATTTTCGCTCAAAGTCCTCGGAGGATGGGTTGCTCTCAAATGACAAGTGTCAAGTTTTCTCGAAGCAGCCAACCAGCTAGTGGTTGTAGTGGGCGGCTATTTATAGCCTAGGGAGCAGCCCGACATGATAAGACATAAATACCCCTCAATGATAATGACCGTTAGGTGGATAAGATATTTTGGGACAGCTGGCGTGCAGCACAACAACGGTCGGAAATTTGACTCTCAAATTCCTCAGGGCTATCATGTTCCTCACTGTGTAGGTTATTCGCACTGACGAATTCCTAACTCCTCAGTCAGAACAAATTCATCAGCGACCAGAAGAACTTCGTCTCTGTCACTGAAGAAAGTGACTGAACTGTATGAGATTTCCAAAGGCTTCACTCGAAGGGATTGGTAGGTGTAGGATTTTGAGTTGAGCATCACATGGAAATTTTTCCTTAGTATTTCCTCGACCCCCTTTAACAGTACGGTGTTTCCTATGACTCAAGAAAGAGAAAATGAAACTACAAAAACAAAAGTCTTCACGCTTCATGTTCCACAAATGAATACCAAGTCTTCAAGGTCACACCAATTTCTTCACTTTCAAAGTCTTCAGAAAGTCTTCAGAATATCAAAGTCTTCAGTTGAAGAACTTCATTTTTAGGGGTCGACTTTCTCTGTAAATATCAAACTCCTCATAGACTTATAGACCTGTGTACACTCACAAACGCATTAGTCCCTTAACCTATAAGTCTTCAATACACCAAAATCACTAAGGGGCACTAGATGCACTTACACAAGGCGAAAGCAAGCTTATCCCTACAAAATCATATAGTTTGGCCATGCATCATTTTCGTCACACAAAAATGCTCCCATCATGCACAACCCCGATGACAAGCCGAGCAATTGGTTCATACTTTTTAACACGCTTCAGATTTTTCAACCCTCACGCAATATATGAGCGCAAGCCATGGATATAGCACTATAGGTGGAATAGAATATAATGATGTGGGTTATGTGGAGAAGGCAAAAAAGAAGAAAGTCTCACATCGACGCAACTAATCAACGGGCTATGGAGATGCCCATCAATTGATGTCAATGCGAGGAGTAGGGATTGCCATGCAATGGATGCACTAAGAGCTATAAGTGTATGAAAGCTCAACAAAAGAAACTAAGTGGGTGTGCATCCAACTTGCTTGCTCATGAAGACCTAGGGCATTTGAGGAAGCCCATCGTTGGAATATACAAGCCAAGTTCTATAATGAAAATTCCCACTAGTATATGAAAGTGATAACATAGGAGACCCTATATGTGAAGAACATGGTGCTACTCTGAAGCACAAGTGTGGTAAAAGGATAGTAACATTGCCCCTTTTCTTTTCTTTTTTTTTTCTTTTTTTTCTTTTTTTTTCTTTTTTTCGGTGGGATTCTTTGGCCCCCACTTTTTTTTATTTAGGCTTCTTTGGCCTTTCCTTTTTTTCTTTTCTTTTTCTTTTTTCTTTTTTTTCATGGGGCAATGCTCTATAATGATGATCACTTTTATTTACTTACAACTCGATACTAGAACAAAGATATGACTCTATATGAATGCGTCCGGCGGTGTACCGGGATGTGCAATGATCTAGCGTAGAAATGACATCAAAAAACGGACAAGCCATGAAAACATCATGCTAGCTATCTTACGATCATGCAAGGCAATATGACAATGAATGCTCAAGTCATGTATATGATGATGATGGAAGTTGCATGGCAATATATCTCGGAATGGCTATGGAAATGCCATAATAGGTAGGTATGGTGGCTGTTTTGAGGAAGATATAAGGAGGCTTATGTGTGATAGAGCATATCATATCACGGGGTTTGGATGCACCGGCAAAGTTTGCACCAACTCTTGAGGTGAGAAAGGGCAATGCACGGTACCGAAGAGGCTAGCAATGATGAAAAGGTAAAAGTGCGTATAATCCATGGACTCACATTAGTCATAAAGAACTCATATACTTATTGCAAAAGTTTATTAGCCCTTGAAGCAAAGTACTACTACGCATGCCCCTAGGGGGACAGATTGGTAGGAAAAGACCATCGCTCGTCCCCGACCGCCACTCATAAGGAAGACAATCAAAGAAACACCCCATGCTTCAAATTTGTCACACAACGGTTACCATACGTGCATGCTACGGGACTTGCAAACATCAACACAAGTGTCTCTACAATCCACAACCACCCACTAGCATGACTCTAATATCACCATCTTTATATCGCAAAACTATCGAAAGGAATCAAACATATCATATTCAGCGATCTACAAGTTTATGTAGGATTTTATGACTAACCATGTGAATGACCAATTCCTGTCATCTCTCTAAATAGATATAAGTGAAGCAAGAGAGTTTAATTCTTTCTACCAAAGATATGCCCACGCTCTAACAAATATAAGTGAAGAAAAAGAGCATTCTACAAATGGCGGTTTTCTATGTGAAGAGAAACAGGCAATCCAGACTTCAAATGATATAAGTGAAGCATATGAAGCATTCTATAAAGCCATACTCAAAAGATTTAAGTGAAGTGCAATGAGCATTCTATAAATCAATCAAGGACTAACTCATAACAGCATGGTACATAAAAGAAAAATGAAAACTAAATGCAAAAGACACTCCAAGACTTGCACATATCGCATGAACGAAACGAATACGAAAACATACCAATACTTGTTGAAGAAAGAGGGGATGCCTTCCGGGGCATCCCCAAGCTTAGGCGCTTGAGTCTCCTTGAATATTTACTTGGGGTGCCTCGGGCATCCCCAAGCTTGAACTCTTGCCTCTCTTCCTTTTCCTCATATCGAGACATCCTCGATTAGACACTTCATCCACACAAAACTTCAACAGAAAACTCGGTAAGATCTGTTAGTATAATAAAGCGAATCACTACTCTAAGTACTGTTGCAAACCAATTCAAATTTTGTTTTTGCATTTTGTCTACTGTAACATAACTATTTCATGGCTTAAATCCACTGATATAAATTGATAGATTCATCAAAACAAGTAAACTATGCATCAAAAACAGAATCTGTCAAAAACAGAACAGTCTGTAGGAATCTGAACATTCACCATACTTCTGGTACCCCAAAAATTCTACCTAAATTAGGAAAAATAAAAAAAGTAGTATAGCAAGACAGTTCAAAAGGAATCAGAACCATTTTACCTTCCAGTTAAAAACGTAAAATCACGCAGTACAGCCAAAGTTTGTGTTCTGCACCATACAAACCAACAAGCATTGTAAACATCCTAAAGGCAAACCTTGGCACATTATTTTTATAATACAATGGAATTGTACAAGGGGATAATTATTTTTTTGAAAAGTTTCTGTAATCAATATTCACAAAGTTTCCGTGAGCATGAACAAAGTTCAAGGCTAGCTCCCACTTCAACAATGCTTGTCTTTCTCAGTTTCACTTTTCTTTTTGAAAAGTTTTTAGGTTCCCCTCTTTTTTTTAAAACTATATAAAAGCCCTCAACAGAAATAAATGACTCTCTAAAACTTCCGGGTTCTCTCCCTGGCAGCGCTTTCTTTAAATCCATTAAGCTAGGCATTTTAGTGCTAAAGTAAAGAATCTACCCAGATCCCAAGGTATATCAAAGCCAATTTTAATTAACAATGATTTGTCATTAAGTAGTGAGCACAAAGTAACATATATCAAGCAATGACGAAGTCTAAATCTCTTCCTATGCATCGGCATGTCATAAAAGAACAATTCATGCACACCAAGTAAAGGCCAATGCACAGTATAAGCAGTTTCTTGCAATTCTATCTTGTTGGAGACATAGAGAGGTGGAGATATAGTTCCTCTCTCATAATAATTGCAAGTAGGAGTAGCAAGAACATGCATATTATATCTATCAAAATTATCATGTGGAACGGTAAAAGGCAAACCATCAATATAATCCTTAATAAGCACAAACTTCTCCGATATAGTGTAGTCGGGAGAATTCAAAAAGATAATAGGACTATCATGCGTGGGTGCAATAGAAACAATTTCATGTTTAACATAAGGAACTATAGCAAGTTCATCTCCATAAGCATAATTCATATTGGCATCTTGGCCACAAGCATAGCAAACATCATCAAAAAGGGGCAATTCAAGAGAATCAACGGGATCATAGCAATCATCCTTCGGTAAGCACGAAGGGGAATTAAACAATGTATGAGTTGAAGAGTAACTCTCATTAGAAGGTGGGCATGGGTGATTAATCCGCTCTTCCCCATTTTGTTCTTCACTCTCCTCATCATCTTTTTTATCCAATGAGCTCACAGTTTCATCAATTTCTTCTTCCGTAGCTTCCTACAAAATATTGGTCTCTTCTTGGACAGCGGAGACTTTCTCAATAAATGCATTAATATAGTAATTGTATTTATAATTTTCATAGCAATATCAAAGTATAGCAAGATTTTCAGGCCTATAAACATCATCATCAAAAGCTTCATACCTTTCAAACAAAGATTCAATTTCATAAGCAGCCTTAAAAGCAACAAATTCTTCTATTTGTTCCACATCATAGTAATCATATATACCATTAGCATAAGAAGCTAAGGTTTCATTATCATTAAATTTGCATGAAAAGGGAAGGTGTGGAGCCTTCATCCTAGAGCAACAAGTAATATCATATCTCAAGCATAGTTGCCTAGCATACCACTTCAACATTTGAATTTGATCCCATAATAGTTTCCGTTTTTGTGTCAAGCAATAATCCCTAAAGTATTCACGTTGATCCAACGTGTCTCCCATAACATAATTGAATGGGTTTTTCTCAGATTATCAAAGTAGTACATAATTTCTTTCACATAACGAGCATCGAGGGTTTTAGGAGGTTCCCCATCTCCATGACAACAAGTACACCTAATTTTTTTAGGTATTTCGTGTTCCATATCTATAACTAATGATAAAGAACAACTAAGAACATCAAATAAAAATTACTTAGTGATAAAGCAAACAAGCACACACGAGAATATTCACCCCACGCTATGACTCCCCGGCAACGGTGCCAGAAAAAGGTCTTGATAACCCGCAAGTATACGGGATAGTTGTAGCCTCTTTCGATAAGTAAGAGTGTCGAACCCAACGAGGAGCTAAAGGTAGAACAAATACTCTCTCAAGTCCTATCGGCCACTGATACGACTCTACACACGCTTGACGTCCGCTTTACCTAGAACAAGTATGAAACTAGAAGTACTTTGTAGGTGTGATAGGATAGGTTTGCAAGATAATAAAGAACACGTAAATATAAACTAGGGGCTGTTTAGATAAAGAAGCAATAAAATGAATATAGCGAGTGCGGAAAAGTGGTGGTAGGAGTTGTGGAATTGTCCCTAAGCAATTGACTATGTTACTAGACCGATAATCACTATTGCAATTCTATTTGAGGGAGAGGCATAAGCTAACATACTTTCTCTACTTGGATCATATGCACTTATGATTGGAACTCTAGCAAGCATCCGCAACTACTAAAGATCATTAAGGTAAAACCCAACCATAGCATTAAAGTATCAACTCCCCTTTATCCCATATGCAAACAACCTACTTATTCGGGTCTGTGCTTCTGTTCACTCACGCCACCCACCATAAGAGAATCATAAGCATATTGCAAACCCTACAGCGGGGATCCCTCACGCTTGCGTGACACGGAGGGCACCATAGGACAGCACCAATAATAAAACATGCAACATAAACCAATCATAGCAATTCATCAATCACCGATAGGACAACGAAAATCTACTCAGACATCATAGGATGGCAACACATCATTGGATAATAATATGAAGCATAAAGCACCATGTTCAAGTAGAGGGTACAGCGGGTTGCGGGAGAGTGGACCGCTGAATATAGATGGGGGAAGGTGATGGAGATGTTGGTGAAGATGATGGAGCTGTTGGTGAAGATCGCGGTGATGGTGATGGCCCCTGGCAGCGCTCCGGCTCTGGTCCTTGGCCTTCTACCTAGATGGGAGAAGGGTTTCCCCTCTGGTCCTTGGCTCCCACGGTGTGGGAGGGGCGAGAGCCCCTTCGAGATTGGATCTATCTCTCTGTTTCTGCGTTCCCTGATTCTGCCCCTTCATCGTTTCTTTTATATCCGGAGATCCGTAACTCCGATTGGGGTGAATCTTTCGCCCAGATTTTTCTCATAAAATTAGTTTTATTGCGGCAAAAGAAGAGCGTCAGCCGCCTTACGGGTGGCCCACGAGAGTGCCATGCGCGCCCAGGGGGGTGGGCGCACCCCCTGTCTCATGGCCACCTTGGGCACTGTTTCGCATTGATTCTTCCTCCAGAAAATCCCAAATATTCCAAAACTAATTCTCCATCCGTTTTTATCCCGTTTGGATTCCGTTTGGTATTGGGTTTCTGTGAAACATAAAACATGCAACAAATAGGAACTGGCACTGGGCACTGGATCAATATGTTAGTCCCAAAAATAGTATAAAAAGTTACCAAAAGAATATGAAAGTTGTAGAATATTGGCATGGAACAATCAAAAATTATAGATACGACGGAGATGTATCATGCACATGAAGCATAAAGCACCATGTTCAAGTAGAGGGTACAGCGGGTTGCAGGAGAGTGGACCGCTGAATATAGATGGGGGAAGGTGATGGAGATGTTGGTGAAGATGATGGAGGTGTTGGTGAAGATCGCGGTGATGGTGATGGCCCCCGGCAGCGCTCCGGTGCCACCGGAAGCAAGGGGGAGAGATCCCCCCTTCGTCTTCTTCCTCCAGCACCGCCGGGACCACCGGCTCCCTCCTCCTGCTACTAACAGCTCTGCCTAGCACGCTTCGCTGTGAAGCGCTACTCCACCGTTGGCCATGCCATCCCTCCACCCCTCCACACCTCCTGTTCTTCTCCACCGACTACTGAACCACACTGCACCAAAACCAGTTAACCCTTGTACACCTCTTTGTCTATGACTCTACTCCCGCATCTTCCCATCTCCCGCTCGTTGTTGTCCGGGGCTTCACCGTCGTCCACCACCTTGGATACGCTCGGCGTGGAGTGGTCAACGTGGTTAACGAATGACACCATCGGAAATAGACTGTGTATGGAGAGGCTGACAGCTGGGTCCATGGCCGCACGCAAGGCAATGCCTCCTTATTACATGCAAAATAATGATTCCTCCACCTGACAGCTGGGACCCACCGGAAGGGCCTTTGTATTTCGCGAAAAAACGTCCCCCCCCCGCTGACACATCATACCCACTAGCTATATCTTTGCACGCAAGGAAGTGCCTCCTTATTACGCAAAAAAAAGGAATACCCCCTGCTAGCTGGGACCCATAATAGTGGGAGGCTGACTTGTGGGCCAACTAAGTTGATGGGGATGGAGGGCTTTGTCAACT
The DNA here is from genome assembly GCF_002162155.2 of Triticum dicoccoides. Classification (NCBI taxonomy): domain Eukaryota; kingdom Viridiplantae; phylum Streptophyta; class Magnoliopsida; order Poales; family Poaceae; genus Triticum; species Triticum dicoccoides. The sequence goes on along the minus strand of NC_041381.1, from coordinate 405,108,732 downwards.
TAGTCAATATGAACGATTCTAGCTCAAGTGACCATACAATGTCCATCCAACGGTCGTAGTGCTTCTTCAACCTCTGGTCTTCTTGCTCCGGCCGCCCAAACCAGCGCCAGTCGTGCCGCGTGCTCCTGCCTTCCATGGCCGGCTGTGATGCCGCGGAGGCGTCACCGCCCCCTACTATTCCCACCGCTGGCCAGGCCATCCCTCTACTCACCCACAACCCGTGTTATTCTGCGACGATGGCAGCCTCACACGCAGCCAAACCAGTGAACCCTCATACTCCTCTCCGCATGGGCATCCACTACCGCATCTTCCCCGGCTCTGCATCGTCCCCTTCCTAGGCCTCGCAGCCGTCCACCGCCCTGGTGCTCTCGGCACGGTGTGGTCAACGTGGTCAAGGAACGACTTCCATCAGAAGAGTACTATACGTGGAGAGGCTGACAGCTGGGTCCACGGCAGCCGCAAGGAATTGGCTCCTTATTACACGCGAAATAATTATTCCTCCAGCTGACAGCAGGGACCCACCGGACGGGCCCTTGTATTTCATGAAAAAAAAATTTCCCCCCTGACTGCTGGGACCCACCAGCTACATCTTCACATGCAAGGAAGTGCGTCCATATTACGGGCAAAAAAATGATTCGCCCCCCTGACTGCTGGGATCCACCAGCTACATCTTCACACGCAAGGAAGTTCCCGACAGTCAGACCCACCTGGTCGAAGCATACGTAGTCTTGTCATTCTGGTAGCAAACGTGTATGTACATACGATCGGTCTGTCTGCACGCTGCAGCGATGAACCATGGCCGTGTAAGGAAGGGCACGTGTCGTAGTAGAGGCGCGCACGTAGCATGAACACGTACGTGTTGCGGCCAGGGTGCAAGAAAGAAAATACGACCACATACGTACATACGGGCGGGGTCTCGAACGCCTACTCACGCATATGTACGGTCAGGGCTCGTGTACATGGCTGGATCGAAACAGAGAAACTGCGTCCTCGTCGTGTTCATGGGGAGCTAACTGGCTGGGTCGGAATGGAATGCGTTGTCATGTTCATCGGGAGGGCTCGGACGGAACAGCAGATGGAAATGAGGCCTGGCATACCGCAGAACGGAGGAAACGGCCTTGTGTTCGACCGGCCACGGTCGAAACTGTATCCTATTCATCAGGAGGGGTCTGGCGTATCGCTAAACGGAGGAAACAGACTTCTGTTGAACCTCCTACGGTCGAAACGGGGTCCTGTTGATCGGGAGGGGTGTGGCGTACCGCAAAATGGAGGAAACGGACTTGTGTTGGAGCGCTATGATTGAAATGTGGGTCCTGTTCATCGGGAGGGGTGTGGCGTACAGCAAAACGGGACTCCACGGGGTACTGTTCATCTCCACCGTCGACCTCCTCCAGCCTCCACGGGATACTGTTCATCCACCGTCTACCTCCTCCATCCTCCACCTGCGACTGTTCATCCATGGGCTCCTGTTCATCCAGCCTCCACCGCGCGCTCCTCCACCGGCTACTGTTCAACCAGCCCTCGCCACGGGGTCCTGTTCAACCACCCCTCCACGGGCTACTGTTCATCCAGCCCTCCACCGGCTACTGCTCAAACAGCCCTCCACCGGCTACTATTCAACCTTCCCTCGGCACGGTCCTGTTCAACCACGCCCAACCGGCTCGATCGACCAGGGTCCTGTTCATCCAGCAGCAACACCACGGGGTCCTGTTCATCCAACCCCCACCGGGAACTATTCATCCAAACGCCCCAACAACGCTCACTGTTCATCCAGAGGCAACATTGATCGTCTTTAGTTAGCAGCAGTAGCAAAGGAATCGCTCGACCGGGTTCACTTAACAGCCATCGATCGATCGCTCGGGTTTAGTAACGCATAGCCTGCAGTGCAATCGCCCAGGTTCAGTAGGCGAATGCCTCACTTGGGTTCAGTTAGAGCCCAACGCCTCGCACCCACACGCATGCGTGTACGAGAGAAACGTGCAAACCTCCATGCATCGCTCGGCCCCGACCACCCACCATAACCGGAACACCCCGATATTTTTCTCGCCCTTGCTTCTACCATGGTTTTTTTCCGTCATGGACGGCCAAAAGAATGTCATGCAGCTGCGTCTCCGGCCCTCCCAGGACGAAAATCCCATTTTCTGTCATAGAAGTAGGAGCCCACCACATCTATGATGATACCGGGTTTTGTCACAATTATCATCATAGAAGTGTCATAAGTATGACAGGAAAAAAATTCGTTCGGCCCAAAATGTCACGGATGTGTCTTTTTTTTGTAGTGTGAGTGGGAGGAAAGTAGAACTTGATGAGGTAATTGTACCTTCTATCGAATTGGAAAGTAGTTCATCACAGAAATTAGTTCCAGTGATTCCTACACCAATTAGTGAGGAAGCTAATGATGATGATCATGAAACTTCAGATCAAGTTACTACCGAACCTCGTAGGTCAACTGGAGTAAGATCCGCACCAGAGTGGTATGGTAATCCTATTCTATAAGTCATGTTACTAGACCATGATGAACCTACGAACTATGAAGAAGCTATTGTGAGCCCAGATTCCGATAAATGGCTTGAGGCCATGACATCGAGATTGGATCCATGTATGAGAACAAAGTATGGACTTTGGTGGATTTGCCCGATGATCAGCGAGCCATAGAAAATAAATGGATCTTCAAGAGGAAGACAGACGTTGATGGTAGTGTTACTATCTAAAAAGCTCGAATTATTGTAAAAGGTTTTCGACAAGTTCAAGATGTTGACTACAATGTGATTTTCTCACTCGTATCGATGCTTAAGTCTGTCCGAATCATGTTAGCAATTGCCACATTTTATGAAATCTGGCATATGGATGTCTGTAGGATCGGAAGTATGTCTAGAGGGGGTGATTGGACTACTTGACCAATTAAAAATCTAGCCTTTTCCTAGTTTTAGTTCTTGCCAGATTTTAGCAACTTAGCACAAGTCAAGCAATCAAGATATAGTTCAAGCAAGTATGCAAAGAGTATATGAGCAGCGGAAAGTAAAGCATGCAACTTGCAAGAAAGTAAAGGGATGGGATAAGAGTGTGCAAACGCAATTGGGGACACGTATGTTTTTGGCATGGTTTCGATAGGTGGTTCTATCGTCCACGTTGATGGAGACTTCAACCCACAAAGGGTAACGGCTGTACGAGTCCACGGAGGGCTCCACCCATGAAGGGTCCACGAATAAGCAACCTTGTCTATCCCGCCATGGCCATCACCCACGAAGGACTTGCCTCGCTAGGGTAGATCTTCACGAAGTAGGCGATCTCCTTGCCCTTACAAACTCCTTGGTTCAACTCCACAATCTTGTCGGAGGCTCCCAAGTGACACCTAACCAATCTAGGAGACACCACTCTCCAAAAGGTAATAGATGGTGTGTTGATGATGAACTCCTTGCTCTTGTGCTTCAAATGATAGTCTCCCCAACACTCAACTCTCTCTCTCTCTCATAGGATTGGATTTGGTGGAAAGATGATTTGAGTGGAAAGCAACTTGGGGAAGGCTAGAGATCAAGATTCATATGGTTGGATTGGAATATCTTGGTCTCAACACTTGATTAGATGGTTCTCTCTCAAAAATGAATGATGGAAGTGTAGGCTCGTTCTGATGGCTTCCCTCATGAATGAGGAGAGGGTGGAGGGGTATATATAGCCTCCACACAAGATCTAACCGTTACACACAATTTACCAAACTCGGTGGGATCGAATCAGAAAACTCGGTCGGACCGATTTAGTTCATAATGTGACCGTTAGGCATTTTGGTGGGACCGACACGTCAACTCGGTGGGACTGATATCATTAGGGTTAGGGCATAATGTAATCTGGGTTTGACTGATTACGCAAACTCGGTGGGACCGACTTTGGTAATAAGCTAACCAAAGAGTTGGTCAGGCAAACTCGGTGGGACCGATTCGCTCATCTCGGTGGGACCGAAACATTATGAAAAGGAAACATGGAGTTTGCATTGCGAACTCGGTGGGACCGATCGCTCATGTCAGTTAGACCAAAATGTTATGAAGGGAAACAGGGAGTTTGCAATCCCATCTTGGTGAGACCGAGATCGCTATCGGTTAGACCGAAGTGACTAGGGTTTCTGGCAGTGGCTATGTCAACTGAATTCGGTGGCGCTAGATAGATCAAATCGGTGGGGCTGAGTTTGACTTTTGGTTTGGGACATATGTGGATATGAGAAAGTGGTTGAGGTATTTGGAGCATATCACTAAGAACTTTGAGAGCAAGCAAGTCATTAAGCAACACCTCATCCCCTTTTAATAGTATTGGCTTTCATATTGACTCAATGTGATCTTGGATCACTAAAAGTAAAATGTAGAGTCTTGAACTTTAGAGCTTGAGCCAATCCTTTGTCCTTAGCATTTTGATGGGTCCACATTCCTAATCCATGCCATGCCAATTATTGAAGTTTCCTAAAATATTCATCTTGAAATAGCATTAGTTCAATGAGCTATATGTTGTTAATCATTACCAAAGCCACCCAAGAATAGTTGCTCTTTCAATCTCCCCTTTTTGGTAATTTATGACAACATATAGATCAAAGCTTCGACAAATGATAATAAGATTGAAATACATCGTCGCTTTGAGAAGTATGTGATAAGCAAGAGCTCCCCCTAAATTTGTGCATTATTTAAGATTTGCTTTGGACTGCAAATGCACAATTTGTTAGGATCATGGGTCACTCTTCCATGTCACATACATCTTGGTGGAGCGCTCAAAATGATAACAATGAAAAACATGCACTCATCACCAAGCAAAGTGAATGATCATATATGGATATAAGAGATAATGTCATTCAAGCACTCATTAAAGTAGCATATGATCAAACACATGATCATCCAAGTATCTCACAAAAGACATAATGTAACAATTAAGCATACAATAAAGTTCAACCAACTAAAGTGCAAGAGAGACAAAAAGCAACTCTCTCTCTCTCTCTCAAAGACTATGACCTATACATATTTCTCCCCCTTTGGCAACAAGTTACCAAAAAGTTCAAATATGCACAGTGCTATGCATCTCTCAGGCTTGGTCTTCATGGGGTGATGTAGAGATGACTCCCAGAACAAAGGCTTCAGTTTATGTAGCTGGAGCTGGTGGAGTGGCTGCTGGAGGTGGCACTGAAGCTGTGGCTCTTGGTGCTGATGTGGTTGCTCTAGTATCAGGAACATGCACTGCATCAGACCTCTGACCTTGTGGCACATGCACTCACTGAAAAACATATGTTGTTGTCTTTCCTTTCTTCTCCTCTGCTTCCTCCTGGATTTCTCTACTGCTGACTGAATCTCAGTTACTTTGACATCAAGATCATAGAATTTTTGCTCAATGATTCTCTCCAAACTCTCCTGATTTTGAGTCAGGGTGGCCAAGCCCTTCTCAATACTCAAGGTGGATTGGATCAGAAATCCAAGTTGATCTTGTTTGCTCTTTAGGAACACCTGAGATGCCTCTTCTGCACTTGGCATCTTTGCAGCTTTCTCTGCCCTTGCCTTTTCTCTCATCGCATGTGGTTGCACTGATGAAGGATCATTCTCATCCATGACCATTGTGTTATCCTCAAAATATGGCTTGAGAGGTAAGTGCTCCTTGTCCAACAAATAAGTGCATGTGCCCATCTTTGAGTTGATGAGCACCTGAATTTGTGGAGCATACCCACAAGAACTCTTCTGATCTGCAGTTGTCCTCTTGATTGTCTATACAATCAGACTCATCACCTTGAACTTTTGAGGGACATAAAAAATGTGCAGCAAGTTGATTGAATATCCTCTTATCATCCTGTGATCTCCAGACTTGGGCAGAAGAGTATGCCTCGGGATGGTGTTGATTGTAGGTAGACCAGACAACAGGAATTTCACTGAGCCCAACTTATGAGTTTCAAGGGCTTCATTATGAATTGCCTTGTACATACTTGCTATTGAGTTGTGGTCTTTCTTCTTCTTGGCATCACCAGTTGCCTCATCATCATCAGATTCAATTGTCAATTTCATGGTTTGTCCTGTGGCAACTTTCCTTGGCTTGGATGTTGGGATTCTCCTAGCTGGTGCCTTCTTGTTCAAACCAGGCTTTGTAGATGCAGCAGTGCCAAATTCCTTGTTCACCACTTTCCTCTTTGAGATGGCCTCATCCTCAGCTTCAACATAATATTCATCTTCAGAATCTGAGGTTCTCTTCTTCCTTGCTCTAGTAGTTGCCTTGGGCAAGTTATTAGGTGTGCTCCTGCTACCCTCATCATAGCTGCTTGAGGGACTAGTGCCCTCACTCATATGCTCTTGTTGTTTAGATCTGTTCTGGCTGTCACTCTGGTCAGACATCTTGTAGGCAAACTGACAGCAAACCCTATGAATAGATTATAGATGAGGTAGAGTAGATGAGCATCACAAAGTACAAAGGTTTTGCAAAACAAATGAGTCAAAAATCTTAGTTTTAGTTCTCTACAGAAATGATCTCCGAGCTACCGAATTGATAAACTCGGTGAAACCGAAGCAACAGTAGGAACCTAAACTAGTGAACTCGGTCAGACCGAGTCACAGTTTGGTGGTACAGTGATTGCTAGGGTTTCACAAAGAGTTGAACTCGGTCACACTGATTTGCAATTTTTGGTCAGACCGAAAAGCGCATGTGTAATGGCCTAAGCCAAATTGCTGAGATCGATATCTACGATTCGGTCGGTCCGAGATGAGTTTTGCCGAGAGCTAACCCTAAAACTTTTGAATCAATCTGGGCCTAAGGAAGATTTAGCTGGATAGATCGATTTCATTCATGGCAAGAATATGGAATTGTCCTCGTGCTAGGAATCGGAGTTAAATAGACAACACAAGGGGTCGAACACATACCCTAGATTGGAGGGTGTTCGCTACGGTGGCGACGGTGGAGCAGATTCCGTCGACGGCGGCAGAAACCAGCGGCGGGAGGTTGCTAGCGCCGAGGAGGTGATCCGGAGACCCGAGGAGGCAGAGCAGGACACGCGCAGGCTGAGGGGTTTTGAAGAATTTTCCAAAATCTCACCCATGGGTATTTATATGCCGACCCTGTCGGTGTGACCGAGTGGAACAACTCGGTGGCACCAAGATTGCAGAATCGCAAGCGGTTGTTGCAACTTGGTGTGACCAAAGTGTTCCAATCGGTTGCACCGAGATGAAAATCTAGATCAACTTAGTGAACTCGATTTGACCAAAATGGATGACTTGGTCAGACCGAAATGCACAAAGAGGTTTTGGAAGTTTAAGTCTATGATGAATCGGGGACTCCGAGTGCTCTTCACACAGAGTGGTTCGAATCTGACTTGCTCAAACTTTGTGATGTAGCATGAATAAAGTTTGAGATGAGAAAAGCATAGATAGCTAGAGAAGGTTCTTAGGCATTCTTGTCCATCCACTTGGCAAAAGAGAAAGAGCCAACCAATCAAAGAAACAAGTGGATGTCCTCGAATGAGTAAAATATGCAACCAACATGCTCACACAATAAAATGGCAAATGAAATATGTGGCAAAGCATGCACAAACACTCTAGCATCTATCAAGCAATTTGCGATGACTAGGTCATCTATATATGAGTATATTGACTTAGGAGTCAAATGAGAACATTTGATCATAGGTCATAGTCATCGTTTAAGCACAAGTGGGGTTACCACTTTTACATAAAGCATTGTTGTGTTCACACCATTAGAGTTGCTGTAGCTAAATTCTTGGAGTAAAGCTCCCCCTAGATGTGATATCCCCCTAAGAGGGATGAACTAACCTTGGGTTTTGTCGATGATGACTTCATGTAGGTGTTGAAGATGTGGATGCTCAATGTTTATGTAGATCATTTGGAGCAATCCATTTGAGTGAGTTGCACTTTCAATACCTACACGGGTTAGTCCCACAAGGAACAAACAAGGATATCCATAGACATAGAGTGAAGTACACACAAGATGATGTCCATGGAAGCATTTGGTTACCTTGTCCCTTGTCTTACCAACAAGAGGGTTTGTGACTCCTTGAACTAGTGCAAGATGTGGAAGCTAATTGCACTTGTCCTTGCCAAAATGATGTGAGTGAAGTGTGTTGGCGGAGTCACCCTCAAGAACTCTCTAGTTCTTCTTCTTCGGGATGCACATCATCTTGATGGGAATCCTTAGGGTTATAGTCATACTTGATGAAGTAGAACTTGATGTAGTCTTGGGAACCCACTTGACCAAGGCCTTAGGAGCTTCTTCAAATGCATCAATTTCCTCTTGAAGATTGTCCTTGCCTTTTTGCTTGTGGTCTTGTGGTCAAAGATCATCTTGAGCTTGTGTTCCTTGGCAAGAAGTAGGATCATACTTCTCTTGTTTAGGAACAAACTTCGTCTTGGGGTATTGATCTTCTTCCCACTCAACTCCATTGGCATTGAACTTTCATTCAAAGCCAACACCTTGATTCTTCCGGTGCCTTCCTTGCTTCTATATAGTTTCCTCAAATTTCTTACTTCCGGCAAGGCTCTTGTAAACACCTTTCTCTATAATTCCCTTCAATACGCTATTTTCTTGATCAAGTGTAACTTGGCTAAGAGAATCATTAGTGGAATCAAGAGAACTACTAGAAGCAACAACATTGGATTTAGCATGATTATTATTAGTACTAGAAGAAGAATCTTCCTTACTTTTGTTGCTGGATTTTATTTGTGGCATGTAAGTAGATAAGAGTAAACTCTGGGTAATGTAAGAAGAACTTTTCTTGCGAAGATCATCATTGATTGCCTTTAAAAACTCATGCTCTTGCTCAACGTTGAGCTTTTCAAAGCGTAACTTCTCTCGAGTCTTTAAAAGTTCTCGATCATCTTCCAAGGTAGTTTCATGAGCTAACTTAAGAGTATTTAGTTCTTTAGTTAGACGATCAATCTTCTCCTAATCATTGTCATTTGTTTTATCTTGATTAGCATGATTAATTGATGTTTCATAATAGTATTCATCACTAGAGTTGTCAACAAGTAAATCATCATCACCTAATCAATCTTCTTCATCACAATTGAAATCAACATACTTGGGATGTGATACCTTTGGGCCTTTAGCCATGAAGCGTCTTCCAATTCCTTCATTTGGTGAGTCAAATATGTCATAGGAGTTGGTTGACACAAGTGCTAGACCGGCAACACCTTCATCTTGAGTATATTCAGAGTCAAAGTGATAGCTTCTCTCGGAGTGATGGTCAAAGTCGGAGCCGGATACCATTCTCCAACATGAGCTTGATGTCTTCACTTTGTATAGGTCTTTGATGATTTGTCCTTCCTTTCTGAATCCTTGCTTCTCCGAGAGGTTCTTCATTCATAACGATCATCTCTACTCCTTCTCTCTTGGTGGTGATTCTTCTCTTCTACTTCTTCTTTTAGTTGAATCTTCTCTCCTTTTGTAGGTAGCCGTACACTCATTGGAGTAGTGTCTGGGTCTTCCACAATTGTAGCAATTATGTTCATGACTCGAAGATCTTTTGTCATTGTAGGACCTTGACTTGGAACTTATTTCCTTGCTTCTACTCTTGTAGAATTTGTTGAAGTTCTTCACCATTAGGCTCAATTCTTCATTGAAGGTTTGTTTCTCACTTGATGATGTAGGAGCATCACATGAGACTTTGTAAGCACCACTTGACTTGTTGTGAAGCTCTTCCTTATCCTTGAGTGACATCTCATGAGCAACAATTCTTCCAATGACTTCTGTTGGCTTGAGATCTTTGTAGTTGGGCATCATTTGGATCAATGTGCACACGGTATCATATTTTCCATCCAAGGCTCTTAGGATCTTCTTGATGATGAATCTATCGGTCATCTCTTCACTTCCTAAGCCGGCAATCTCATTTGTGATGAGAGCAAGCCTAGAGTACATTCCTTGACGGAGTTGGTACCTTCGTGCATATCAATCAAAGTATCCCAAATTTCCTTTGCATTCTCAAGGCTGCTGATTTTGTTGAATTCTTCGAGGCACATCCATTGAAGAGGATATCACAAGCTTGAGCGTTGTATTGTAGCATATTCAACTCTTCCGCGGTAGCTTCATGGTTTGGTTCTCTCCCATCCAAGAATTCACCTTGCAAGCCAATACACACAATAGGCCAAACGACAGGGTTATGTCCAAGAATATGCATTTTCATCTTATGCTTCCAACTAGCAAAAATAGTACCATCAAAGTAAGGACCTCTACGGTGGTAATTTCCCTCGCTAGACGCCATACTCTCCTAGGTTGTGAAACCAAGGCTATGATCACCAAAAGCTATGGAAATCAAGGCAAATGGAGACCATAGCTCT
>NC_041381.1:405043987-405098157 GCF_002162155.2 Triticum dicoccoides | reverse complement strand
TGTAGGATCGAAAGTATGTCTAGAGGGGGGGGGGGGTGATTAGACTACTTGACCAATTAAAAATCTAGCATTTTCCCAATTTTAGTTCTTGGCAGATTTTAGCAACTTAGCACAAGTCAAGCAATCAAGATATAGTTCAAGCAAGTATGCAAAGAGTATATGAGCAGTGGAAAGTAAAGCATGCAACTTGCAAGAAATAAAGGGATGGGATTGGAGTGTGCAAATGCAATTGGAGACACGGATGGTTTTGGCGTGGTTCCAATAGATGGTGCTATCGTACATCCACGTTGATGGAGACTTCAACCCACAAAGGGTAACGGCTGTGCGAGTCCACAGAGGGCTCCACCCGTGAAGGGTCCACAAAGAAGCAACCTTGTCTATCCCAACATGGCCATCGCCCACGAAGGACTTGCCTCACTAGGGTAGATCTTCATGAAGTAGGCGATCTCCTTGCCCTTACAAACTCCTTGGTTCAACTCCACAATCTTGTCGAAGGCTCCCAAGTGACACCTAACCAATCTAGGAGACACCACTCTCCAAAAGGTAATAGATGGCGTGTTGATGATGAACTCCTTGCTCTTGTGCTTCAAGTGATAGTCTCCCCAACACTCAACTCTCTCTCATAGGATTGGATTTGGTGGAAAGATGATTTGAGTGGAAAGCAACTTGGGGAAGGCTAGATATCAAGATTCATATGGTTCGATTGGAATATCTTGGTCTCAACACATGAGTAGGTGGTTCTCTCTCAGAAAATGAATGTTGGAAGTGTAGGCTCGTTATGATGGCTTCCCTCACGAATGAGGAGAGGGTGGAGGGGTATTGTCGGTGTACGAAAGCAGGGGCACTACTTTGTACCCCTTACTAAGTGCACGGGCAGTCAGAGCCGCGCCCATGACCACACTAAGCAAGGCAGAGGGAGGAGTTAAAGCCGCAGAACGGTCGGAGCAACGCCACGACTAGAAGGCCAAGAGGGCAAGGTAGTTCTCCCTGGAAAGATCCTTACTGGGGCAGCCTCCGCAGCTCAGGCAGGAGCCTTGCCGGGACAACTTGCCTAGTCCCGCATCAGCGAAGCGTGCCACCCTTCAGCCTCAAGGGTTCCAACACCACCAACCAATCACGTTGGGGCCAAGGCTCGGGAGGCGCCTCCGTAACGGCATGCAGATCTTTGTGAAGACAAGGATCACACAGAGCCAGATGAGGATTGGAAGATGACGAGCCTCGGCAGAATCCTTGCCAAGGAAATCCACAAGACCCCCGGCAAGACCCGTGCCGGGGACGACCACGACACCACGGCAAGACCCTTGCTGGGGCCCCGGCAAGGCCCTTGCTAAGGACGTCTGCGAGGCCACAACCAGGCCCACGCCCGCCAAGTTTCCAGCACCGCTTCTATGCAGCTACCAGCCCGCCAGCTAGGCAGGTGCCTGCGTGTCAATAGGAGGCCTCAAGGCCAATTCAGCGACGCCTACGTGGTGACATGCAGATCTTCACGAAGACCTTTCCACTGCGCCACCTCAGCTGCCTGCCAGCTTACATGGCACCATGCGCCCCGCTCGCCTGGACACGTGACGGAGCAGGGGGGAGCGGCGACAGATGGGATGGGGGTTAATCTTTATCCCCGATAAAGTGAGGGACACCTAAGGGGGTGCATTAAATGCGCCTTGTCCCATAATGGCTAGCGATAAGTTTAGCCACAGTACCCCGATGCCACCTCCTGTGTGCCATTGTGGCGATACCCTTGACTATAAAAGGAGGCCCGAGGCATCCAAGAGAAGGATTCGGACCCTTGGACAAGTTACGCCCATGGTAGCTAGCTCAAGAACTCCAAGAACACTCAAATATACACTAAAGCAGGACTAGGGTGTTACACTTCCTCCTGGCTCGAACCTGGGTAAACGACCCGTGTGCTTTGCTGATTGCTGGTCCTGCTCTCCTCACGACCCCACGCTCTGCAACCATAGTAGGGATTCTTGTGATCCCATAGGTGTCATTTCCATCGACGTCTTTGGCGCGCCAGGTAGGTGAAGCAGTTGAGAGGATTTGGTCTGGTCATCAGCCCAACAGTTCTCTGTCGCCATGGCTCCCAAGAATAAGATGATGACAGTGGTCGGCTCATATGGAGCCGGGCTGCCCATGCCCGCACGGGCGGGTAGCGAGTCCGTCGTGGACAGAACCCACGGTGCGGCCCGCGAACATCCACGTTGCTCTGGCAGCCATAGCTTGGTGAGCGGCGTCGTCCGCACGCAAGGCGACGGTCCGGACGTCGCCGCACCCAGAGACAAAGTTGGGGCCCCCAAAGACGGCGCGGGGCCCTCCAGGGGCGTCGCCGTGCCACCGGTTGGCAACGCGACGCCCTCTAAGACACCCACGCCGGCGCCCATGGCGCGCTCTTCCCAAGTTATGCGCGACGAGCAACGTCACCACGTTGGTCACTGAGGGAGTCCCGGACTAGGGGGTGTCCGGATAGCCGAACTATCATCATCGGCCGGACTCAAAGACTATGAAGATACAAGATTGAAGACTTCGTCCCGTGTCCGGATGGGACTTTCCTTGGCGTGGAAGGCAAGCTTGGCGATACGGATATGTAGATCTCCTACCTTTGTAACCGACTCTGTGTAACCCTAGCCCTCTCCGGTGTCTATATAAACCGGATGGCCTTAGTCCATAGGACGAACAACAATCATACCATAGGCTAGCTTCTAGGGTTTAGCCTCCTTGATCTCGTGGTAGATCTACTCTTGTAACCCACATCATCAATATTAATCAAGCAGGACGTAGGGTTTTACCTCCATCAAGAGGGCCCGAACCTGGGTAAAAACATCGTGTCCCTCGTCTCCTGTTACCATCCGCCTAGACGCACAGTTCGGGACCCCCTACCCGAGATCCGCCGGTTTTGACACCGACATTGGTGCTTTCATTGAGAGTTCCTCTGTGTCGTCGCGATGAGGAAGGATGCCTTCTCCCGTATTTAAAGACGACACCGTCATCAAGAGAGCTTTGGCCGCCGGCCAAACTGTCCGGCTAGGTGGTTTTCTTATGACCGCCTGTTCGGCCACCGCTCCGACGATGACCTCTCAGGTCATCAAAAGCGATCTTCACGTCAGCCCGGAATTCACCGAGCAGTTAGATCCGATTGAGCTCTCCTCTGTAAACGAGCTCTTGGATCGCATCGTCGCCCTGGGAGTCGCCACAGACTACGATCAGATTGGGCTTAAACCCAATCTAAGAGAGATTAACTCTCCTCAGGCCACCCACCATGTTGTCGTGGTAGAGGAACAATGCGGCAACCCTTCTTCTACGTTGAAAACCAACTATGTCCGGATTCCCGATCCCTCCAAGCCGGATTCCCGCGAAGGGACGGACGCTAATCAAATACTGAACTTAGAGTCAGGCATCAGACTAGATTCGTTGGAAAGCATCCAGCAAGTCAAGCTTCCAAATCCGGAAAATTCTTGGCCTTTGAGCCTCAGATCGGGCGGGGTTCCGAACTTGATTCCACCTGCCCACCCAAACATAAGCGATCTATCTCGAATACGGCAAGAGCCCAATGAAACAGTACATCATTACTGGGCCAGATTCCTCCTGGTTATGAACAGGGTAAAGGACTGCTGCGAAGAAAGCGCGATTTCAATTTTCTGCAGCAATTGCACGGACAAGGGACTCATGAACGCCATAAGTCGTTGCGAAGTTACACGCTTCATCGACCTAGCGACTATCGTACAAAAATACTGTGCGGTAGAGAGTGCCAGGAACACCGAAACTAGGTTTTGGGACAGTCCGGCCTTGACCACAACCCTAGTCCGAAGTAAAAGGGTGCGCCATACTCAAGAACCTGGGTTAAAAACCAAAAAGCAAAGACCCCCTAAAGGGCATGGAACCGTACTGGAGGGCTGGCTCAACGGACCCTGCAAAATCCATAGTACGGAGGGCGCCACTCCAACACACAGCCTTCGAGCATGTTGGATACTGCGGCAGGTGGCCAAAAGTGGCGAAGGCTTTTTAGCCCCGGGCAAATAGCCCAGCAGTACCGGTACAGTATTAACAGTCTTCGAGACTTTCGCATCAAATAACATGCGAAAACGAACAATCCGCGGCCTCGCCGAAGTCTACCAAGTAGCAACAGCAAATCCATGGAGTGACACGGCTATCACCTTCAACGCCAGCGACGAACCTAAATTCCGAATAGCTAGAGCACCAGTCGCATTGGTCCTCAGTCCGATAGTGAACGGCTTTCGCCTTACCAAGGTACTCATGGATGGCGGCAGCGGATTAAACCTCATCTACGAGGAAACCCTTCAAAAAATGGATATTGACTGGAGCCGCATCGAGCGAAGTAGCACAACCTTCAGAGGGATAATCCCTAGTCGAGAAGTACGCTGCACAGGAAAAATCACACTAGATGTAGTGTTCGGCTCACCGGACAATTACAGGTCCGAGGAGGTCACGTTCCAAGTGGCCCCATTCGGCAGCGGATACCATGCTTTGTTAGGGCGAGAGGCATTCACAATCTTCCAAGCTATACCCCACTACGGGTACATGAAGCTCAAAATGCCCGGACCCAATGGAATAATCACTCTTGCCAGCGATCCAGATACAACACTCCGCACTGAAAATAAGACAGCCGCACTGGCCCTAGAGGCATTGTCCGAAGGCCTAGCGGTAGAGGAACTAACTACGCTGCGCTCCATGGTGGATAGGGACGATGTGATACTTGATAAGAGGTCCAAGTCCACCTCTTTTAAACCAGCAAATGAAATAGTCAAATTTCAGGTCCATCCAACGGACCCCACAAAGACGGCCTCCATTGGGGCACAATTAAGTCCTGATGTCGAAGCCGCACTACGAGAATTCCTTCGGGAAAATTGGGACATTTTTGCCTGGCACCCTTCAGACATGCCAGGAATCCCACGCAGGCTGGCAGAGCACAGCCTAAACATCCTAAAAGGATTCAAGCCGGTCAAACAAGCTCTTTGGCGATTTTCCGAATCCAAAAGACATGCAATGGGAGAAGAGCTAGCCAAACTCTTAGAAGCCGGATTCATCAGAGATATAAAACATCCGGACTGGCTAGCCAATCTAGTGATGGTACCAAAAAAGGACAAATCCTGGCGCCTCTGCATCGATTTTAAAGACCTTAACAAGGCATGTCCAAAGGACCCTTTCCCCCTCCCTCGCATCGACCAAATCATCGATGCTACCGCAGGGCACGATTCATTGTGCTTCCTCGACGCATACTCCGGATACCATCAAATCAAGATGGCGGAGAAAGACCGGGCCGCAACGGCATTCATTACTCCATATGGTCCATTCTGCTTCAACACAATGCCCTTCGGACTCAAAAACGCCGGCGCAACATATCAGCGCATGATTCAAACATGTCTGGCTACCCAGATAGGCAAAACAGTAGAGGCATACGTAGACGATGTGGTCGTCAAGACCAAACACGTCGAAACTCTAGTAGAAGACTTGAGGGTGACATTCGACAACCTCCGAGCATATGACATTAAGCTCAATCCGGAAAAATGTGTCTTCGGCGTACCAGCCAGAAAGCTCTTGGGCTTCATCGTATCCGGTAGAGGAATTGAAGCAAACCCGGCCAAAATCCGAGCTCTGTCACAATTGGATATTCCAAAAGACCTCAAGCAAATACAAAAACTAACCGGATGCGTAGCGGCCTTAAGTCGCTTCATCTCCCATTTGGGAGAAAAGGCTCTGCCCCTCTACCGCCTCCTCCGGCGCACAGAACATTTCGAATGGACGGATGCTGCCACAGCCGGACTCAAAGAAATAAAGGCCATACTGGCAACAAATCCGGTCCTGGCCGCGCCCAACCTGGGTGAACCTATGTTATTATATATCACAGCAACACATCAAGTTGTCAGCGCGGTACTCGTCGTCGAGCGAGAGACAGAAGGGCACAGATTCCCTCTTCAAAAACCAATGTACTACGTATCCACTGTTCTAACTCCATGCAAGTCCCGGTACCCACATTATCAAAAGATAGCATATGCGGTGTTCATGGCATCCCGGAAGCTGCGACACTACTTTCAAGAGTGTTCCATAACGGTGGCCTCCAAAGTACCTCTCAACGATATTATAAACAATCGCGACGCAACGGGCAGGATTGCAAAATGGGCTATTGAGCTCTTACCATTTGACATAACCTATAAACCACGGCGAGCTATAAAATCGCAGGTTCTGGCCGACTTCGTCGCCGAATGGACCGAAGCCGAACTCCCTAAAGAGTACGGCGCATACTCCAATTGGATCATGCATTTCGACGGATCCAAAATGTTGGCTGGCTTGGGGGCTGGCATCGTCCTGACGTCCCCAACTGGAGACACAATCCAATACGTACTTCAAATAATGTACATGGACTCCAATAACGTAGCCGAATACGAGGCCCTTCTACATGGCCTCCGGATGGCAATCTCCATGGGCATTCAACGCCTAGAGGTGCGCGGGGATTCAAACCTCGCAATATCCCAAGTAAATGGAGACTTTGATGCCAAAGATCCAAAAATGGCAGCTTACCGCAACGCCATCCTAAAAATGTCATCTCGGTTCGAAGGACTCGAATTCCACCATGTAGCCCGGGATAATAACCAGGCAGCAGACATGTTAGCACGCATCGGCGCGAAAAGAGACGCCGTCCCTCCAAACATCTTCCTGGAACGGCTCTTCAAGCCATCCGTGTTATGGGAAGAGGAGTCCGGAAATAACAATCCGGAGCCAGCTGCATCACCTAACTCAGACCATTCTGACACAATCGGCGGCTCAGCCAACGAAATAACACCTTCAGCTCACGAAATAATTGCAGTAATTGCCCCGTGGACAGAACCATTCCTAGCCTACTTAATTCGGCAGGAACTTCCCGAAGACCAAAATGAGGCCCGCTGCATAGTTCGGCGATCTAAAGCCTACAAGGTCCATGAGGGAGAACTTTATAAGAAAAGCACAACCGGAGTCCTTCAAAGGTGTATCTCCGAAGAGGAGGGGCGGAATCTCCTGGCTGAAATTCACGCCGGACTCGGCGGGCACCACACTGCAGCCCGGGCACTTGTAGGCAAGGCCTTCCGTACAGGATTTTATTGGCCGACAGCCCGGGCAGATGCTCAGGACTTAGTCCAACGATGCGTCGGTTGCCAGCTCTTTGCTAATCAGAGCCACATGCCACCCACCGCCCTCAAAACTATACCCATTACCTGGCCGTTCGCGGTCTGGGGGCTTGACATGGTTGGACCCCTTAAAGGGGGAACCCACAAGCACAAATGCTTATTGGTCATGGTGGACAAATTCACCAAATGGATTGAGGCCAAGCCGGTTAAAACGGCAGAATCCGGACCGGTGATAGACTTCCTATCCGGGGTAGTACACCGTTTTGGCGTCCCCCACAGCATCATCACTGATAACGGCATGAACTTCACTGCCGACGAGGTTAAACTCTGGTGCAAAAGCATGGGCATCAAGCTCGATTAGGCTTCAGTCTATCACCCCCAAACTAACGGTCAAGTCGAGCGAGCAAATGGTCTAATCATGAGCGGCATCAAACCCAGACTAGTGCGGCCCCTCAAGGAATCTAACACGCACTGGGTAGAGGAGCTCGACTCCGTACTCTGGGGGCTGCGGACCACGCCGAACCGAACTACTGGATTCACACCATTTTTCATGGTGTATGGCGCAGAGGAAGTTTTGCCTTGCGATATAATTCATGACTCACCTCGTGTGCGCATGTACGAAGAAAGAGAAGCCGAGTTGGATCGGCAGGACAGTTTGGACGCCTTAGAGGAGGAGCGGGACGTGGCAAAGGCTCGTTCCGCATTCTATCAGCAGCAGGCTCGAAGATATCAAAGCAGAGAAGTACGGGCCAAAACTTACAATGTCGGCGAACTCGTTCTACGCCTGCCGGACAAGAAAAAGGACAAACTTAAGCCCAAGTGGGAAGGTCCCTTCATCATCGACCAAGTCCTGACCGGCGGAGCATACCGTCTACGTAAAGCATCTAACAACCGACTCGAGCCGAACCCATGGAACGCAGCCCGTCTCCGAAGATTCTACGCCTAAACACCGGACTCAGAGTTCGTCTCACTCCCCCGTCCACCTTTTTATATTTTTTACTGTCTCTTGTCCCCCTCCTTCTTCCCACTTTTTTTCAATACCGTTTATAGGCTGATTTGCGCTTTGTTCGCACACACTTGATGTGCTCCTAGCACTCATTATACCTGGGGGCTTCTTTACCATAAGCTTATTAATATGGGCTTCACGCCCAATAGATGTGTCATACTTCCGCATGTACCTTTTATTCAATATTATATGCATCGATATGACTTAAGTTTTGGCCAAGCTGGGTTGCCTGGCTCCTGTGCTTACCCCTACGTTCCCGATTGTTCGGCTAGGAGGTAAAGGGAGCACCTCTGCGATTGTTACTGCCGGGTCAGCCGGATGTGTACCTCAGACTGGGTGAAGCCGAAAGCTAGTGTTCTTAAGAGAATATTCGGTCGGTGACTTGAAAGATGATTTATTACTTACTTATTTATAAGCCCCCAGATGCTTTTTCTGCTATTTTCGCAGTCTGGCATTGCACCTTAGGGCATGCCTCCCAGGGAAAGGAACCCTTAACGGAACTATTCTCCCTGGAAGATGTTTCTTACTAACCATGTAATATAACATAACTAGTTGGGCACTTGTCTGATAAAGAAATTATGACCTCGACGCCTTGTCTCCATGCATGCCCCGGTTCTTTTATAACCGTAGGGGTATTCGGACACACTCCGGACTTTTGGGTCCCGAGGTTGAAGCGAAACGGTCCGCAAAGACAAACGATCTACAATCCGGCTAGAAGGCATCTTACATGTCATTTCATATTACATCGTCAAACCGACTGATTGTACTCCTCCTCAATCCCATTTAACAGGCTGTCTAATTTACAGTTCTATTGGGAATATTTCACGGCCAGTTCTACTTGGCCATACATCAAGCTCACAGGGATCTCCTTCCCATCAGGCCCCGCAGGTCCGACCTCGGCCATGTGGTTTGGGTCAGCCTTCGGGTAGCGCGTCTTCACCATGGCCCAGGCCTCCCTGGCGCCCTGACGGCAGGCCGATATCTTCCACAAACGGAGGCATCGCCGTGCTCCCTGGAGCTTCTCAACAAGCTCACCAAGGCCCTCGGGTAGGGAGACGGATGGCCATAAAGCCTGAACGACGCCACTCATCGCCTGCCGAACACGTTCGAACAATTACACCAGCTCGGGAAGTTGGTCACCTGTTGACCCAGGCAGTTCCTCCGTAGAGCGACCTGTGAGCACACCTAAAGACATATTTCTGTCAAACGACTTCCTCGCCGAATTCTTCTTTTCAAAGAAATTTGCTCAAGCACTTACTATAAATGCCGCGACGAAGTCGCTGATTCTCCTTCAAGGAGCCAGACAACTGGGCCCGAACACCTTTCAGCTCTTCTCCTAGCTAGGTGTGGGCATCTTGGAGCTTGTTTCTCTCCTGCTGCACCTTCATAAGCACCCTCTCGCCAGCCTTTAGCTGACGCAGTAGCTGTTGCTTGTCCAGATCTAGTCCGGCGCCCTCTGCAATATTATTGTCAGATTCACGCTGCACTTTGTTAATTAATTATCTTTTCAAAGTACGTCTTACCAGCGGGGGTCTCTGTGGCTCCCCCTGTGGCGGCCAGTGCGGCCTCAAGTTGGGCCTTGCACTCTTGGAGCTCCTGGGACAGATGGGTATTCTTCTCCGTAAGATCCTGCATAAAAATTGATCCTTAAATCAGTTATTTTAACTATTTTAATTCTCGGGGGCTACTGGCATATATAACTATTAAAATTACTTACACGTATGTCTTTCACATACTGCTCCGTGGCTCTGGTTAACCCATCTTGAGCGGCATGGAGGTGCGTGTTTCCCGCATCAAAGGCATTTAACGCCTCCGGGGAGAAACACGCGTCACGAAGAACTGTCTAGCGACGCCTGTGATTCATGGCGCTCTCCACCTCAGACCGGGTGGCGGATAGCCTGTCGGCATCCTCCGTCGGAGGAGCATCCGACTCATGCCTTGTATTTGCCTCCCCTTCCGGGCCATGCGTTGGAGCATGGCTGGCGGAGGCTTGATTGGCAACCTCTCCGGACACTGTCCGGGGAGCGCTCTTTCTGGAAAAGTTATGAGCATTAATATACCTCCTGGGAATCCTTCCCTTAAAAAATAGCGGTGCTCCGTACCGTTGCGGCGATGTTTCAGTTCGCGTCACACTCCTCTTCCGCCTGCTGGGCCGGACTGACCCTTGTTGGCCGGTCGCCGCGGGCTCGACTTCCTGCCATAAAGGCGCTTCCTGTCGAACACCATTGGTGCACGGTGGTCAGAACTAAGCATTAAAGAAGTAATGGCGTCAGGACTTCGGTCGTACTCACCGGGGAAGCCGGACACAAACCGGGGTAGTCAGCCATAATGGCGACTAAAGCATTATCTATGCTGAGCTGGTGGTACACCCCGTCGATCAGTTCCACCGCTAAGTCCGGATCCTCTTCGGAGGCCGGATCAAGGGACCTTTGTGGGTCTTCGGGTTGTGGGGCTGGGCTTTTTATGCCCTCCACATCCCGATGCAGTTCCTGTGTCAAAATCATACAATAAGACAATTGCCTTTAAAGGCACGGTTCAGATATGCATGCGACCGCTTACCCAGCTTCGAGGGTTGTTCATGGAAAATCCGTTCAGAGGATTCATGCGGAGGAAGTCCTCCTTCTCCCCCTTGTACAAGCCGGACAGGATCTTCACCAGATCGTCGGCCGAGCCAGGTCCCCTGCGGCCGTGACGGGTGGCGTCGTCGTCTCCGTTGAAGTCCCACATTGGGTGGCCCCTATATTGGGGTGGCTGCACCCCACGCATAATGCATGTGGCCATGACTCCGATCATGGTTAGTCCGGAATGGGCTAGCAGCCGTATCCGGCCCATCAAGTAATGGACGCTACTATCATCTTCTTGTCGAGGGCTCCGTGGGCGCCAACTTAGGCGTTTCTTCAGGGGAGCGTTGCTGAACTCCGGAAGGCCGATCCGGACTGGATCCGGCAGCGGAGCGTCCTCCATATAAAACCACTCCGAAGGCCAATCTTCGGACGCCTTCTTCGGGGTCCGGGACAGGTATCCGGTCCCGACGACGCGCCATATTTCGGCTCCGCCCACTTGATATATCGACCCCTCGTAAGAGCGGGGTACGAGGCAAAACAGCCTCTTCCACAGCGCAAAATGGGGCTCAATGCCCAAGAACAGCTCACACAGAGCTACGAAGCCCGCGATGTGCAAAATAGAGGCAGGTGTAAGGTGATGAAGCTAGAGTCCGTAGAACTCCAGGAGCCCCCGGAGAAACGGATGTATAGGAAATCCGAGTCCCCTTATTAAGTAGGAGACGAAGCACACCCGCTCTCCTTTGGAGGGATTGGGGGCGCTCTCCGCCTGCTTCCCACCTTTGTAGGTGGCCAGTCCGGCTCGAACCGGAACCATGAAGGTCGGGGGAATATATCCCTCTGCTTGGAGCATCACTAACTCGCTGTGCGGGACTGAGCATCTCCTCCAATCTCCTGGCTTAGGGCTGGGAGTGCGAGAAGAGGAGCAGCGTCGACTTTCCATGTTGGAATGGGTTTGGTGTCAGATGCGCCTCGATGAGTGCTTGCGGAAGGAGGATGATGTGATTTGGATCTGGATCCTCGCCTCTCTTATAGGCAACTTATTTGCGCAGCTAGGGGGTAAAACATAAAAATACCCTGGCTTTTCGCATTCGTGCGACGCGTGGAAGAAGACCATTATTGGACGCGGAAGCCAAGAAGCGCAACATTTATGAAGCAACCGGACACTATCTGGCAAACACATGGAGCATGAAGAAGAACCCGCCTTGCAAACGCCGAAGACAACATACGCGCCGGATTCGTTGTTATTGAAGCCTGGTTCGGGGGCTACTGAGGGAGTCCTGGACTAGGGGTGTCCGGATAGCCGAACTATCATCATCGGCCGAACTCCAAGACTATGAAGATACAAGATTGAAGACTTCGTCCCGTGTCCGGAGTGGAAGGCAAGCTTGGCGATACGGATATGTAGATCTCCTACCTTTGTAACCGACTCTGTGTAACCCTAGCCCTCTCCGGTGTCTATATAAACCAGATGGCCTTAGTCCATAGGACGAACAACAATCATACCATAGGCTAGCTTCTAGGGTTTAGCCTCCTTGATCTCGTGGTAGATCTACTCTTGTAACCCACATCATCAATATTAATCAAGCAGGACGTAGGGTTTTACCTCCATCAAGAGGGCCCGAACCTGGGTAAAAACATTGTGTCCCTCGTCTCCTGTGACCATCCGCCTAGACGCACAGTTCGGGACCCCCTACCCGAGATCCGCCGGTTTTGACACCGACAGTCACCCTGGGCGCCGCCGTGGAAAGAGACCTGCGCATCATTCGCGGGACGAAGAAGGCCAACATGCACGCTGGAGCGCTGGCGAAAATGGCGTGCGACTGCAAGACCGTGATAGAGATCCCTCTAACATAGTTGGAGGTCAGAGCGTATCATGATCCACATAGCTTTCATCGCCACCTATGCCAACAGAAGCTTTGGCACACGCGCAAGTACTCCTCGACTTTCCTCCTACTGCGGAGAAGTTCGACGAGTGGAGAGCCACCATCCGGAGTCTCGTCGGCATCGCCAATAGGGATGAGACGCGACCAGTGGCGCCCGCAGGCCGGCGCTCCATCGAGCCCCAACATCGCAGTGGAGGAAGGGCCAGAGGTGATGCAGCCACGGTGCACTCTCCTCCCCCACGCCAACCACTGCGAGCGTCGATCCGTCATGATGACACATGTGATAACATTTCCATAGCGTCATCCAATCCACAGACCCGCCACGACCAATGCCGAGTTCTTCAAGAGCGAACCCTCGAAGACGCTCGAACTACCATTGAGCGCCGACATGATGCACGCCACCAGTCAGACAGGCGGGCGGGGCCTGCGATGGACCACCTGGCGCCGGGAGGCTATGGCGGCCTACCCTACGAGGTGGGTTGTCCGGCCTTCACCGGTGAGCTGCGGCAGTTCCAGTGGTCGCCCCACCGCACGTTTAAACCTGACATTGACGAGAAGTACAACGGCAAAACTCACCCATCGGAGTTCCTCAGCATCTACACCATTGCGATGCAAGCAGCTGGAGCCCATGACGACAAGGTACTTGCCAACTATTTCCCGTTGGGACTTAAGCCCAATGTCATGTCATGGTTGATGCACTTGCCGGCGGACTCCATTTCTTCTTGGCACCTTCACCGGAGGCCATCAAGCTCATGGCTAGGCAAGTAATCTGCATATCATCCCCCAGAAGGAAGGAGAGAACCTGCGCAAGTACATCCAGAGGTTCAGTCGAGTGCGTTACAACATCCTAGACGTTCATCCTGCCGTCGTGATCAGCGCGTTCCACCAGAATATGCGCAACCGCAAGATGCGTGAAGAGCTGACGATGAACAATGTCAGAGATGTTGCTGAACTCTATATTCTGGCCGACAGGTGCGCTCGGGCTAAAGAAGGGAGGAAGTACCCCGGCGAAGACGCCGGTGCGGAAACCGACTCCACAGATGACAATGCTGCCGCCCCAGCAAAGAAGGACTGGTGCCGTAACAGGAAGCGCAAGGGCAAGGCCGTGCTTGCCATCGAGGGATCCGACGACACCGGCACTGCTAAAAAGGCCAAGGCAAGTGACCCCGACAAGGAGGTTGCCGGGTGTGCCGCTTGCCGGGCCTTGGCAGCTATCGAGAAGCCGGGAAGCTCCGACAAGTAGTATTACAAGATCCACCGCACCAAGGGCCACGATCTCCAGAACTGCCGACAAGTTGAGCTGCTTGCAGAGAAGCAGAAGTCTGAGTATGAGAGGCGGGATAAGGAGAAGGGTCAAGATGGTGCCATAGGATCCAGCAAGAAGCACAGCGGTCAAGAAGGCCACTGCGGCAAGGATAACCAACAAGAGAGGCCTGCCCGGGGCCGTGACAAGAAGCAGGAAGATGTTGATCGTGACGAGGACGATGAGTACGGCGACCATGAGTTCCAGAAGGCAACAGAGGCCATGTGCGTGGACGGTGGCGCCTCGCTGCCCACCTCACACCGCCAGCTCAAGTAGTGGGCGCGTGAGATTGCGGCGGTAGAGCCATTAGTCGACGCTCAGAAGCCACTAAAGTGGTCCAGCACGCCTATCATCTTTGACGTCGAGGACCACCCTGATCGTACAACAGTGGTCGGGTGCTCGCCGTTGTTGGTTTCCCCAACAATATGCAATCTCAAGGTGAAAAGATGCTAGTTGACGGCGGGGCCAGTCTGAACCTGATCTCGCCTGTCATGATCAATAGGCTGCAGATTCCTGATGGAGACCTCGAAGAAACGGGCACATTTCAGGGGGTCAACCCAGGAAGAAGCCAGCCGAAGGGAAAGGTCACGATGCCAGTGACATTTGGAAGTGAGTTGAATTACCGGACGGAGAGGATTGTCTTCGACGTGGCCGAGATCACCTTGCCTTACAATGGGATCCTCGGCCGCCCTTCGCTAGCCAAGTTCATGGCGGCGTCACATTATGCCTACAACATGTTGAAGATGCCGGGGCCGATGACCATCATCACCATCCCCGCCGACAAGAAAGATGTGTTGATCTGCGCTGATCAGCTTTACCGGCAAGCGGTAGCAGCAACTTCCGCTAAGGTGCTTGCTCCTGCCACTGAAGCCCCGGGAGGGAAGAAGACCAGCAAGACCTCTTGCACCCACTCCAGCAAGCGCACCTCTTCGGAGTGTTGTGCTCCCGTCGAGGACATGCCAGAGAGCTCCACCGGCAAGAGCAATAAGTCCAGAGCTGCACCACCAGAGACCAAAAGGGTGTCCGCCAAGGAGGACGGCATGGTAGGAGCTTTCACCATAAGCTCCACCCTCGACGACAAATAGGAAGGCGAGCTCATTGCTTTCCTGCGGGCGAATGTCGACGTGTTTGCATGGCAAGCATCTGACATCCCTGACGTTCCTAGGGAAGTGATTGAGCGCCATCTTGTTGTCTGTCCTCATGTGCGGCCCATCAAGCAGAAGGTCAGGAAGCAAGCTCTGGAGAGGCAAGAGTTCATTATGGAGGAGATCAGAAAGTTGGAAGCGGAAGGTTTGGTAAGAGGGGTACTCCACCCAACATGGTTGGCCAATCCAGTAGTAGTGCGCAAGGCAAACGGGAAGTGGAGGTTGTGTATTGATTACACAGATATCAATAAGGCTTGTCCGAAAGACCCTTTCCCGTTGCCGCGCATTGACCAGATTGTTGACTCCACGGCTGGGTGTGACCTCTTGTCATTCCTCGACGCTTACTCAGGATGCCACCAGATCTTCATGACAAGAGAAGATGAAGAGAAGACAACATTCATCACCCCATGTGGTATGTATTGTTTCCTACGGATGCCTTTCGGGTTGAAGAGTGCTGGCTCGACTTTTGCAAGGGCCGTCCAAATTGGTTTTGAGCCCCAACTGCATAGAAATATGGAAGCCTATATGGATGACATAGTGTTCAAAACCAAGGACAAGGCAACACTTGTGCAAGATCTGGAAGAAACATTTGAGAATCTGCGAATGATCAACCTCAAGCTGAACCCTTAGAAGTGTGTTTTCGGCTACCATCCAGCAAGCTTCTCTGGTTCTTTGTATCACAGCGCGAGATTGAAGCGAACCCCGACAAGATCAAGGCCATCGAACAGATTGAGGCACCCAAGCGGATCAAGGATGTGCATCGGCTCACTGGCTGCATTGCCGCCATGAGCAGGTTCATCTCCAGGTCTGCCGAGCGTGCCCTTCGCTTCTTCAAAATTTTAAAGAAGGCAGGCCCAATGGAGTGGACCCCAGAGGCCGAGGCGGCACTGCAAGACTTGAAGAAGTACCTCTCCTCCATGCCGATACTAGTTGCGCCTAAACCACAAGAGTCATTGTCGCTGTATCTAGCGGTGACGAATCAAGTGGTCAGTGCTGCGCTAGTGGTGCAGAGGGAGGTCAACAAAGAGACAACCGCGACGACAAGCTTGGTGGTTGACGAGCCAAGGCTCCCCCCGACAGGCACTGGCCTCGCCAGGGCGGGGCGCCCGACAGAATCTGATGCCAGCGAGTCAGGGCCTATACAACCAGATGGAGTGGTGCAGAAGAAGAAGATGATGTAGCACCTGGTCTACTTTGTCAGCTCCCTCTTGCAGGGGGCTAGGTCTAGGTATTCCGGTGTGCAGAAATTGCTCTTCGGCCTCCTTATGGCCTCGAGGAAGCTGCGTCATTACTTCCAATCCCACGAGATCACTGTTGTCACCCGCCTCCCGTTGCAACGGATACTACATAACCCAGATGCAACGGGGAGGATTGTGGAATGGGCCTTGGAGCTGTCAAGTTTTGGTCTGAAGTTTGAAAGTACCTCGACGATCCAAAGCAGAGTTTTGGCGGAGTTCATTGCGGAATGGACCTCGACGCCCGACGAAGAGGTACATGAGACCACTCTCCCCGGCAAGGAACCAAGCCGCAACTGGATTATGTACTTTGATGGGGCTTTCTCGCTGCAAGGCATCGGAGCTGGCATGCTTCTTGTCGCACCCACCGGATAGCACCTCAAGTATGTCATCCAAATGCACTTTCCCAGGGAGATGTCAACGAACAACACCGCCGAGTATGAGGGCTTGCTTCCCGGTCTCAGGATCGCAGCAGACCTCAGAGTCAAAAAGCTCATCATCAGGGGTGATTCACAGCTTGTCGTCAGGCAAATCAACAAGGATTATCAAAGACAGTTGATGGAAGCTTACGTCGATGAAGTGAGGAAACTGGAGGAGCGCTTTGACGGGATACAGGCGGAGCATGTTCCTCGAGTGGAGAATGACATCGCCGACTATCTATCAAAGCATGCTGCCCTCAAGCTACATGTGGAACTAGGTACTTTTGTGCTTCAGTTAACTCAACCGTCCGTTGAACCATCAACGGAGCAGAGCAAGTGGAGGAGATTAGGCCCTGGCAAGTACTTCCCCACCGAGCTCCCCGGAGCCGCTGGCAAAGATGTTGCCGTGGATGCTATTGGGGATACAACTACTGAGTGTAAACCGCCCAGCAGGGGCCGGTTCACCCTCAACTACATTGAAGCCCATGAAGACCAGGAAGATGGCGCTTTACTAATGAAGCTTAGAAGCCTCAAGCCCAAAGGCGGATTAGGGCCCATAATTGTAAACCGCCATAGTTGTATAACTTCTATTGTAAGTTAGGGAGGCAGAGACCTAGCCGGACACTTGTATGAGCCGGCCTCAGAACTCTGTAAACCGGCCGGGCGTCAACCTGTATATAAAGGGACGACCCGGATGCAGTTCAAGGGACAAGAAACAACAACTCGAGACTCAGGCAAAGCGTATTTCGCTCCCTAGTCATCGAAACCCAATCGATTCCATCACAACTAGATGTAGGCTTTACCTTCATCGTAACGGGCCAAACTAGTATAAACTCTCGTGTCCTTTGTCTGGTTTAACCCCTTCAAGCTAACCCGTCGCGATGGCTCCACGACTAAGTCCTTCCATGAGGACATCTGACGTGATATTTCCACGACAGTTGGCGCCCACCGTGGGGCTATCACACGATGGTTTTCAGTTCTTGAAGGGCAGCTTTGAAGGACTCAAAGGATACGCGGTTGGCCGGATGACCAAGAGTCGACGCGGCAAGCTCTACATCGACGATGCAGGCTGGGGCCTCGAGGTCGGCTCAATTGAGTACGGGTACCGGGTCCCCTTCGAAGGAATTCACGTCTTCATCAGCAAGATCGGTGAACCGGGCCCTGAGCCGGACATCTGCACCGACCTCGTCGAGACGGCTCACCGTGCGAGTCCCGCCCGGATTCAGCCCGCCATGAAGCATGCGTTCATAGGATGTGTCCATGGGATCGGATATGAACCAGTGTCCGAAGGTGAGACGGCCGTTTACTCCGATGGCAAGTCATCCACCGGTGAAACCGAGTCCCTATACCAAGTTCATGACGGTGTGTTCGAAGGGTATTCCGATGGCACTAGTATTCCGGAATTTCTTGAAACCGCCGAACTGAGTCACCATCTTCATGGCCGGTACACAACCAACCTTACAAAATTCTACTGCGGCGGCATTGGGTTCTGAACCGGCAGGTGGGGCAGGAGGCCCTGCGCGCCGTCCGACTCAAGTTCTGCTCGGTTTGTTGGACACTTGGACAACGTTATTGGCCACAGCAGTTACCCCGGAGACTCAAGATCGGCATAACGCAGAGGTCACTAAACTACGGGATCAGATAACTCAGGCCAAGGAGGACTTGGCAGCTGAGGAAACCAGGATGGCAGAGGAATGGGCCGCTTTAGATGCCCAGGCGCAGAGGATTCAGGCCGAGAATTATCGCCTTTTGCTGGATCAGAATGCCTCGAATGAAGTATTGAGGAGGAGACATCAGTCTCGCTTGCCGGCAGATTACAATGTGATGAATCTCTTCAATACGCCAGGGGCAGGAACCAGCCACCCGACAGCTGTAAACCGGACTATCGTACCCAGGACTAGAGCACCGGATCAACCTCAGGTGATGGGTTCACCTCGACGAACCGACAACCCGCCACGGTGCACAACACCCCCGCTGGGTCACTTCTCTACCCCTTTGGATAACATGATAGCAGCAGCATCCCGGTTGGTAGCTATTCCGACGGAGGGTGAATCGCCAGCGGCGGTTGAGACACGGCGGGCCAGGGATCTTCTTCAGACTGCTATGGTGCAGCAGCAGGCTTACTCATATAGCCAAGACATGATTCACACAACCCCCCGTCCGAGCAAAAGCTATAGCAGGCACATAGATGAACCAGAGGTGTCCAGCAGTGCGCGGCACCGTAATACCCCTCAAGGACCCAATCCGACGCGCAGTGAGGTAAATGCTCAGGATGTGGTGGATAATGGCAGAGCATGAAGGGAGGCTGCTTTAGCAGCACAATATGCGGGTCGTTATCAACCCACCCCGGTTCAGCCAGGTGCGTCCGTAGACCGAGGCACCGGGCTTGCCTTCAGTTCCTGGGGAGTACCGTGTCTCATTCCGGCTCTCCGTAATGTGCGACTGCCCAAGGATTTCAAGGGTCCACGTAAGGTGCCTAATTACACCGCTGATCAACCACCTGAGGCGTGGGTTGAAAGTTATGAGATGGCAATGGAGATGCTGGATGTAGACGAGGCGGCCCGTGCAAAATACTTCACGATGATGTTGGAAGGGACATCCCGTACTTGGTTGAAGAACCTGCCAGCTAACTCCATCGAGTCATGGGACCAATTGAAGGCCCGGTTTATAGCAAATTTCAAGGATATGTGCAAACAACCTATGTCCATTGTGGATCTGGATGCCTGTGTTCAAGGAGAGAACGAGTCAACAACTCATTGGGTGCGCCAGGTTTCAGAAGTCTTGCACTCGTCAGACCGCATTAACGCTGGCCAAGCAATCATAACATTAGAGCGTAATTGCCAGTTTAAGTCACTAAAGATGAAGTTGGGACGGCTCAAGTGCCACTGCAATGACATGGGAACCCTAATGGCAGCCTTGGTAAAATATGTCGATTTTGATAATACCAAGGATCCCGATTCTGATGAGGAGAAACAGGAGAAGGGAAAGAAGAACGGTGCAAAGGGACAGCATCACAACCAAGGAAGCCATGGGAATAATGGTAAGCGCAAAGCAGATAATTCAGATTTCGTGGCTAACACCAATCTGCAGCGTCGTAAGGGTAAACCGCCCCAGCGCGGTGGAGGGATGAATCTGGAGCGTTTGTTAAACCAGCCCTGCCCAAAGCACGGGACCAAGGAGGTTCCATCAACACATCTTTGGAAAGATCGTTTCATTATGAAGGAGTTCAAAAACTCTGATCTCTTCTGGTATGATCAGGGTCCGTCGGGCGGTTCAGGTCCAGGTTTTCATGGCGGCGGTGGTTCAAACTCTGGATTTCAGAATAATCAGGGCAACCAAAACAACCAAGGTGGTAATAACCAACAGAATAATCAAGCGAATCAGCAGTAGTCAGGTTATCAAAGTCACCCAAAGCAGTTGAATGGCAGGCAGTATCATGTGTTCATTACCAGTTTGTGCAAGCACGATCAGAAGCTTCACAAGAGGGCAGTTAATGCTGTTGAACCGGCAGTGCCACGTTATTTGCGGTGGTCCGAGCAGCCCATTGTGTGGAGCGGAGAGGATCATCCGCCCCGGTTTGACAATCTGGGTCATCTAGCTTTGGTGGTGGCACCTCAGGTGGGAGGTTATAAGTTTACCAAGGTGCTGATGGATGGAGGGAGCAGTATCAACATCTTGTACTATGAGACTTTCCATCGCATGGGGTTGACAGACAAGAGTCTTAAACCGTCAAACACTGTTTTCCATGGTGTAGTACCAGGTAAATCGGCATATCCTGTTGGCAAGATTGCTTTGGAGGTTGTGTTTGGAGATGAGCACGATTCCAGGTCTGAAACATTGACCTTTGAAGTGGTGAAAATCTAGAGCCCATATCATGCACTGTTTGGACGGCCGGCTTATGCAAAGTTCATGGCGAGGCCCTGCTATATTTATTTACAGCTCAAAATGCCGGGTCATAAGGGGACCATCATAGTACATGGAAGTCGAAAGATCGCTTTGCATTGCGAGGAGGGTGATGCGGCCTATGCTGAGTCGGTTTGTGCTACAGAGGAGCTGAAGTTCTATAAAGACAATGTTGATCCGGCAGACATGACCCCTCTAAAGAAGCCCACCACTGAGCATGACCCGACCCTGAAGTTCAAACCGGCTGATGAGACTAAACTTGTTGACTTTGTTCCTGGCGATTCATCAAAACAGTTTAGCATCAGCACCAATTTGGATCCGAAATAGGAAAGCGCGCTCATCGAGTTCATCCGTGAGAACCGGGACATTTTTGCATGGAAGCCTTCTGACATGCCAGGTGTACCGAGGGAACTCGCTGAGCACACACTCAATATTGATCCCAATTTTAAAACGGTTAAGCAGTTTCTTCGCCGCTTTAACGAGGAAAGGTGCAAGGCCATTGGTGAGGAGGTAGCCTGGCTGTTGGCTGCTGGGTTTATCATCGAAGTGTTTCACCCTGAGTGGTTGGCTAATCCGGTGCTTGTTCTTAAGAAAAACGACACTTGGCACATGTGTGTGGACTACACAGATTTGAACAAAGCTTGTCCGACAGATCCTTTTGCTCTCCCGCGTATTGATCAGATCATTGATGCGACGGCGAGTTGTGAGCGTTTAAGTTTCTTGGATGCTTATTCTGGTTATCATCAGATCAAAATGGCAGTTAAGGACCAGGAGAAGACAACCTTCATCACTCCCTTTGGAGCCTTCTGCTATGTTTCTATGCCTTTTGGGATCAAGAGTGCCCAGGCAACTTATCAGCGTTGTGTGCAGAATTGTCTTCACACTCAGATTGGGCGCAGTGTTCATGCCTATGTGGATGACATTGTCGTAAAATCCAGGAAGAAGGAGACATTGATAGATGATCTCAAGGATACCTTTGACAATCTTCGGGTTTATAAAATGATGCTTAATCCGGACAAGTGTGTTTTCTGTGTTCCGGCAGGCAAGCTCTTAGGCTTTCTGGTGTCCAATAGAGGCATCGAAGCTAATCCGGAAAAGATCAAGGTGATTACATCTTTGGCTAAACCGACATGTATTAATGATGTTCAACGTCTGGCGGGTCGAATTGCAGCCCTGAGCCGGTTTATTAGCCGCTTGGGAGAGAAGGCGATCCCTCTATATCAGATGTTGAAGAAAACAAACACTTTTGTCTGGAGTGATGCGGCTGATGCGGCGTTTGAAGACTTGAAGCGGCAATTGGCTGAACCACCGGTCCTTGCTGCTTCGGTTGACAAGGAGCCCTTGTTATTGTACGTGGCTGCTAATGCCCGTGCTCTCATTGTGGCAATTGTGGTTGAGCGCAAGGAGGTTGGGAAGGAATATCCGGTTCAACGGCCGGTTTACTATATCAGTGAAGTGCTTATCGAGTCAAAGCAATGATATCCGCATTGGAAGAAGCTGGTATATGGGGTTTTTATGGCGAGTCAGAAGCTCAAGCAATACTTTCTAGGCCATTCCATCACAGTGGTCAGTTCTGCTCCTTTGGGTGATATAATTCAGAACAGGGAAGTAACTGGACGGGTTGCAAAGTGGGCAATTGAGCTTGGTCCACATGGTTTGAAGTATATGCCTCGAACGGCCATCAAATCTCAGGTGCTTGTTGACTTCATTAAGGATTGGACTGAGTTACAGGCACCAGAGGACAAACCGGATAACACATACTGGACTATTCACTTTGATGGATCCATGCAATTGGAGGGCTCGGGGGCTAGAGTTGTCCTTACTTCCCCTCGAGGTGATAAAATTTGTTATGTTCTCCGCTTAATGTTTCCTTGTACTAAGAATGCAGCTAAGTACGAAGCATTACTCCACGGTCTCCGTGCGGCCAAGGAAATGAATTTAAGCCGAGTACAATGCTTTGGAGATTCTGATCTGGTGGCCCAACAAGTTTCTGGCACATGGGATTCTAAGGATCCCCTCATGGCGGCTTACAGACGCGAGGTGGATATTGTGGCTGGTCACTTCAAAGGTTATCAGGTTGAGCATATTAATCGGTGTAAAAATGAAGCAACAGATGCTTTAAGCCAGCTTGGATCTCAGTGTAAACCGATACCACCCAATACCGTTTTAGATATCTTGCATAATCCTTCTGTTAAGTTGCCTATAGAGGAGGATTTAGTTGTTCCTGATCCGGAGGCCCAATTGGTAGCCGCTTTACATGTAATTCTGGATTGGATGGTTCCCTATCTGGCGTATATGAGTGTGACGCCCGGATAATCATGCTACAGTAATCTCACGTTAATGGTGCCACGTCACCTCTGTCACTGTAGTTAATCTCGGGTTAATTCGAAACCGCTTCAAAATTCAAACTCAAATTAATGTCAACAATAAAAGTTTTCAAAAGTTGAAACAAAAATGTTTGGTGGGTGCCGGATATTACAAGGGTAACTATAATAAAGCAAACACATTTTTATAAAATGCCTAAATGATTTAAATTGAAATAAAACAGAAAAGAAAATAAATAAAAGAAAAGACATTACAAAAAAAGGAGAAAGCCCCCCCGGCCCCTTGGGCTTCGGCCCGCCAGGCCGCCAACCGGCCCACCTGGCCTAGCCGGCCGAACCGCCCCTGCCTTATCCCCATGAGGGGGAAACCCTAACCTACCCCGTCGCCCCACTCGCCCCACTCGCTCCCCCTCCCGATCCAGATTGGATCGGGATCGAACCACCCCGCCCCCTGACGACCGCCCCGACCCCTGCCGTCGCTGCCACAGGCCTCGCCGGCGTCGCATGTCCCCGCAGCCGCCTCACCGTCCCCTCCCTCATCCTCGCGCCCCCGTTCCCTCTCCCTCAGCGGCGCCCCTCGCCGCGCCTTCCGCGTCGCCCCCGACGCCCTGCGCCCGCCCTCCATCGTCCTGTGCGGCCCGGAACGCCGCCCGTCGCCGGATCTCCCTCGTCGGACCTCCCCGACCTCCGTCGAGCCCACTGCCATGGTCCCTACTCCCCACAGTGAGGCATCCTCCTTCTCCTCTGTCTCCTTTCGCCGCCCGCCGGCGCCCTCTGCGGCTGCCGCTGCCGCCACACGACCGCCCCGCTCTGTCACCCCCCTTGCCGCGCTGCTCCGGCTGCCGCCATGGCCGGCGGCCCCTTGTTGGCCTCGGGCCTCCAAGCGGGCGCATGCTCCACCCGCGCCCGTAACCGCACCCCTCCACGGCCCCGGCGTCCTCCTCTGGTGGCTGCCCGCTTCACCACGGCCCCACTCCATCCATGGCCTCGCCGTGGCCACGGCCACCCGCGCCTGGCGCCTCCACTGGCCTGTGCAGGCGCCCAATCGGGCTACGGGTTGCGCCCACACCCCCCTGCACACGGCGCCCGTTAGCCCGAACCGATAAGGCCCTGGGCCACTGCCAAACGGGCCCCGCCTCCAGAACGTTTTAAAAAAATATACATAATTAAAAATAATAATTAATTAATTACTTAATTAATTAACTTAATTTAAGCATAATTAGTTAACCTAATCACCTATTTAATTAACTAAAACAATTTAGTTAACTTGACATATAGGACCCACACGTCAGCTTGACCAGTCAACACCTCTGTTGACTGATGATGTCATGCTGACGTCATGCTGATGCAATAATACTATTTTCAAATTTAATTAATAATTAATAAATTAGAAAATGATTTAAAATCTTTAAAAATTAATATAAAATAAACCGTAGCTCGGATGGAAAAACTTTGTACATGAAAGTTGCTCAGAACGACGAGACGAATCTAGGAACGCAGCCCGTTCGTCCGCCACACATCCCTAACCTTTCGAACTCGCAACTTTCCCCCTCCGGCTCCTCTCCCCGGAAGCACAAAACACCGGGGATACTTTCCTGGATGTTTCCCCCTTCGCCGATATCACCTACCACTATGTTAGGTCACCCCTAGCACCGCATATTGCCGCGTCTTGCTTTATGTTACATTTGATTGCTCTGTTATTTATTGTGTTCCCCCTTCGTTACTTCTTTCCGGTAGACTCTGAGACCGGTGCCGATGTCCGTGTGTTCGACTACACCGAAGATGACCCCTCCTTGCCAGAGCAACCAGGCAAGCCCCCCCCCTTGATCACCAGATATCGCCTATTCTTCTCTATACTGCTTGCATTAGAGTAGTATAACATGTTACTGTTCGGTTACTCCTATTCTGTTGCATAGCCTGTCATTGTTGCTATAGTCATTGATACCTTACCCGCAATCCTAAATGCTTAGTATAGGATGCTAGTTTATCATCATTGGCCCTACATTCTTGTCAGTCTGCCTTGCTATACTATCGGGCCGTGATCACTTCGGAGGTGATCACGGGTATATACTATACATATATACATACTATACAGATGAGGACTAAAGTCGGGTCAGCTCGTTGAGTACCCGCAAGTGATTCCGATGTGGGGGCTGGAAGGACAGGTGGCTCCATCCCGGTAGAGGTGGGACTGGGTTCCCGACGGCCCCCGACTGTTACTTTGTGGCGGAGCGACAGAGCAGGTTGCGACCACCTAGGCGAGAGGTGGGCCTGGCCCTCGTCGACGTTCGCGGTTGCTTCATAATAACACACTTAACGAGATCTTGGTATTTGATCTGAGTCTGGCCACTGGCCTATACGCACTAACCAACTACGCGGAAAAGATATGGGCACTCGACGTCGTGGTATCAGTCGAAGCCTTCGTGACGTCAGCGACTGAGCGGCACGCGCCGGGTTGGACCGCGTTAACGCAACTTCCTTTGTAATGGAGGTTGCTAGGTCTGCTCACCGGCCGCGTACGCAATGTGCAGGTGTGCAATGGACGATGTGCCCAGACCCCTGTGTGCATAGGATTTTGACCGGCGTGCTGACCTCTCTGTTGTGCCTAGGTGGGGCTGCGACGTGTTGATCTTCCGAGGCCGGGCATGACCCTGGAAAGAGTGTCCGGCCAAATGGGATCGAGCGTGTTGGGTTATGTGGTGCACCCCTGCAGGGAAGTTTATCTATTCAAATAGCCGTGTCCCTCGGTAAAAGGACGAACCGAAGTTGTACCTTGACGTTATGACAACTAGAACCGGATACTTAATAAAACACACCCAGACAAGTTCCACAGATAACCCGGTGATCGCTTTTCCACAGGGCGACGAGGGGAGGATCGCCGGGTAGGATTATGCTATGTGATGCTACTTGGAGGACTTCAATCTACTCTCTTCTACATGCTGCAAGATGGAGGTGGCCAGAAGTGTAGTCTTCGACAGGATTAGCTATCTCCCTCTTATTCTGGCATTCTGCACTTCAGTCCACCGATATGGCCCTTTATACATATACCCATGCATATGTAGTGTAGCTCCTTACTTGCGAGTACTTTGGATGAGTACTCACGGTTGCTTTTCTCCCTCTTTTCCCCTTTCCCTTCTACCTGGTTGTCGCAACTAGATCCTGGAGCCATTGAGCCAGACGCCACCGTCGACGATGATTCCTACTACACTGGAGGTGTCTACTACTACGTGCAGGCCGCTGACGACGACCAGGAGTAGTTTAGGAGGATCCCAGGCAGGAGGCCTACGCCTCTTTCGATCTGTACCCCAGTTTGTGCTAGCCTTCTTAAGGCAAACTTGTTTAACTAATGTCTGTACTCAGATATTGTTGCTTCCGCTGACTTGTTTATGTCGAGCACTTGTATTCGAGCCCTCGAGGCCCCTGGCTTGTAATATGATGCTTATATGACTTATTTATTTTAGAGTTGTGTTGTGATATCTTCCCGTGAGTCCCTGATCTTGATCGTACACATTTGCGTGAATGATTAGTGTACGATTGAATTGGGGGCGTCACAAGTTGGTATCAGAGCCGACTGCCTGTAGGAATCCCCCTTCCACACTCCTTGGCCGAAGTCGAGTCTAGACTTTACAAAACTATTACTAACATGGCTGTGCGGCTTACAGCCCCACATTGCCATTGGGTGGTAGTAGGATCTTTTATTCCTCGACCTATACTCTGGGACTCTGACATCTCTTCTATTCGGGTTAAATGATTTTACTAAAATCTAACTTTAGGTTCTCGAAAACGCTTTCACTCGGAGAGCCCCTTCAGTCTAGATGATCGCCGACTGCACCAGAAGATTTCGAAGATACTCTCCAATTTTCTCTCGAGACCTTGTGCCCATTGCTTTTGCAATTCCCTTCCACTGAAATATCCCTATGGATAAATACTTACACCGGTCGTGCTTACTTTTATTCCCAGTCGATCTTGTTATTACAAGATACCCCGAGAATATTTCGTGCCTACTGCCTTGCAGTTCTTTGCCACCTGAATACCCCTAAGAATAATTTCTCACACTTTCCGAGTATCCGCTCATCCCCAGTTGTTCAGATGTTTCACAAAAGTCTTTGAAATACTATTCAATCCTCCGAAAATCCTTAGCTGCTTTATTGCTCTGCAAATACTTGTCTACTTGCATTATGGATGCTTCCCATATATCTGGCAATATTCATTAGTATCTTTTGACACCATCATTTTGATCCTATTGATTCAACATGTGTGCGAATGCACACAATCATCTATCAATCCTTCTAAATTATCATTCCGGCTCAGACATCATTTTTGAACATGAGCTAGTTCTCGACCAAACTAATTGTCGTCAATTGTGCCTCTAGTCTATCCAACTTATCCATACTTGATCAGAGCGACTGCTTCTGATCCTTTGTTTTGGAAATCGTAATTCCTTTGTTATCTAAGCATCGAATTATTCATATGTTGTATAATATGATGCCCGTTCATTCTTCTTCCTCTGGTTGAGTACCGATGCTCGCATCAGATCCCTTGTGGACCATCGGTTCCTTTGCTGGATTTTATCCGACAGTGTCCTTCATATTGAATAACCTTGAGAGCCTTTCCATGGGTATATAATGCCTTTGGTAAATTGTATCATCTGCTTTTGAACAATGCTCTACTTTCGAGCTTGTATTATTTACCCCGAAGTTTGTGGTATATGTTCGTAAGATGCCCTGATGGGTTGAACCTATGCCTTCCTTAATATGTGTGAACTCGGAAGTTTTCACGGGTTAGACTCATCTGGTATTTCACCAGGTAAAACTTTCAACACTAATGCCATTATCGAAACGAGAAGTGAATGAAAGGTTATGCATTGAAGAAGTGGGAGTCGACCTTGAACTTTGTGTTCATGCCCATGGACACGACGTAGATCTTAGCATTAAAGCTTCTCTTAAATTAATTATTCCCTTGGTATAAGTTCTTATATCTGGGATCCGGCCTTTTGCAATCGTGGTTCCGGCCATCTTCTCCCTTAAATACCACTTCTCGGACAATTTGAAGTACTTGTATTGTGCAGAGCAATACCCCAGTCCAACCTCTACTTTGATCTGTCATCGAGTATCACCCCCTGGTATCTCAAGATTATCATGGAACTGCATAACTTCTTACGAGTTCTTCATCAAGTACTACATTCTCACGGATTCCAATTTTGCACGGGCTTCGAGTTATTAAACACTCAAAGACACCGATAACTGAACCGAGTCCGCACTGCGATTCAACAACTCTTAGTAATCTTCATTTCTTACGAGTTTGTACTCGATCGTGTCATTCCCAGCTGATTGACTACATCATCATTGTCAGGTTGACTGCTTGACCATTCTACCTATGTCCTTCATCCTCGGGACACAATCCCGGCAGTGCTCTAAGCTTACATCAAACTTTCACCATCATATTGTTTGTCTTGAAGACAACTCTAAATTCTGAGATGACATCTTATCTACGGTTATAATAGCCTTTTGCTTCACCATTCCCTTGGCTTGATGCCGTCGCCGAGCGATTGCATCTTCATGGAGCCTCTCGACAAAATTTGTCGTGATCATCATCAACATTTTAACTCCTTCTAGGATATCAATCAAATTCATGATGGGAAATACCATCCTTGACCCTCGATGATTGTTATATCATCGACCACATCCTTGTCTTCCCTCAACACAAACATGTTCATGTTTTGGATTGAATCTTGAGTTCCTTGCTATCCAGCATTTGTTCTTCTTCACCTTGGAGTATTACCATCTTTTATGTCAAGAAGGTTGTGAGAATTGCTCCACCTCATAGAAATTCTTAGTAAGATGATACTTCTCACCATCACCATTCTTCCTTGGTCCCCGTGTTGTTTTTAACCGGGATACCAATATGCTGACGATGCTGCTTGAGTTCTATACTTCTAGCAACCCTATTGCTTTGAAGTTAACGATCGACAATTCGTTCTTAGACTGTTGGTTATTGAATCGTCACTCTAACAGTAATCTTGCTGCCTAAGGTCATATTTCGGGCACACCTTTCAACTAATGATTAATTGTGTATGTTTTCTTCGAGCATACAACATTATATCATTTGAATTGACAAGTGACATCTTGTTCACGTTATTGTGGAAATCCATCCGTTTGGAATTCTTGATGAATTGTCGTTGAGCCCATCAGCCACCTCCTCCTCTCCTTGGCTTAATGATGAACTATTGTTTTAGGAACCCACTCCCATAGTTCATTTCCCAAGAATCTTGCAATGCCATTTCATCGATTTGTGTTGCACCTTTTCTTCTCGGACATCCTGAGTCTGAGGTATTTTGACACCAACCAGATCTGAATCTTGGTCAGATATGATGGTTGGAACATTTTCCAAGAGTCAGAACATTGGTCTTTATATGACCCGGTAAGGTGATGTCATGCCTAGCACACCTGGCCGGAGGACCAATTGTTATAGTTTCCATCTTAGCAAGGTTAACCATTCTTCCATGCGGAAATTGTGAAACTTATTTTATAAGTTGTTCCTGATGAATCCTTTGTATATCCAAGTCTAACCTTTGCTTGAAGACCATGTCAATGCTATCTCGAAGCATGTCTGTGGTAATCTGATTTTCAATAAGAGCATTTGAAGCACAATGCTAAATTTTCCTTATCAATTATCCAAACACCTTTGTATGCGTAATGTCATGAAATTTCTCTCCCCTTACCTGAAGGGTTTTCTACATTATATCCTACCACGGATATCATACTGTGTTTGTCCTTGGGAAGGAAATACCCCCTGAAATATGTGTTTTAACACATTTTCCTTTCCATTGTTTGGTATAACATTTCTTGTGATCTATATGATCTAAGCAGTAATATTCTCCTGCTTATGTAAACACCTCGTTGTACAATTCTGTCAACAAGACCCTGTTGCTACTGTTGATGACATTCTGGTAGCCACCGATGGATGAGAACCGTGCCTATTGGTCCGCCTCGTTCAACGAGTAGGAAAATGGTTCTCTTTGTCCCTCGCCCTTGGTACCGATGTTGTTATCGACATAACTGACAGACTATTTTCTGACATGCCTTGCTATCATGACCATGCAAGAGGACATCACCCTCCTTATTTTTAACCCACATGGTGGGCCCATAACCCACAGGTCCCAAGATCGAAACCTGACTCTCCTATACACCCTCGCTTTCCAAAGTTAATTCCTCGTACTTGGCCTCGTATGTGATTCACGAGCCACCTTCCGCGAGATCATCAATTCTGGTATCGGACACAATACTTATTCCCATTGCTTTGAATCCCTTTACACGCCCTATTTCACGCATCGAACGATTGCCTGCCCGCTAGAAACTTCTCATGATACCTTCTTAATTTTCTCTCGATATTTTCTAAAGTTTCAATTCGAGAGTTACTTTCGCCACCTTCCTCGATGTTATCGAACAGATTGTCGACCTTGCAGAGGTCTGTTCTCCCGGTATGCCCACCCTTTATTCTTTCGTAAGTACGATGGGGTTCCTGAAGAAAGGACGCCGACTTCATCATGATGACCTGAAGCAGAGAAATGAAGACATCAATGTATTGGACCGACCTCTTCGAAAAAAGCAAGCCAGGATGAGAAGACCCGCTAGATTTGTTACCAAACCTTCCCCCCTTTCACTACCTCTTAAATCTTGGGACGAAATTTCTTGTAGTGGAGGAGAATTGTGACGCCCGGATAATCATGCTACAGTAATCTCACGTTAATGGTGCCACGTCACCTCTGTCACTGTAGTTAATCTCAGGTTAATTCGAAACCGCTTCAAAATTCAAACTCAAATTAATGTCAACAATAAAAGTTGTCAAAAGTTGAAACAAAAATGTTCGGTGGGTGCCGGATATTACAAGGGTAACTATAATAAAGCAAACACATTTTTATAAAATGCCTAAATGATTTAAATTGAAATAAAACAGAAAAGAAAATAAATAAAA
Organism: Triticum dicoccoides; assembly: GCF_002162155.2. Classification (NCBI taxonomy): domain Eukaryota; kingdom Viridiplantae; phylum Streptophyta; class Magnoliopsida; order Poales; family Poaceae; genus Triticum; species Triticum dicoccoides. The sequence goes on along the minus strand of NC_041381.1, from coordinate 405,067,286 downwards.
GAAAAGACATTACAAAAAAACAAAGAAAAAGGAGAAAGCCTCCCTGGCCCCTTGGGCTTCGGCCCGCCAGGCCGCCAACCGGCCCACCTGGCCCAGCCGGCCGAACCGCCCCTGCCTTATCCCCACGAGGGGGAAACCCTAACCCACCCCGTCGCCCCACTCGCCCCACTCGCTCCCCCTCCCGATCTAGATTGGATCGGGATCGAACCACCCCGCCCCCTGACGACCGCCCCGACCCCTGCCGTCGCTGCCACACGCCTCGCCGGCGTCGCCTGTCCCCGCAGCCGCCTCACCGTCCCCTCCCTCATCCTCGCTCCCCCGTTCCCTCTCCCTTAGCGGCGCCCCTCGCCGCGCCTTCCGCGTCGCCCCCGACGCCCTGCGCCCGCCCTCCGTCGTCCTGTGTGGCCCGGAACGCCGCCCGTCGCCGGATCTCCCTCGTCGGACCTCCCCGACCTCCGTCGATCCCACTACCATGGTCCCTACTCCCCACAGTGAGGCATCCTCCTTCTCCTATGTCTTGCTCCGCCGCCCGCCGGCGCCCTCTGCGGCTGCCGCTGCCGCCACACGACCGCCCCGCTCTGTCACCCCCCTTGCCGCGCTGCTCTGGCTGCCGCCATGGCCGGCGGCCCCTTGTTGGCCTCGGGCCTCCAAGCGGGTGCATGCTCCACCCGCGTCCGTAACCGCACCCCTCCACGGCCCCGGTGTCCTCCTCCGGTGGCCGCCCGCTTCACCACAGCCCCGCTCCGTCCGTGGCCTCGCCGTGGCCACGGCCACCCACGCCCGGCGCCTCCACTGGCCTGTGCAGGTGCCCAATCAGGCTACGGGTTGCACCCGCACCCCCTGCACACGGTGCCCGTTAGCCCGAACCGATAAGGCCCTGGGCCACTGCCAAACGGGCCCCGCCTCCAGAACGTTTTAAAAAAATATACATAATTAAAAATAATAATTAATTAATTACTTAATTAATTAACTTAATTTAAGCATAATTAGTTAACCTAATCACCTACTTAATTAACTAAAACAATTTAGTTAACCTAAGCCTATGACATATAGGACCCACATGTCAGCTTGACCAGTCAACACCTCTGTTGACTGATGATGTCATGTGACATCATGCTGATGCAATAATACTATTTTCGAATTTAATTAATAATTAACAAATTAGAAAATGATTTAAAAACTTTAAAAATTAATATAAAATAAACCGTAGCTCGGATGGAAAAACTTTGTACATGAAAGTTGCTCAGAACGACGAGACGAATCCAGAAACGCAGCCCGTTCGTCTGCCACACATCCCTAACCTATCAAACTCGCAACTTTCCCCCTCCGGCTCCTCTGCCCGGAAGCACGAAACACTGGGGATACTTTCCTGGATGTTTCCCCCTTCGCCGATATCACCTACCACTACGTTAGGTCACCCCTAGCACCGCATATTGCCGCGTCTTGCTTTGTGTTACATTTGATTGCTCTGTTATTTATTGTGTTCCCCCTTCATTACTTCTTTCCGGTAGACTCTGAGACCGGTGCCGATGTCCGTGTGTTCGACTACACCAAAGATGACCCCTCCTTGCCAGAGCAACCTGGCAAGCCCCCCCCCCCCTTGATCACCAGATATCGCCTATTCTTCTCTATACTGCTTGCATTAGAGTAGTATAGCATGTTATTGTTCGGTTACTCCTATTCTGTTGGATAGCCTGTCATTGTTGCTACAGTCATTGATACCTTACCCGCAATCCTAAATGCTTACTATAGGATGCTAGTTTATCATCATTGGCCCTACATTCTTGTCAGTCTGTCTTGCTATACTATCGGGCCGTGATCACTTGGGAGGTGATCACGGGTATAAATTATACATATATACATACTATACAGATGAGGACTAAAGCCGGGTCAGCTCGTTGAGTACCCGCAAGTGATTCCGATGTGGGGGCTGGAAGGACAGGTGGCTCCATCCCGGTAGAGGTGGGCCTGGGTTCCTGACGGCCCCCGACTATTACTTTGTGGCGGAGCGACAGGGCAGGTTGCGACCACCTAGGCGAGAGGTGGGCCTGGCCCTGGTCGACGTTCGCGGTTGCTTCATAATAACACGCTTAACGAGATCTTGGTATTTGATCTGAGTCTGGCCACTGGCCTATACGCACTAACCAACTACGCGGGAAAGATATGGGCACTCGACGTCGTGGTATCAGTCGAAGCCTTCATGACGTCAGCGACTTAGCGGCGCGCGCCGGGTTGGACTGCGTTAATGCAACTTCCTTTGTAATTGAGGTTGCTAGGTCTGCTCACCGGCCGCGTACACAACGTGCATGTGTGCAATGGGTGATGGGCCTAGACCCCTGCACGCATAGGATTTAGACCGGTGTGCTGACCTCTCTGTTGTGCCTAGGTGGGGCTGCGACGTGTTGATCTTCCGAGGCCGGGCATGACCCTGGAAAGTGTGTCCGGCCAAATGGGATCGAGCGTGTTGGGTTATGTGGTGCACCCCTGCAGGGAAGTTTATCTATTCGAATAGCCGTGTCCCTCGGTAAAAGGACGACCCAGAGTTGTACCTTGACCTTATGACAACTAGAACCGGATACTTAATAAAACACACCCAGGCAAGTTCCACAGACAACGTGATCGCTTTTCCACAGGGCGACGAGGGGAGGATCGCTGGGTAGGATTATGCTATGTGATGCTACTTGGAGGACTTCAATCTACTCTCTTCTACATGCTGCAAGATGGAGGTGGCCAGAAGCGTAGTCTTCGACATGATTAGCTATCCCCCTCTTATTCTGGCATTCTGCAGTTCAGTCCACCGATATGGCCCTTTATATATAAACCCATGCATATGTAGTGTAGCTCCTTGCTTGTGAGTACTTTGGATGAGTACTCACAGTTGCTTTTCTCCCTCTTTTCCCCTTTCCCTTCTACCTGGTTGTCGCAACTAGATGCTGGAGCCCTGGAGCCAGACGCCACCATCGATGATGATTCCTACTACACTAGAGGTGCCTACTACTACGTGTAGGCCGCTGACGACAACCAGGAGTAGTTTAGGAGGATCCCAGGCAGGAGGCCTGCGCCTCTTTCGATCTGTACCCTAGTTTGTGCTAGCCTTCTTAAGGCAAACTTGTTTAACTAATGTCTGTACTCAGATATTGTTGCTTCCGTTGACTTGTTTATGTCGAGCACTTGTATTCGAGCCCTTGAGGCCCCTGGCTTGTAATATGATGCTTATATGACTTATTTACTTTTAGAGTTGTTTTGTGATATCTTCCCGTGAGTCCCTGATCTTGATCGTACACATTTGCGTGCATGATTAGTGTACGATTGAATTGGGGGCGTCACAATGAGCCGGGGTGAGCTACCTGATGATGAGGTTCTAGCCAGATAGATAGTCCGCCGATCCAAGTCCATGGTTATTCACAATGGCGAGTTACACTATTGCAGTGTTTCAGGCGTATTCCAGCGTTGTGTCTCTCCTGAGGAAGGCCAAGAGATTCTACGTGAGATCCATGAAGGGGATTGTGATCACCATGCCGGTTCAAAGTCCCTAGTGGCTAAAGCTTTTCGTCATGGATTTTATTGGTTGACAGCTCATGCTGATGTAGAGGATCTGGTAAAGCGGTGTGATGCTTGTCAGAAATTTTCACGCTGAGCTCATGTTCCGGCTCAAGAGCTACGGATGATTCCTATCACTTGGTCGTTTGCTACTTAGGGGCTTGATACGGTGGGACCTTTTAAGCGCTCCAAGGATAAGAAGACCCACCTGTTGGTGGCGGTTGACAAGTTCACTAAATGGATTGAAGCGGAGCCCGTAAGCAAGTGTGATGCAACTACGGCGGTTCAGTTTCTCAAGAAGATTATCTTCCACTTTGGCTTTCCACACGACATCATCACGGATAATGGCACAAACCTTTCTAAAGGTCAGATGGAGAACTTCTGTCAAAGAGAGCACATCTGGCTTGATATAGCATTGGTGGCTCACCCCCAGTGCAATGGTCAAGCTGAGAGAGCTAATCAAGAAATCTTGAAAGGCATCAAGCCCCGGCTTATGGTTCCTTTGAAGCGGATGCCGGGTTGTTGGGTGGAAGAATTACCATCTATGTTATGGAGCATAAACACCATCCCAAACCGATCTACGGGTTATACACCTTTCTTCATGGTTTACGGGGAGGAGACCGTCCTCCCAAGTGATATTCGTCATGACTCGCCCCGGGTTGCCAATTATGTTGAAGCGGACAATGAGCAAGCACGCCAGGAGGCACTGGATGTCACACCCTAGCTAGTTCATGCACTAGAGTGCTTGCATCATGTTTGTCATTCATCAAAAACTTGAAATGGGGATGACAGAACCCCCAGCACCCTCTGAAACCAACTAGGGTTTACTAAAAATAATTTCAATGAACCTGAAATGCCCTTCTAAAATGTCCATCATTTTTGTCTTGGTCCAAAACCTCTGCCAAAAGTGGTGCACAATTTACTAGGTCATCCTAAGGTCACTGAATTAAATCTTTAGTTATTTGAGTTTGGGCATTTAAATTATATAAAATATTTCAAATGCTCAAATAATCCCAAACTAAAATGTTCCATGCTCGATATATTCCATTTAGTGGCCATGAGCAGTTTGGTGATTTTTGGAGTTGCCTAAGTATTTTTAGAAAATCCACAAAGTTACAGAAAAATAGAAAAGCAGACAGAAATAAAAGAGAGAGAAAGGATCTCACCTGGCCTCACCTGGCAGCCCACCAGCAGGCCCACCTAGCCGGCCCAGCCCAGCAGCCGCTCCAGCGAGCTGCTTGACTTGGCCAGGCAGGTTGGCAGGTGCTCGACACCGGCTCGAGCGCGCGCCATGCAACTGCCCACCGCCCTGTTTCCTCCCCTCGCCGCTCTGCTGGCTTGGACGACCTCCACGTCGCGCCCCGAACCCCCTGGACACATCCATTCGCCCCCTGCCTCTCTCCCTTGCTCCCCTCCGCCAAGGCCAACGTAGCCGTCGATGTTCCGCCGCCGTAACCGCGCCCAATGTCGTCCACGCGCCGCTCCACCTTGTCAAGAAGATCCACCACTCCCTCCTCGACCGTCTCGCCGAGCCACGCCCCGCCGGAGGCCCCCGAGCGTCTCCATCGAGCTCGTCTTCAACCTCCTGCCGACCAGATCGCCTTCGCCGCCCTGTTTGCTCCGATTCGTGTCCGACCTCGCCGTCCGCCCCGTCGCAACCACCGTGAGCTGGGCCACCTCCCTATCCTCTCCGCTCTCCTTCTCGTGCACCACAGCAAGCACACCGAGCTCACCCGCATGCGCTGCCACGGAGCTCATCGCCGACGAGGCTCCGGCCACCCAACGGCCGCGCCACCCCATCCACTAACCTCACCACACTCCCAGGAGCTCAACGCACTAACTCACGTGCCTCGCCATGCCTCCTGGCGACGGGTTCGAGCTCACCCGAGCTCCGGCCGCCGCCAAACACGTCGCCGGTGCCGTTTCCGGCGACCCCGAGCCCAACCACCTGCACCACCCGCCGCGGCTTGTTCCCAGCTAACCGTAGAGCTCAACGACGCCTCGAATGGTGCCCTGTAGGCGAAACCCGCACCTGCACCGCCATGTTTGGCCTCGCCGGCAGCTAAACACCGGCGAGTTGACCCCACTGACCCCATTTGACCATGGGTGGGCCCAGTTTGACCCCCCTGGGGTCAATGACAGGTGGGACCCAGTCGGCTAACTAATCCAGGGTTAGTACTAATTAAATTTAGTTAAACTAATTACACTGACACACGGGACCCACTGTCAGGTTTGACCTGGACTGTTCCATTGACCACTGACGTCATCCTGACGTAATGCTGATGCAGTAATTTAATTACTGGAATTATTCTTATACAGGAAATTCCAGAAAATACCACAAACTTCAAAAAATCATAGCAATTAATCTATAGCTCCAAATGCAAAGTGTTATATATGAAAAATGATCAGATAAATCCAATCTATCCATCTGTACTGGTTTCATGCATGTTCAAGCAAGCTAACCTGCTGTTTAGTGCAGAATAAGATAAACTACTATTAAGGGCCATTTATGAGTTTGAAACTTGAATCATTGATTCAAAATGGTTCAAACCCATTTGGTCTTAGTTGCATTAGCCCAATACACTCATTCTGCCATGTCTCATGCATGCATCATATTGTTGCATATTGTTTGGTGATGATTGTATATCGGTGCTCTTTGCGGCAGGTTCTGCCCCCGAGGAGTATCGCGAATACCCTAATGAAGAGCAATACCAGTCCACGGACCAGCAAGGCAAGCAACCAACCATTTGATCACATCGATACTATCCCATGTTCTTGCCTCTGATATCTTTTACTGCATTAAGACAATATGATTCAAACTGCTGTGTGCTACGGTAGTTGAACCCATTTCCTCTGCATGACCTGTCATTGCCACAGTAACTAGATGAAACCCACTAGCATGTGTAGGAGTTGGTTGAGCCATGTGTATGTGTTGTTCCTACCTTGCTATGCCTGCTATGCTTAGAGTCGTGTCAGGTTTGGTTCATCTGGGTGATGGGCTAGAGTGAAATGATCATATCGGTAATGAGAGTGATGTGTTCAACACGATTTGGTAAAGGTATCGATGAGAGACCATGTAGGAGTACATGGTGGGTTGTTTCATTGAAGCCGTCCTTAAGCACTGAGATCTGTATGTGTGATTTAAGAATCAACTACTACCATGCATTGGGCCCGAAACCAATGGACCCCCTCGGCTTCTTATTCACCCTAGTCCTCTGTCCAGGAGTTGCAAGTAGTTTTTGGTGTTTGTAGCTTACTGGAGGCCGTGGACAACACTGACCCGCGGGGTGGGCTGTGATGCGGTAGGTACGTGGCCGGGTATACCGGGCACCCGTTAGGTGTCTCAGAACCCTGTACACAATTTTCGGGGCCGTATGTGGAAACCTCGGCCGGACTCCCTGCGGATGGAACCTGGATAGGCGATAAACCTGGACTAGACACTTAGGTGTTTAGGTAGGTCGTGGCCGACACCCACGTTGGGCTTCCGCTTGAAGGTTGTCGAGTACATGTCGTGTAAACGGCGGTAAGTGGTGAGAGCGTGTATGAAGAAGTACACCCCTGCAGGGTTAACATCATCTATTCGAATAGCCGCGTCCAATGGTAAAGGACTACTTGGTTGCCTATACAGTTCATAGAAAAGTAAATGGATACTACTAAAAGCCTCAAGATAAGCGTGAGTGCCGAGGATGGCTCTTCCATAGGATGACGGAGGTGGATCCTCGGTAGTGTATTGAAGTGGTGTGTAGTGGACTCGAGTGCGCAAAACATTTTAAGGTGGCGTCTCGTAGGATAGTTTAGCCAAGAGTCAAAGATGGCTTGCTGCAATAACCCCACCAACCCTTCTTGATAATGTGCATATATGTAGGATCTGATGTAAGTCTTGCTAAGTACCTTTGTACTCATGTTGCTTAATTTACGTTTTACAGAAGACGTTGCAACCCCTTCTGATGGGTTCTTCGTAGTCGTTGATATTGATGAGTAGGCTGAAGCCCAGGTGGTGATCCTGAGTTCACGAAGGGCCATGTAGTATAGTCAGGCTTACCCAAGCCTCTTTTATTTACTAGTTGTCTGTACTCAGACAAGTTACTTCCGCTGTTGGCTTGTATGTTTGTATGACTTGAATGCTGGGTCGTCTAACCCGTACTTGTGTGTATGATATGTATGGCTCTCTGAGCCTTTAAATAAAGTACTTGTGTTGTAGAGTCATGTTGTGATGCCTTGTTGTATTTGCACATATTGAGCATATTGTGTGTGTGATTGAAATGCTTGGTATGTGTGGGATCTGACTATCTAGTTGTTTATCCTTAGTAGCCTCTCTTAATGGGAAATGTCTCCTAGTGCTTCCACTGAGCCATGGTAGCTTGCTACTACTCCAGAACACTTAGGCTGGCCGGCATGTGTCCTTCTTCGTTCCTGTGTCTGTCCCTTCGGGGAAATGTCACGCCATGAACACCGGAGTCATGTTAGCCCGCTACAGCCTAGTCTACCGAGTCCTGCTAGCCCAGTGCTACAGATTGGATTCACTCACTGATGACCGACACGTTCGATGCTGGGTCATGGATGCCTGTCCCTGTAAGTTAGTGCTACTTTGGGTTTACGATTAGCCATGTCAGCCCGGGCTCCTTATCATATGGATGCTAGCGACACTATCATATACGTGTGCCAAAAGGCGCAAACGGTCTCGGGCAAGGTAAGGCGACACCCGTGGGAATACCATGTGTGAGGCCGCAAAGTGATATGAGGTTTTACATGCTAGATCGATGTGGCATTGAGTCGGGGTCCTGACAGCGTTGGCATCAGAGCCAGACTGCATGTAGGTTCTCCAAGCCAAACTGGTCGATGTTGAGTCTAGAAATGCTTTAGTTTTATGTAGGGGAATTGATTGTGGGATGGAATGTAAGGCTCTTTTTACTCCTTTACCTCATGGCATTCTGATCTGAGTCAGTCTATTCTTCCACCGGGGGTTAAGGAATTAGGATCTCTTCTCTCTCTCAGGTTCACGTGTTACTAATCCGTAGTACCTTTTAGGTTTGATGGATCCAAGCTTAGTTCAGCTCTACTACCCCATTATGTTGCTAACATGGACCTAGAACCTTGATATGATGTTGTCGGGTGTCTATGCAATCTTTTGCAAAGTGTCTCAAAATCTTTTTTTTAGCATTTACATCCGTTATGCTGTCCAATTTCTGCTAGAAATTCTAATGCCTTTGCATTACATCATGTTGCAGATGGCCTCCCGCACCCAAAACCAAGTTGTTCGTTTAACTCATTGTCTCGATGTACCGGGCCATACTGCTATGTTGGTCCGTGTAATGACCGAGGCTGGATACCGATGGTATCCTGAGTACACCGTTGAGGAGCAGTATAGAGATTTCAATCAAAGCCAATACCTCTACACCGTTAGGATATTCCCTTCCTATCCTGGATCCACTGAACCCCTCCATTGCTCTTATGGACTTGGGGTTACCATCGAGATGTCCGTGTAGGACGCTGCTTACTCAATGATGACTATTATTCGGGCCAGGACTCCTTTGCTTCGGAACACTGATTTTCGCTATATGCCAATGTCACTCCCTGGGGCAGAAGGTTACTTCACAGCTATTTATACTGACTCTTCTCATGAGGATTCGCTGCTCCGCACCACCACACAGATGCTTGAGGATAAGGACCGTGAAAAATCATGTCTTGCGATTGGAGATTTTCAACTCCCGGTCTGATCACCAGGCCACTTTGACCCGGTTTGCACCTGCTGTGCAGGCAGGGTATATGGATATGCGGGATCTGTACCCCGTGCGGTCTACTCTGCTGGACTGTATGGATTGGCGTGATGTAGGGGGCATCACTCCTCCCCGTGGACCTCCTCTGCCGCCGTTTGATGGACCCAGGCCACATCTAAGTCCTTATGGACCGCAGGCTCCAGAGGATCGACTGTTTCCAGATGATCACGTTCAGCTTCCAGGACATGGTGGTAATTTCTATGAAGATTACTACGGAAATGCCTGAGCTGAGGGTAGCACCACTAGTATGGTAACAGTTATATCATCCACCGTCCTGTGTGACTCGTGGGATATGACTTAGTATGTACCAATTTCCGGAGGTGTAGAAAAATAATGCATAGGAGCTTGGGATGCCTCCGATGAGATGTAATCTTCCTTTCACCGCAGTTGTACTCCGTTTGGTCTTGTACTAAACCTTGTATGGTGTGTATGACGATGGAATAAATGTAGCAGTTTCTGTATTTACCATGTCATACGGATGATCATCTTGCATTCCGAGTTATTCCTTACATTCTGCATTTCTATGTCAGAATCTCATCATTCTAGACTAAACCATTATCTTGTTTTCCTAGGATGGTCAACACACGCAACAACCCTGCTTCCCAGGAGTAGGCTGAAGGCAGTGGAGCTAGAGATGCGAACCTGCCTCATCCTCCTTCTCTGGCCGAGGTTATGCTGGAGGCCGAGAGGAACAAGCGGGAGACCAACCGTTTGTTGGAACGCATCGAACAGAACACAGCTCTACAGTAGAGGAATAACTTGGTGTCGCTCAGTGACTTCATCAAGTTACATCCACCCACCTTCCACCAGTCCGTCGAGCCTCTCGACGCCGATGACTGACTTCGCAGTATTACTCACAAGCTATGCTCTGCACTCGTAGCTGAGGATGGTAAGGTAACTTTTGCTGCCTACCATCTTGAAGGCCCCGCCAGTCTCTGGTGGGAAAATTATGAAGCCATGCGTCCAGCGGGCCAGGTCACTACTTGGGCAGAATTTAGTGAGGCTTTTCGTGAACATCACATTACGGAGGATCTTATGGACCGTAAACATGAGGAGTTCTGCAGTTTCACTCAAGGTAGACTCTCTGTGGATGCATACAACAGTGAGTTCGGTAACCTAGCGCGTTATGCAACTGAGGAAGTTTCCACCGATGCCAAGAAGCAGGCAAGGTTCCGCAAGGGACTTAGCCCTGAGCTTCGCCGTGACCTCCGTATGCATGAATGCACATCCTTTCAGAAGCTTGTAAACAAGGCCATCAGTGCTGAGTCTGGTCAGACTGATTACGAAGCAACACGCAAGCATGGCCGTGACATGGGTTCCTCATCCGGTGCTGGTCCTCAGAAGTGCCGGGTGTGGGTGCCTAACACCACCCTGCCACCTAGGTTCACCCCGAGGCCATTCTATCAGGCGCCTTGCCCAACTTAGCAGTATGCACCAGCCAAGCCCTATGGTGGACCAACCAACAATGCTCCTCCGCGCACCAGCTCCGTGACATGCTTCAAGTGTGGGGAATCGGGCCACTACATGCGCGAGTGTCCCCAGACCAACCCCAACCAGTCTGAAAAAGCTGTTGGCCGTGGCAAGCCAACAAGGAAAGTGTTCTACGCCAAGCCGGCCATCGTTGCACGTGGCCATGTTAACTATGTCTCTGCTGAAGAGGCTCAGGAGGATTCCAACGTCGCTCTCGGTACACTCCTTGTTAACTGCCATCCGACATCTGTTCTTTTCGATACTGGAGCATCTCATTCTTTCATATCCGAAAACTATGCTCATTTGCATAACACCGCATTCTGTGACATGCCTTCCACCATGGAAATTTCTACTCCTGGTTCTAGATGGCAAACCTCTAGAGTAAGCCATGGGAATGAAATTCAAGTCGACAAACTTGTTTTTCTCGCATCATTGATAGCTCTCAAATCTTCGGATATTAATATCATCTTGGGTATGGACTGGATGTCAGCCCATCATGCCAAGATTGATTGCTTCTCTAGGACTGTTCAACTTACACATCCTACGGAAAAGATAGTCAATGTCTGACCCGAGTAGCCAAGCAAAAACTATATTCTCTTATTGCCAGTCCTTTGCCAGACCTCGAAGACGTTCCGGTAGTCCGTGACTTCCCTGATGTCTTTCCAGAAGAACTGCCAGGTGTTCCACCTGACAGAGATGTCGCGTTCGTGATAGATCTCATTCCAGGAACTGTCCCAATTTCTAGAAGACCCTATAAGATGGCACCACTAGAATTAGCCGAGCTTAAGAAACAACTCGATGAGTCCTTGAAAAAGAGTTTCATCCATCCTAGTTCGTCGCCATGGGCTTGTCCCGTCCTCTTCGTCAAGAAGAAGGATGGTACGGATCGGATGGTTGTAGATTATCGACCAGTCAACTTGGTCACAATCAAGAACAAGTATCCGCTCCCCAAGATCAACGATCTGTATGATCAGCTCGCTGGATCCTCGGTCTTCTCCAAGATGGATTTGAGGTTGGGCTAACATTTAATCAAAATCAGGAATGGGGACATTCCTAAAATAGCCTTTGTTACTCGTTATGGCCAATACGAGTACACCATCATGTCCTTCGGTTTAACCAACGCTCCAGCCACCTTCTCTCGCTTAATGAACTCAATCTTCATGGAGTATTTGGATAAATTCGTCATGGTTTACCTCGATGCTATACTCATCTATTCCAAGAATGAGGAAGAGCACGCCGAGCATCTAAGGCTAGTGTTGATGAAACTTCGAGAGCATCGCCTTTATGCAAAATTTTCTAAATGTGAATTTTGGTTGCCAGAAGTGACCTATCTAGGCCATGTAATATCTGGTAAGGGTATTGCTGTCAATCCCGAGCGAGTTCAAGCCATTCTTAATTGGACTCCACCTGAATCGATCAAGCAAGTTCGGAGTTTCCTTGGCTTAGCGAGCTATTGTCGCCGCTTTGTCAAGAACTTCTCCAAAGTTGCTAAACCTCTAACTTAACTCCTCAAGAAAGATAAAAAGTTCGAGTGGACCCTACAATGTGAGCACAGCTTTCAGGAACTGAAAAGACGCCTGACATCTGCTCCCATACTGGTACCACCAGACTTCTCTAAGGACTTTGTTATCTACTGCGATGCCTCACGACAAGGACTAGGTTACATTCTCATGCAAGATCATCACGTAATTGCTTATGCTTCACGGCAATTGCACCCACATGAGGAAAATTATCCTACTCATGATCTAGAGCTTGCAGCTGTAGTCCATGCACTTAAAACCTGGCGACATTACCTCCTCGGTAATCGTTGCGAAATCTTCACCGATCACCAAAGTTTGAAGTATATATCCACACAACCGGATTTGAATCTCAGGCAAAGACGTTGGGTCGAGTTGATCAGATTTCGACTTAGGAAAAACTTACACCCCAGGAACAGCCAATGTCATGGCTGATGCACTAAGTCGTAAATCTTATTGTAACAATCTGATGTTACAACAAAGTCAACCACTTCTCCATGAGGAATTTTGGAAGCTTAACCTTCACATCGTTCCTCAAGGATTCCTTTCCACCTTGGTGGCGAAACCTACCCTTACGGATCAGATCATCAAAGCTCAGAAGATAGATCCGGGGATTTCCCGTATCAAAAGAAACATCAAGAAAGGAGTTGCGGATTGTTTCTCCATTGATGATCAAGGAGTCGTACACTTTGGAAACCGTCTAGTGGTTCCCAAAGTACGAAACCTAAGGCGATTGATCCTTAAGGAGGCTCATGAATCTCCTCTCACCATTCATCCCGGAAGCACCAAAATGTATCAGGACCTACACCATAGGTTCTGCTGGACTAGGATGAAGAGAGAAATTGCTCAGTATATTGCTAGCGACGTCTGTCGTCGTGTAAAAGCAGAGCATCAACGGCCTGATGGCACCCTTCAACCCTTAGCTATTCCTGAATGGAAATGGGATAAAATTGGTATGGATTTCATCACCGGTTTTCCCAGGACCAAGAGAGGGAATAACGCTATCTTTGTTGTTATCGATCGTCTTTCCAAAGTGGCCCATTTCTTGCCTGTTCGTGAGAGTATAACCGCTAGCCAGCTAGCAAACTTGTATATCTCCCGAATAGTGTCTCTCCATGGTGTTCCTTTGGAAATTAACTCGGATCGAGGAAGTCTCTTCACCTCTCGATTTTGGGAAAGTTTCCAAAATGCCATGGGAACCCGCCTTTCCTTTAGCACTGCCTTTCACCCTCAATCAAGTGGTCAAGTAGAACGCGTCAACCAGATTCTATAAGACATGCTTCGAGCTTCTGTTATCTCATTCGGAATGGATTGGGAGAAATGCCTTCCATTTTCCGAATTTGCTTATAACAACAGCTATCAATCTAGCTTGGGTAAAGCCCCTTTTGAAGTTCTCTATGGACGAAGGTGTCGAATGCCTCTTAACTGGTCAGAAACCGGGGAAAGACAATTCTTTGGCCCAGATATGATTCAAGAAGCAGAAGAGCAAGTTTGCATCGTTCGTGAAAAGTTGAAAATAGCCCAATCCCGTCAAAAGAGTCAATATGACCGAAAACATAAGGCTATGACTTTTGAGGTTGACGAGAAGGCTTACCTTCGGGTTACTCCTCTGAAGGGAACCAATCGTTTCGGTATCAAAGGCAAATTGGCTCCTCGCTATATTGGACCCTTTCGCATTCTTGCCAAACGAGGAGAAGTTGCCTACCAATTGGAACTACCTCCGCATCTCTCCAGAGTCCATGATGTCTTCCACGTTTCTCAACTCAGGCGTTGCTTCTCGGATCCTATCCATGGAGTGGACCACGAAACGCTTGATCTTCAAGATAATCTCACGTATCGAGAGTACCCCGTTCGTATTCTCGATCATGCCGAGCGTACCACTCGACATCATAATATCAAGTTTCTCAAGGTTCAATGGTTGCACCATTCTGAGAAAGAAGCAACCTGGGAAAGGGAGGATCATCTTCGACTCGAGTATCCCGCCTTCTTTCCGGAGGAACCTAAATCTTGGGACGAGATTTTTCTGAGTGGGGGTGAGTTGTCACACCCTAGCTAGTTCATGCACTAGAGTGCTTGCATCATGTTTGTCATTCATCAGAAACTTGAAATGGGGATGACAGAACCCCCAGCACCCTCTGAAACCAACTAGGTTTTACTAAAAATAATTTCAATGAACCTGAAATGCCCTTCTAAAATGTCCATCATTTTTGTCTTGGTCCAAACCTATGCCAAAAGTGGTGCACAATTTTCTAGGTCACCCTAAGGTCATTGAATTAAATCTTTAGTTATTTGAGTTTGGGCATTTAAATTATATAAAATATTTCAAATGCTCAAATAATCCCAAACTAAAATGTTCCATGCTGGATATATTCCATTTAGTGGCCATTAGCAGTTTGGTGATTTTTGGAGTTGCCTAGGTATTTTTAGAAAAACCACAAAGTTACAAAAAAATAGAAAAGCAGACATGAATAAAAGAGAGAGAAAGGATCTCACCTGGCCTCACCTGGCAGCCCACCAGCAGGCCCACCTAGCCAGCCCAGCCCAGCAGCCGCTCCAGTGAGCTGCTTGACTTGGCCAGGCAGGCAGGCAGGTGCTCGACGCCGGCTCCAGCACGCGCCACATAGCTGCCCGCCGCCCTGCTTCCTCCCCTCGCCGCTCTGCTGGCCTGGATGACCTCCACGTCGCGCCCCGAACCCCCTGGACACGTCCATTCGCCCCTGCCTCTCTCCCTTGCTCCCCTCCACCAAGGCTGACGCAACCGTCGCCGTTCCGCCGCCGTAACCGCGCCCAACGTCGTCCACGCACCGCTCCAATGTGTCCAGAAGATCCGCCACTCCCTCCTCGACCGTCTCGCCGAGCCACGCCCCGCTGAAGGCCCCCGAGCGTCTCCATCGAGCTCGTCTTCAACCTCCTGCCGGCCAGATCGCCTTCGCCGCCCCGCTTGCTCCGGTTCGTCTCCGACCTCCACTACAAAAAAGTACACTTCCGTGATGATACGTGTTTGTCACAGTAGGTCGAGTTTTTTGTCATGCATGTACATCCATGACAAATTTATGACAGAATCAAGATAGTCATACCTGTGCTGTCGTAGAAGTGTTCCATGACATTACCAAAATTATCATCACGGAAGTGTCCACTTCCATGACGATAAATCGCGCGTCACAGAAGTGCTTTCGTCAAGGGTGACCGACACGTGGCATCCACCGTAACGGAACGCTGTTAAGCTATCGGGTCGGGTTTTGGATCCAATAACCCGTTAACAGCCCCGACCAATGGGGATTTTCCACGTGTAAAATCATCATTGGCTAGAGGAAACACGTGTCGGCTCACCGTTGGGACAGATGTCATCCGCTCATTGGACCGAAGGCGCCTATGATACGGCAACACGTGGCACGTCCCAATAGAGGCCCATTCCTATGAAAAGGCCGGCCCGTTTGACTTGGTCAAAAGGTGGTGGGCCGGCCCACGGAAAGCCTGTTAACTCCCTGTTCACATATAGCCCATTTACAACCCGCTAACCCAGGGCCCGTTACGCCCTATCCGAATTAGGCCCAGTAGCATCATCTGGGCCGTCCAATATGATTCAGCCCGTTTTAACTTCCGGCCCATGTGTGGCCCATGACTTCTTTCGGCCCATATGAGGACCTTTGTAACTCTTGGCCCATTAACGGCCCGTGGTGAAACTGGCCCGTAATGAACAGTGTATCACTTTATACCCATTAACGGCCCGTTATTGCATTGGGCCGTTTCCAGCCCAAGTTATCTCTTGGCCTTCTCAGGGCCCATTGATTCTTGGCCTCACTTGCAGCATTCGGTTACATACGGCCTGTTACTGTCATTTTCTGCTTGTAGGCCAAATTCAGCCCGTCGTTACAGTCGGCCTGTTTGCGGACCGTTAATATGTTGGGCCGTTTTCATGTCAAAAAAACCCGTTGGGCTGTTTTCATAGAGTTATCAAATACGGCCTATTAATGGCCCATTATGGTCCATGAATAGTATGGCCCATGATTAGCGAGATGATGATACGCCCCGTAGAAGGCCCATGGATCATACGTCCCGTATGAGGCCCATGGATAGTACGGCCCATAGAGGGCCCATGGATCGTACAACCCGTAAAAGGCCCATGGAACCTACGGCCCGTAGAAGGCCCATTGATCCCTAAGGCCCGTATAGAAGAAGGCCGATGGATCCTACGGCCCGTATAGAAGGCCAATGGTCCTACGGCCGAACGAAGGCCCATGGATCATACGGCCTGCAGGAGGCCCATCAGTCCGTGTGTTGCCATGATTATTTTGGCCTAGTTACCAAAAATAGGCTATTGTGGCCACTAGAAAAACACAGAAAAAGAAATGCGGTGACTACAAGCAAACAACTAAACAAGACAATAAGGAAATAAATAAGCAAGCAATTAAGGCTAGCCTATTACCGCTATTACACATATTACATCCACTGGGCATCAAAGTTCGCCACCAGTGCAAATATAGGGAACAAAGCGGCATATTACATACACTGGCCGTCAAAATTGGCCACCAGTGCAAATAAACGCGGCAGCAAAACAAGAGCATAACTGAAACAACTTCAAAAGAGCTCAAGAAACGTTATCCTGGGTATCCACCATGCTGGCAGTAAGCTTAGCAAGCTGATTAGCTTTGTCCTGTTTGGCGCTCAAATCCTCCAACGCTTGCTATTGCACTAGAAAGTATGCATCTGAATGCTCCAGGGACTTCCGCAGTCCTTCTACTTCTTGTCGCAACACAGCTGATCGATGTCTTTCAGCTTGTAGTTGAGACTCAAGAAACCGAACTGATTCAGACAGTGAGTTTGAATAGCTTGTGCAAGCGGTAGTGGCTAGTAACTCGAACACTAAACCAAGACAAGACTTTAGGGTTGTCTTGCTGTCTTCAAGATAGTCTTCCTTAGCTGTTTTATCAGCTTTGTTGGAGACCAACAAGGATGTGTCACTATCCTGAACCTTATTTGCATTACTTCCTTTACCATTGCTTAATAAGGCACTCTTCCCCAATATTCTGTCAGCATTCTAAAAGAAGAAACAAGCAGACACATAACAAGTTTAGCATGTACTAGTATATGAAACACATTTCGGTGAACCAGTTCATTATTAAGGTGGACATGATTAAACTATCAAGTCTTCTATTGCCAAGTACTAGTACATAATAAAAGCATCAAACAAACATATATCTATGTCCTATGGTCACTTCATTGTCTTGCCAAATCAAAATAGAGACACGGTTCAAATCATATCAGTTCAAGACAAAGCAGCAGTGAAAGAATACAAAGCGTGGGAAACTACATGGCACAAAAAGATTTCAGATGGGTACCACGGGTCTACATGTACAACAACACTATTGGCTCTGTTGTGGTGCTAGTAATGTGTATGATATGAAAGTCAACTGTATACATGTAATGCCCCGGATCCGATGCGCCAGGTGTCTGCCAGTTATTCGCCGTCGTTGCCACGTCATTTCTTGCGTGTTGCATTTTATCTTGTCATCATGTGCATTTCATTTTGCATACGTGTTCGTCTCATGCATCCGAGCCTTTTCCCCGTTGTCCGTTTTGCAATCCGGCGCTCCTATGCCCTCCGGCGTTCCCCTTTTGTCTCCTGTTGTGAGTGGGTGCTAAACATTCTCGGAATGGACCGAGGTTTGCCAAGCGGCCTTGGTATACCACCGGTAGACCGCCTGTCAAGTTTCGTGCCATTTGGAGGTCGTTTGGTACTCCAACGGTTAACCGGGTAACCGTAAAGCCTCCTTCTCTTTGCAGCCCAACACCCCCTCCAAACTGGCCCAAAACCCACCTAACTCCCCTCCATGCTCTCGGCCGTTCGATCACGATCGCGTGGCCGAAAAACGCTCCTCATTTGGACTCTCCTAGCTCCCTCTACATATATATATGTGATCCCCTCCGAAAATTCCCCCCGAAACCCTAGCTTCGTCCTCATCCCGCAGCCGGACACGTCCGAACCCCGCCGGACATGTCCGCGCCGCCGCCCCCACTGAATCGGAGCGCGCCACCTGTCCGTCCGGCTCCCCGCCTCCTCCGCGGCCCGCCAGGCCCATCGCGGGCCCGCGCGAGCCCGTGGCGCCGCCGCCGCTCCGCCCGCACCCTGCGCCATCGCGCCACGTGCGCCAGCCCGCCCCGTCGCCGACGAATCCGGTCGCCGGACCTCGGCCCCGCCGCCGCAGTTGAGCGCCGCTCCGCCTCCTTCTCTTCTTTCCCTCTCCTTCCTCTCTTCCTCATCTCTGTGCTCTCTCTGATGCAGCCGCGTCGCCGCCATGGCAGGAGCTCACCGCCCCGGTGCCCGTCCGCGCCTCCCAGCCATCCCCGCCGCCCACGCCGCCCGGATCCGGTGTCGGCCGGCCGGATCCCGCAGCCGCCGCCGCGCCCCGGCCACTTCCGGCCTTGCTGCCGTTGCGGCAGCGCCGGCCATCGCCGCCCCTGCCTGCGGGCACGAGGAGGAGGACGACGCCCTCAGACGCCCATGTGGGCCGCGCTCCCCCCTCATGGGCCCAGCCTCCCCAAGGCCCAGCGCCCCGGCCCAGCTCCAGCCGGCCTACCAGGCCGCCTCCTCCGTCTTCCTGGGCCAGCCCAGTGGTGAGAAGCCCGCCTAAACCCCGCCCCGTGCGCTGAATAGTTATATCACGCTCATATGGTTTTTTCCAGAAAAATGACCAAGTCACGAATCTGTGTAATTTTTATGCCATGTTCATCGCATTGTATCTCTTCAGCTGTAGCTCCGTTTTGTACGTGTAATATGTCAAATTGTTCACCTCGACGAGTACATCATTTCATTCCATTGCATCATATTCATTTAAGGTCATATAGATGCCCGAATCATCGTTGTAAGAGTGCTTCATGATGTTTTCTGCTGTCTGTTAACAGAACGAGCTCTTTTGTCATTTTTGCCATGATTGATGTGAGCATCCTAGGAGGTTGATGTCTACATGTGTTTTGAACTATGCTATGTCTTCTTTACATTGGTGTATGCTATGTATTTTTGTGATCAATGTGGTGACTAGCACAAACATGCAAACTAGGCATCGTGTTGTTAAACATGATGCTACAGAGTGATCCATGCATATTTTAGTCCCTGTTCTGCTGTTATTTTGATGCCATGTAAACATGATACTACAGAGTGATCCATGCATATTTTGAGATACTTCAGTAAGGGTGTTTTGAACTATAGGTTATTGTCTATCCATTCATGCCCTTTGTTGCAATTATGGAGTAGTCTAGCATGTCATTTTCAAGCTCTACTTTTGCTTCAAAATGTTTCCTGGCAGATTGTTTACATGTTATTCAATTTGGCCAAGCTTGCTATAGTTGATCCTTGCATGCTATGGACTTGTTCTTGACTTGGTTTGTTTCACAAACATGTCTTCTTGATGATGCTATGCTTATCTTGTCATGCAATGACTTGTGGTGAGTGTATCGAGCTTGTTTAGTAGGGTACATGCTGTTGCTGTTTTGCTAGGCTGAATCTGTTATTTCGTGATGCTATATAAACATGTTGCTACTAATCATTCTATGCATAACCTGGAGATGTTCTATAAACATGTTTTGATCTACATGTCATCCTCTATCCATCCATGCCCCTGGTTGCATTTATAGCTTGCTGTAGATTGTTCATATCTTGCTCCAAAGTTGCTTGAAAATGTTGCTGTCAGCCTGTTTACATTAAGTTCACTTGTTCCCATGTGTTTTGCTAGTGATCCATGCACCCTATGACCTTGCTCTTGCCATGCTTAACTTCACAAATATGTCTTCTTACTGTTGGGTGCCTTTCCATGCCATGTATTGCTCTCTAGTGAGTTGCACAAGCTCATCTACATGCCTTCATAATTATGTTCCTGCCATGTTTGAATCTGTTTAATAACTTGCTATGTTTACGTGGGTGCCATCATATTTTCTGATCCTTTTTGGCTTATGGTCAGTAAAGGACTTTTGATCTATGCAATTAGTAGATTCATGCCATGCCTTTGTTTGCCATGATAAGTTCCTGTAACATGTTGTTTGATAGCTTTGAACATTGCATCGTGATGTTAATTTCTGCAAAGTCTGAAATTGTTATAACTTGCAATCTTACCATGTGTGTTTGAGCATGTTCTAGTGATTTCTGGAGATAGCTCAGTGTTCATGTTTTGTAATGCTTTACCTGTACATCGTGCCCATGCCTTTTGTTATTATGTTTGGGTGCCGTAGTATGTTGTTTTGGTGCTTGCAATATGCCTAGTTGCTGTTTTGGGCAGATTGTTGCTATACTTGTATGAAGTGTATGTGTTTGAGCCGTGGCTCCGTTTTGAGTGTGCTCTATATGAAACTTGCTTGATTTTGCATGTAGCTTCATATTATCATGTTACATCCTTGTTTTGAGTTGTTTGATTGAAGTTTGGGTGCATTTTGCATCAATGCCATGTTTAACTTGTTTTGCTCATATCTTCTAGGCCGTAGCTCCGAACTAAATGATCTTTATATGTAATTTGACTAGAATCTTGTGTAGATCATCCTTGTGCATCTTAACTTGATGTTTAACTACTTGAACATAAGGTTTATTCAGATCTGGACCAATTTCGAAATATGCTTATGAGGACTTACCAGAATTGTTATATGTTGTTCCCGGCCTCATTTAAACTTGCCTTGATGTGTTGCTCTTGTTTGCATCATCTCTTGCCATGAGTAGCTTCATGTAGTCTTGTCATGCATCATGCTTGGTTGTGCATCATGCCTTGTTCATGTGTGGTGTGTTTACTATGTTGTGTGCTTCTTTTCGATAGTTCCTGTTTCGTTGCGATCGTGAGGATTCGTTCGTCTACGCTTGGTTCGTCTTCGTGGCTTCATCTTCTTCATGGACTCGTTCTTATTCCTTGCGGGATTTCAGGCAAGATGACTGCTACCCTGGATCTCATTACTATCATTGCTATGCTAGTTGCTTCGTTCTATCGCTATGTTGCGTTACCTATCTTTTGCTCCTCAAGCCTCCCAAATTGCCATTAACCTCTAACCTTTGACATCCGTCCTAGCAAACCATTGCTTGGCTATGTTACCGCTTTGCTCAGCCCTCTTATAGCGTTGCTAGTTGCAGGTGAAGTTGAAGATTTCTCCATGGTGGACAGGATTTTGGTTGGGATATCACAATATCTCTTATATTATTAATGCATCTATATACTTGGTAAAGGGTGGAAGACTCGGCCTTTTGCCTAGTGTTTTGTTCCACTCTTGCCGCCCTAGTTTCCGTCATACCGGTGTTATGTTCTCGGATTTTGCGTTCCTTACGCGGTTGGGTGATTTATGGGACCCCCTCGACAGTTCGCTTTGAATAAAACTCCTCCAGCAAGGCCCAACCTTGGTTTTACCATTTGCCTCACCACCACCTACCCTTTCCCTTGGGTCAGCCAACCCGAGGGTCATCTTTATTTTAGCCCCCTCGGGCCAGTGCTTGTCTAAGTGTTGGTCCGAACCGAGTAGACCGCGGGGCCACCTCGGGGCAACTCGAGGGCTGGTTTTACTCGTAGGATGTCTCATCCGGTGTTGCCCTAAGAACGAGATATGTGCAGCTCCTATCGGGATTGTCGGCGCAACGGGCGGCTTTGCTGGTCTTGTTTTACCATTGTCGAAATGTCTTGTAAACCGGGATTCCGAGTCTGATCGGGTCTTCCTGGGAGAAGGTCTATTCCTTCGTTGATCGCGAGAGCTTGTCATGGGCTAAGTTGGGACACCCCTGCAGGGTATAATCTTTCGAAAGCCGTGCCTGCGGTTATAGGCAGATGGGAATTTGTTAATGTCCGGTTATAGATAACTTGACACCAGATCCGAATTAAAACACATCAACCGTGTGTGTAGCCGTGATGGTCTCTTCTCGGCGGAGTCCGGGAAGTGAACACGGTTTCTGGGTTATGTTTGACGTAAGTAGGAGTTCAGGATCACTTCTTGATCATTGCTAGTTGACGACCATTCCATTTGCTCTCTTCTCGCTCTTATTTGCGTATGTTAGCCACCATATATGCTTAGTCGCTGCTGCAACCTCACCACTTTACCCCTTCCTTTCCCTTCAAGCTTTGCTATTCTTGATACCCATGGTAACGGGATTGCTGAGTCCTCGTGGCTCACAGATTACTACAACAACAGTTGCAGGTACAGGTTGTGCGATGATCATGACGCGAGAGCGATGCTTGCTTGCGTTGAGTTCTTCTTCTGCTTCTTCGATCAGGGATAGGTTCCAGGTCGGCAGCCTGGGCTAGCAGGGTGGATGTCGTTTGAGTTTCTGTTTGTGTTTCATCCGTAGTCGGATGATGCTCTGATGTATTGTGATGTTGTATTCGTGTGGCATTGTATGCCTTATGTATGTATCCCCATCTATTATGTAATGTTGATGTAATGATATCCACCTTGCAAAAGCATTTCAATATGCGGGTCTATCCTTGGTGGGACCTTCAAGTTCCTTTTGGATAGGGTCGCATATTGGGCGTGACAAGTTGGTATCAGAGCCTCGACCGACCCTAGGAGCCCCCTTGATTTATCGGTAGTTTGGCCGTTGTTGAGTCTAGAAGAAAACTGTTTTCAGAGTCTAGTTATATCGGAAAGTAGGAATTCTTTTTACTCCTCAGCCCCTTCGTCGCTCTGGTGAGGAATCTTGACGTAGGTGCTTTGAATTACTTCTCTTCCCCTTCAAATTTTTCTTTTAGGATCACAAAGTTGGTTTTTCCGATCGTTGTTCCTCAGCTCTTTTCATCCGGTGCATTTCTCGTCAAGTCGACTCGAGCCTCTTCATCTTTGAGTTCAATCCTCAGTTGTCTTATTTTCCCACCCGCCCACCCCTTTTCATCTCGGAACCGGAGTCCGTATTTGAGTATCTATCCTACTCGTGTGAAGTCTTTGCTTTCTTTCTTCAATGTTTTCAACCGGTGTTTTCTCTTCAGGATATTCGTCGATTTCCCTTTCCAAGTTGCCTTTGTTTTCCCGCCCTCCCACCCTTTT
>NC_041381.1:405041248-405043674 GCF_002162155.2 Triticum dicoccoides | reverse complement strand
TTCTTCTCGGAGTCTGACTCTCTCTCGACCATCAATTTCTTTCGTGCGGAGCCTCTTCAGTCTTTCGTCAATTCTTTCAACCGGTGAATTCTCGTCTCGTTCGTCATTCTTCATCTCTTTTCTTCTCCGGTGCATTCAATTCCAATTTTCGGTAGTGATTACATTCTTTTCCTCGGCTCAAGTGTTCTCCTTGCTTGTTTGTCTCTCGCCAGTTTATCCTTCCGGAGTGCTCAAGACATCTCAGGAGACTCGTCTGTGTTCCAATTAATTCGAGGTTGTCACCTCATTCGAATATTTCAATTGTTCCGGTGCTTCTTTTATCTGTTCAACAATTATTTCCAACGGTGTTATCTCTTCAGTGGGCCCTAAACCACAGGTCCTTTCCCAGGATCTTACCTGACTCTTCTAATTATTCCGGAGCCATTCCAAATTCTTTTCAAGCGTGACGTAAGAATGGATTCCATCAGTCACAGGCCTTCCCCAAGATCGATTTCAAATTCTTTTCATTGTCGGCTCAACCTTTTCGTTTTTCATTCTACCGGAGTATCTCAATAATTTTGGTGGTGTTTCTCGTCGTCTTTTGAAGATCGAAGAAGAGTTTTCATATCATCCTGTCGAATTATTTCAGTCTGTCAGATATTCTTTCTTACCCATCCGAAGTATTTCAGAAGTTGTTTTCCCGTTTCTTTTCATCGGAGGCCATCGTTCCAGAAGAATTCTTCGCCCTCATCATTCCAGTTATCATTCTCTATTTATCCCGGTGCTTCGTTCAAGTGTTCTTTAATTAGCTCGTGATCTCTTTGTTCTTGTGCTTCTAAATCCCCTCTAGCATATTTGTTTTTTCAATCCTACCGGTGGTTCATGAAGACCTTCTCTAGTTTGCGACATGTCTTTTCTCAATCCTTTTCAAGAAGAATAAGTTGCATGCCAAATCCATTGTTTGTCATCAGTTTAATTTGATGAAGGATAAGCATACAATAAATCTTATTCTTATTTCCTCAAAGTGAGTAATCCTTTCCTTCGGAGTTTGTTCTTGATGAATAAATTCTAGTTCCAAGTGTCTTCATCTTTTCTTTTCTGGAGTTCAAATTTCCTTGGTCACCTCGTCGGAACCTCCATCTAAATCATCGCAAGGCTCATCTTATTCTTTCTTCCTTCATTGTAATTCATCATCCTTTTGTTACCGGAGTTCTTCATGGTGGTTCTTCATGAATTAATCTTTTCCTCAAGAGTTCATCAAGATTTTGTTGGTGGAGTTCAAGTATCCTTTTCTTCTCGCGTCTTGAAGTGCAATTAATTCTCCGTATTCTTTTGAAGTGGAGTTTTGCAGTTCTTCGTTCTTCTCATATATTCAACTCCGTTCAATCCTTCCTTCTAAGATCTTTTCATTCAACTCTTTCAATTCTTTCGGAGGTTTTGTGTCATGCCTTCATCAAGTGCCATCCCATCTTGTGAAGTTCGTGTTCTATTCATTCCATTTTCAGCCGGAGTGCTGCCTAAATTCTTTCAGTCTTATTCGTTTCTTATCTCGTTCGAATCGGAGTGGTTTCATAGTCTATCTGATTCCGTGAGCTTTCGATTCTCGGCATTCTCGTCGTTCCTCTCTTTTTCTCGAGTGCTCTCGATTCTTTGCTTCTTCTCTTGAGTTCTTGTTTCACCTCTTCCTCTTTCTCTCCCGTCTCGGTCCTAAGATCTCGGGACGAGATCTCTTGTTAGTGGAGGAGTGTTGTAACGCCCCGGATCCGATGCGCCAGGTGTCTGCCAGTTATTCGCCGTCGTTGCCATGTCATTTTCTTGCGTGTTGCATTTTATCTTGTCATCATGTGCATTTGATTTTGCATACGTGTTCGTCTCATGCATCCGAGCCTTTTCCCCGTTGTCCGTTTTGCAATCCGGCGCTCCTATGCCCTCCGGCGTTCCCCTTTTGTCTCCTGTTGTGAGTGGGTGCTAAACATTCTCGGAATGGACCGAGGTTTGCCAAGCGGCCTTGGTATACCACCGATAGACCGCCTGTCAAGTTTCGTGCCATTTGGAGGTCGTTTGGTACTCCAACGGTTAACCGGGTAACCGTAAAGCCTCCTTCTCTTTGCAGCCCAACACCCCCTCCAAACTGGCCCAAAACCCACCTAACTCTCCTCCATGTTCTCGGTCGTTCGATCATGATCGCGTGGCCGAAAACCGCTCCTCATTTGGACTCTCCTAGCTTCCTCTACCTATATATATGTGACCCCCTCCGAAAATTCCCCCCGAAACCCTAGCTTCGTCCTCATCCTGCAGCCGGACACGTCCGAACCCCGCCGGACATGTCCGCGCCGCCGCCCCCGCCGAATCGGAGTGCGCCACCTGTCCGTCTGGCTCCCCGCCTCCGCCGCGGCCCGCCAGGCCCATCGCGGGCCCGCGCGAGCCCGTGGCGCCGCCGCCGCTCC
>NC_041381.1:405037320-405040436 GCF_002162155.2 Triticum dicoccoides | reverse complement strand
AGCCGCGCCGCCGCCATGGCAGGAGCTCGCCGCCCCGGTGCCCGTCCGCGCCTCCAGGCCATCCCCGCCGCCCGCGCCGCCCGGATCCGGTGCCGGCCGGCCGGATCCCACCGCCACCGCCGCGCCCCGGCCACTTCCGGCCTCGCTGCCGCCACGGCAGCACCGGCCATCGCCGCCCCTGCCTCCCCTCGTGCGGGCACGAGGAGGAGGACGACGCCCTCAGACGCCCACGTGGGCTGCGCTCCCCCCTCATGGGCCCGGCCTCCCCAAGGCCCAGTGCCCCGGCCCAGCTCCAGCCGGCCTGCCAGGCCGCCTCCTCCGTTTTCCTGGGCCAGCCCAGTGGTGAGAAGCCCGCCTAAACCCCGCCCCGTGCGCTGAATAGTTATATCACGCTCATATGGTTTTTTCCAGAAAAATGACCGTCCCGAATCTGTGTAATTTTTATGCCATGTTCATCGCATTGTATCTCTGCATTCGTAGCTCTGTTTTGTGCGTGTAATATGTCAAATTGTTCGCCTCAACGAGTACATCATTTCATTCCATTGCATCATATTCATTTGAGGTCATCTAGATGTCCGAATCATCATTGTAAGAGTGCTTCATGATGTTTTCTGCTGTCTGTTAACAGAACGAGCTCTTTTGTCATTTTTGCCATGATTGATGTGTGCATCCTAGGAGGTTGATGTCTACATGTGTTTTGAACTATGCTATGTCTTCTTTACAATGGTGTATGCTATGTATTTTTGTGATCAATGTGGTGACTAGCACACGCATGCAAACTAGGCTTCGTGTTGTTGCTGATTTTAGTCCCTGTTCTGCTATTATTTTGATGCCATGTAAACATGACGCTACAGAGTGATCCATGCATATTTTGAGATACTTCAGAAAGGGTGTTTTGAACTATAGGTTATTGTCTATCCATTAATGCCCTTTGTTGCAATTATGGAGTAGTCTAACATGTCATTTTCGAGCTCTACTTTTGCTTCAAAATGTTTCCTGGCAGATTGTTTACATGTTATTCAATTTGGCCAAGCTTGCTATAGTTGATCCTTGCATGCTATGGACTTGTTCTTGACTTGGTTTGTTTCACAAACATGTCTTCTTGATGATGCTATGCTTATCTTGTCATGCAATGACTTGTGGTGAGTGTATCGAGCTTGTTTAGTAGGGTACATGTTGTTGCTGTTTTGCTAGGCTGAATCTGTTATTTCGTGATGCTATATAAACATGTTGCTACTAATCATTTTATGCATACTTTGGAGATGTTCTATAAACATGTTTTGATCTACATGTCATCCTCTATCCATCCATGCCCCTGGTTGCATTTATAGCTTGCTGTAGATTGTTCATATCTTGCTCCAAAGTTGCTTGAAAATGTTGCTGTCAGCCTGTTTACATTAAGTTCACTTGTTCCCATGTGTTTTGCTAGTGATCCATGCACTCTATGACCTTGCTCTTGCCATGCTTAACTTCACAAATATGTCTTCTTACTGTTGGGTGACTTGCCATGCCATGTATTGCTCTGTAGTGAGTTGCACAAACTCATCTACACGCATTCATAATTATGTTCCTACCATGTTTGAATCTGTTTAATAACTTGCTATGTTTACGTGGGTGCCATCATATTTTTTGATCCTTTTTAGCTTATGGTCAGTAAAGGAATTTTGATCTATGCAATTAGTAGATTCATGCCATGCCTTTATTTGCCATGATAAGTTCCTGTAACATGTTGTTTGATAGCTCTGAACATTCCATCATGATGTTAATTTCTGCAAAGTCTGAAATTGTTATAACTTGCAATCTTACCATGTGTGTTTGAGCATGTTCTAGTGATTTCTGGAGATAGCTCAGTGTTCATATTTTGTAATGCTTTACCTTTAAATCATGCCCATGCCTTTTGTTATTATGTTTGGGTGCTGTAGTATGTTGTTTTGGTGCTTGCAATATGCCTAGTTGCTGTTTTGGGCAGATTGTTGCTATACTTGTATGATGTGTATGTGTTTGAACCGTGGCTCCGTTTTGAGTGTGCTCTATATGAAACTTGCTTGATTTTGCATGTAGCTTCATATTATCATGTTGCATCCTTGTTTTGAGGTGTTCGCTTGATGTTTGGGTGCATTTTGCATCAACGCCATGTTTAACTTGTTTTGCTCATATCTTCTAGGCCGTAGCTCCGAACTAAATGATCTTTATATGTAACTTGACTAGAATCTCGTGTAGATCATCCTTGTGCATCTTAACTTGATGTTTAACTACTTGAACATAAGGTTTATTCAGATCTGGACTAATTTCGAAATATGCTTATGAGGACTTACCGGAATTGTTATATGTTGTTCCCGGCCTCATTTAAACTTGCCTTGATGTGTTGCTCTTGTTTGCATCATCTCTTGCCATGAGTAGCTTCATGTAGTATTGTTAGTGGAGGAGTGTTGTAACGCCCCGGATCCGATGCGCCAGGTGTCTGCCAGTTATTCGCCGTCGTTGCCATGTCATTTGCTTGCGTGTTGCATTTTATCTTGTCATCATGTGCATTTGATTTTGCATACGTGTTCGTCTCATGCATCCGAGCCTTTTCCCCGTTGTCCGTTTTGCAATCCGGCGCTCCTATGCCCTCCGGCGTTCCCCTTTTGTCTCCTGTTGTGAGTGGGTGCTAAACATTCTCGGAATGGACCGAGGTTTGCCAAGCGGCCTTGGTATACCACCGGTAGACCGCCTGTCAAGTTTCGTGCCATTTGGAGGTCGTTTGGTACTCCAACGGTTAACCGGGTAACCGTAAAGCCTCCTTCTCTTTGCAGCCCAACACCCCCTCCAAACTGGCCCAAAACCCACCTAACTCTCCTCCATGTTCTCGGTCGTTCGATCACGATCGCGTGGCCGAAAACCGCTCCTCATTTGGACTCTCCTAGCTTCCTCTACCTATATATATGTGACCCCCTCCGAAAATTCCCCCCGAAACCCTAGCTTCGTCCTCATCCTGCAGCCGGACACGTCCGAACCCCGCCGGACATGTCCGCGCCGCCGCCCCCGCCGAATCGGAGTGCGCCACCTGTCCGTCTGGCTCCCCGCCTCCGCCGCGGCCCGCCAGGCCCATAGCGGGCCCGCGCGAGCCCGTGGCG
>NC_041381.1:405028247-405036685 GCF_002162155.2 Triticum dicoccoides | reverse complement strand
CGCAGCCTGCGCCATCGCGCCACGTGCGCCGGCCCGCCCCATCGCCGACGAATCCGGTCGCCGGACCTCGGCCCCGCCGCCGCAGTTGAGCGCCGCTCCGCCTCCTTCTCTTCTTTCCCTCTCCTTCCTCTCTTCCTCATATCTATGCTCTCTCTATGATGCAGCCGCGCCGCCGCCATGGCAGGAGCTCGCCGCCCCGGTGCCCGTCCGCGCCTCCAGGCCATCCCCGCCGCCCGCGCCGCCCGGATCCGGTGCCGGCCGGCCGGATCCCACCGCCACCGCCGCGCCCCGGCCACTTCCGGCCTCGCTGCCGCCACGGCAGCGCCGGCCATCGCCGCCCCTGCCTCCCCTCGTGCGGGCACGAGGAGGAGGACGACGCCCTCAGACGCCCACGTGGGCTGCGCTCCCCCCTCATGGGCCCGGCCTCCCCAAGGCCCAGTGCCCCGGCCCAGCTCCAGCCGGCCTGCCAGGCCGCCTCCTCCGTTTTCCTGGGCCAGCCCAGTGGTGAGAAGCCCGCCTAAACCCCGCCCCGTGCGCTGAATAGTTATATCACGCTCATATGGTTTTTTCCAGAAAAATGACCGTCCCGAATCTGTGTAATTTTTATGCCATATTCATCGCATTGTATCTCTGCATTCGTAGCTCTGTTTTGTGCGTGTAATATGTCAAATTGTTCGCCTCGACGAGTACATCATTTCATTCCATTGCATCATATTCATTTGAGGTCATCTAGATGTCCGAATCATCATTGTAAGAGTGCTTCGTGATGTTTTCTGCTGTCTGTTAACAGAACGAGCTCTTTTGTCATTTTTGCCATGATTGATGTGTGCATCCTAGGAGGTTGATGTCTACATGTGTTTTGAACTATGCTATGTCTTCTTTACAATGGTGTATGCTATGTATTTTTGTGATCAATGTGGTGACTAGCACACGCATGCAAACTAGGCTTCGTGTTGTTGCTGATTTTAGTCCCTGTTCTGCTATTATTTTGATGCCATGTAAACATGACGCTACAGAGTGATCCATGCATATTTTGAGATACTTCAGAAAGGGTGTTTTGAACTATAGGTTATTGTCTATCCATTAATGCCCTTTGTTGCAATTATGGAGTAGTCTAACATGTCATTTTCGAGCTCTACTTTTGCTTCAAAATGTTTCCTGGCAGATTGTTTACATGTTATTCAATTTGGCCAAGCTTGCTATAGTTGATCCTTGCATGCTATGGACTTGTTCTTGACTTGGTTTGTTTCACAAACATGTCTTCTTGATGATGCTATGCTTATCTTGTCATGCAATGACTTGTGGTGAGTGTATCGAGCTTGTTTAGTAGGGTACATGTTGTTGCTGTTTTGCTAGGCTGAATCTGTTATTTCGTGATGCTATATAAACATGTTGCTACTAATCATTCTATGCATACTTTGGAGATGTTCTATAAATATGTTTTGATCTACATGTCATCCTCTATCCATCCATGCCCCTGGTTGCATTTATAGCTTGCTGTAGATTGTTCATATCTTGCTCCAAAGTTGCTTGAAAATGTTGCTGTCAGCCTGTTTACATTAAGTTCACTTGTTCCCATGTGTTTTGCTAGTGATCCATGCACTCTATGACCTTGCTCTTGCCATGCTTAACTTCACAAATATGTCTTCTTACTGTTGGGTGACTTGCCATGCCATGTATTGCTCTGTAGTGAGTTGCACAAACTCATCTACATGCATTCATAATTATGTTCCTACCATGTTTGAATCTGTTTAATAACTTGCTATGTTTACGTGGGTGCCATCATATTTTTTGATCCTTTTTAGCTTATGGTCAGTAAAGGAATTTTGATCTATGCAATTAGTAGATTCATGCCATGCCTTTATTTGCCATGATAAGTTCCTGTAACATGTTGTTTGATAGCTCTGAACATTCCATCATGATGTTAATTTCTGCAAAGTCTGAAATTGTTATAACTTGCAATCTTACCATGTGTGTTTGAGCATGTTCTAGTGATTTCTGGAGATAGCTCAGTGTTCATATTTTGTAATGCTTTACCTTTAAATCATGCCCATGCCTTTTGTTATTATGTTTGGGTGCTGTAGTATGTTGTTTTGGTGCTTGCAATATGCCTAGTTGCTGTTTTGGGCAGATTGTTGCTATACTTGTATGATGTGTATGTGTTTGAACCGTGGCTCCGTTTTGAGTGTGCTCTATATGAAACTTGCTTGATTTTGCATGTAGCTTCATATTATCATGTTGCATCCTTGTTTTGAGGTGTTTGCTTGATGTTTGGGTGCATTTTGCATCAACGCCATGTTTAACTTGTTTTGCTCATATCTTCTAGGCCGTAGCTCCGAACTAAATGATCTTTATATGTAACTTGACTAGAATCTCGTGTAGATCATCCTTGTGCATCTTAACTTGATGTTTAACTACTTGAACATAAGGTTTATTCAGATCTGCACTAATTTCGAAATATGCTTATGAGGACTTACCGGAATTGTTATATGTTGTTCCCGGCCTCATTTAAACTTGCCTTGATGTGTTGCTCTTGTTTGCATCATCTCTTGCCATGAGTAGCTTCATGTAGTATTGTCATGCATCATGCTTGGTTGTGCATCATGCCTTGTTCATGTGTGGTGTGTTTACTATGTTGTGTGCTTCTTTCCGATAGTTCCTGTTTCGTTGCGATCGTGAGGATTCATTCGTCTACGCTTGGTTCGTCTTCGTGGCTTCATCTTCTTCATGGACTCGTTCTTCTTCCTTGCGGGATTTCAGGCAAGATGACCGCTACCCTGGATCTCATTACTATCATTGCTATGCTAGTTTCTTCGTTCTATCGCTATGCTGCGTTACCTATCTTTTGCTCCTCAAGCCTCCCAAATTGCCATGAACCTCTAACCTTTGACACCCGTCCTAGCAAACCATTGCTTGGCTATGTTACCGCTTTGCTCAGCTCTCTTATAGCATTGCTAGTTGCAGGTGAAGTTGAAGATTTCTCCATGGTGGACAGGATTTTGGTTGGGATATCACAATATCTCTTATATTATTAATGCATCTATATACTTGGTAAAGGGTGGAAGACTCGGCCTTTTGCCTAGTGTTTTGTTCCACTCTTGCTGCCCTAGTTTCCGTCATACCAGTGTTATGTTCCCGGATTTTGCGTTCCTTACGCGGTCGGGTGATTTATGGGACCCCCTCGACAGTTCGCTTTGAATAAAACTCCTCCAGCAAGGCCCAACCTTGGTTTTACCATTTGCCTCACCACCACCTACCCTTTCCCTTGGGTCGTCCAACCCGAGGGTCATCTTTATTTTAGCCCCCCCAGGCCAGTGCTTGTCTAAGTGTTGGTCCGAACCGAGTAGACTGCGGGGCCACCTCGGGGCAACTCGAGGGCTGGTTTTACTCGTAGGATGTCTCATCCGGTGTTGCCTTGAGAACGAGATATGTGCAACTCCTATCGGGATTGTCGACGCATCGGGCGGCTTTGCTGGTCTTGTTTTACCATTGTCGAAATGTCTTGTAAACTGGGATTCCGAGTCTGATAGGGTCTTCCTGGGAGAAGGTCTATTCCTTCGTTGATCGCGAGAGCTTGGGCTAAGTTGGGACACCCCGGCAGGGTATAATCTTTCGAAAGCCGTGCCTGCGGTTATAGGCAGATGGGAATTTGTTAATGTCCGGCTATAGATAACTTGACACCAGATCCGAATTAAAACACATCAACCGTGTGTGTAGCCGTGATGGTCTCTTCTCGGTGGAGTCCGGGAAGTGAACACGGTTTCTGGGTTATGCTTGACGTAAGTAGGAGTTCAGGATCACTTCTTGATCATTGCTAGTTGACGACCGTTCCATTTGCTCTCTTCTCGCTCTTATTTGCGTATGTTAGCCACCATATATGCTTAGTCACTGCTGCAGCCTCACCACTTTACCCCTTCCTTTCCCTTTAAGCTTTGCTAGTCTTGATACCCATGGTAACGGGATTGCTGAGTCCTCGTGGCTCACAGATTACTACAACAATAGTTGCAGGTACAGGTTGTGCGATGATCATGACGCGAGAGTGATGCTTGCTTGCGTTGAGTTCTTCTTGTGCTTCTTCGATCAGGGATAGGTTCCAGGTCGGCAGCCTGGGATAGCAGGGTGGATGTCGTTTGAGTTTCTGTCTGTGTTTCATCCGTAGTCGGATGATGCTCTGATGTATTGTGATGTTGTATTCATGTGGCATTGTATGCCTTATGTAGGTATCCCCATCTATTATGTAATGTTGATGTAATGATATCCACCTTGCAAAAGCGTTTCAATATGCGGGTCTATCCTTGGTGGGACCTTCGAGTTCCTTTTGGATAGGGTTGCATATTGGGCGTGACAATACACAATTGAAATTGAAATCAAAAGAGCTATTGATAAGAGTAAACCTGTTAAAGAAACATGCGTGAAAAATACCTGCTATGCCATTGGAGTTTCGATTGGATCCTTCAATTTAAAAATAAGTTTGTATTAGTAAATACAGTGATACAAGAGTAAAGCAATCATGGTTAAAAAAGGCGTGCCTAAGCGAGCACTTAAGCGCGCCTAGGCTCTAGGCGTTGGCAAAACGCATTGCGCATAACTACGCTTAATCTATGCATAACTGCGCATAAGCATGCGCTTTGGTCAGTAAAGTGCAAGGCGGTGGCAAAACGCACAATTAATGCCTAGCGCCTTTTTGAACTATGATAGCAATGGAATCTTAAATTAGAACAATTGTTCTTCAGGTTTAGGCACTTGTTCTACATGAACAGAGTACAATAAGACACAAGAATATAATACTTAAAAATAGAAAATGAGCTCATAGACCTTACCACATTCTTGGTTCGGGACCAGTACAGAACAAGGCATTCCCAGTCATCGTCCAGTAAATGTGTCTCAGGAGAACATAAGGGAATTTGATGAGTTTCTTTGCCGGTGAAGTACATTTTCTTCAGGTAATTCTGATACTGCCACCAAGCATTCTTGAAGATAGCAGAGGTATTAGCACATGTTACCTCATCCTGAGTTTCCAAATCGGTCCTTCTCTATAGAGAAAAATGGGAAAATTTGCTGTATTATAACCATCATGGAGGTAGGATGTTTGGGACGAAGCAAAGTAATTGCCATGAATAACATTACTTACACATAACTCCTGGACAAACACCTGCAACTGGCATTTTCCTTCATCTTCACTATAATATTTCCAAGATGGGAAGATACGCACATACGATTTAACAACATCAAATGCGATAGATGCTAAACTACGACTGGTTGGTTGTGCTTCCTCAATAGGAATAGGCGTACTAACTGGTGGAATTGGGGTTCGCCGTGATAGTACTGGCCCTTTGGGCACTGGATCTACCTTACTAACTGCTCTTGTTTGGAAGCTCTGTGGTGGAGATGGTGCTGTGTCAACAGGAACTGGGTTACTATCGGCTGGGGTTGGGGTTAGATTGGGTGAAGCTGGTTCTCTGTCCATCGCAGTAGTGGTACAATCTGCGAGAGTTTGGGTTATGTGTGGTAGGGCTGGTTCTTGTGCATGTACAACCGGGGTGCTATCTCCACCAAGAGGTAGCACTGTTTTATTTGAAGATCGTGTTTTTATTCCGCTAGATACTGGTATCACCCGCTCCAATTCAAATGGCTGATAAACAGGAAACATAGTTGAATGTACAGACATTGTATGAGAGATAGATGCAATAGATAATGTGGAAAAAAGAGGGCATGAAATAGTTGACATCTATATTGTTTAACTAAAACGGATAGCATGACATAATTTCACATATATGATGTCTATCTAAACTGGATAACATAGCATAACATAATTCAAAGATATGATGAATAACTAAATAGGATCGCATGACATAATTCACCTACATGTTATCTAAGTAATCAAGATCGCATCATTTAATTCACATATGTGATTTATATGCTAAATAGAGGGCAATCGATATGATGTCTGAACTAAGAACATGGTGTTGAATATTGTGTATATGATGTCTAAACTATGCAATGCAAGACACCGCATGCATGATATGAGCAGTATAACCGCGCCAAGTTAGAGCATACACCTCAGTAGAGGAATAGGACTGGTCATCTATCTCTGAATCCATCTCTGAGGAGCTATCGGGACCCAACAAGAGATCTGCTTCGACAGGTAGCACTGTC
Source organism: Triticum dicoccoides (assembly GCF_002162155.2). NCBI lineage: Eukaryota > Viridiplantae > Streptophyta > Magnoliopsida > Poales > Poaceae > Triticum > Triticum dicoccoides. The sequence goes on along the minus strand of NC_041381.1, from coordinate 405,030,529 downwards.
TGCTCTAAAGGCCTTGTTTTCACTCCAGATTTTTCCATCTCCCACCCAAATGGCTGATTCACAGGAAGAGTAGTTTAATGTACGAACATTGTCGACAAATGGAAATGTGATGAAGAAAAGGATGGGAAAGATATCATTCAAATATATGATGCCTGGTTAAATAGGATGGCATTGCACATTTCACATATATTATGGCTGGCTAAAAGACATGAGACTACATAATTCCCATATATGATATAGAAACTAAACAGGTGGCATTACAGAACATGTCTAAACTAAGCAGATGACATATATGATGTCAAAAGTAGGCACTGCAAGGCAACATATGCATGATATGACTAACATCATCATGCCAAGGAAGAGCAAACACCTTGGGGGGTAAATAGGAGTGGTCAGCGGCGTCTGAATCCGCCTCAGAAAAGATATCTTCCTCTGATTACAATCTGGAGAGGGGTGGGGAGGGTTTGCCATTGAACCCACCATGGAGCGATGTCTGCATGACATTGTATTGCCACGCAAAACTCTTCTCTTTTTCTCTACATGTTCAACATGACTATGTACAATATCTGACATGCATACGAAAATATGGTGAGATCATGTAAGGAGAGCGTGCAGAAATTTAGAGTGATGGTAACAACCAGTGGATGGATCCAAAAATAATGATAGTAGGCTGATGATTGCTTTAAATTAATAAAAAGACATATGATGATTGCTTTACTATTTGTTTCTCACCCAAGATGAACAACATAGGCATACCCTAGGTGAACCAGATATTAGACAGACATACTATTCATTGCTGCCTCGATATGTGCCCCACAACTAATTTAGAACTCAAGTTTGAACATCAATTTGGACCTGAGTTGGGAGTCCAAGAGCTGAACATGACGATAAAGTAGCAGGTAAGTTTAAGAAATGCATAACATAAGCAGAAACAAAAGAGTGCGACCTCTCTTGTGGACCCGTGTACTCCTTAGGTTCATCTGCTGAGTCGATGATGGTGATGCTGTTGGGGTGGGTGCTGGCGGCAGGGAAGGAGATCTGAGGCGGCGAAAGACGGTCAGGAGTCGTGATGTCTGGTTTGGTGGATGCTTCTATCGATGGAGCAGCTCAGGTGAGGTGGACGACGTCGCGGCAGGAGCAGGACAAACCACACAAAGTTCCCTTCGACACGTACCTGTAACTGAAGTAATTCTGTAAGGGCTCATTTGGCTTGCATGATTCTTAAAACACAGGGATAGGAAAAACACCGGAATAGGATAGGAAAATGCACATGGTAAACAAAGCATTTGTAAACACAGGATTTCTGTCAAGTTGGGTGTTTGGTTTACAGGAATTGGAAGAGCAGAGGAATGCAAAGAAAAAACATGGCCAAAATAAAGAGAAACCATATGAAAGTGTGTACAGTTAGAATGTTATTCTGGCACTAATGCACTTGGTCTTGTTTTCATGCATAGGATTTTTAAAAGTAGGTCCAGGTGGATGTTTGGCTTCATTCCTTTCAACAAAATGCATGAATAATTGAATAGTAGAGTGCCATTGGAAAATTCCCTATTGCTATGTTTTTCCGTTGAACAGAAATAGCCCTAATGGATCGACGTGAATGTATAGTAATAAGTGATGCAACAAGTGTACAGCCTCTTTGCTGTAGCCGTGTCAACCTCAGCATCATTGGGTTGGTCGCTGAAGCAGTTGAGGCAGAGGTGGCTGTCGGAGGTGTGGAGGAAGATCTGAGGAATCTGTAGATGGCGTCCAGGCCACTGCTCTGTTGTGATGGATCGTTCCGTCGTTGGAGCAGCTCCGGTGAGCCGTAAGACGACAAGGCTGAAGCAGCACAAGACCGACATCGTCAATGTCAAGTGGGATTCTAATAGCATCTCCAATAGATGATGTAAAATGGATGTAAAATTAACATCACGAAAAACCACCTGACTACAACTGATGAGGTAAAAACTGTTGACTCTAAACTTAACTGTCGAGACTGAAATTTACTGTGGAATCTGAATGCTACTATCGAAACTGAACGCAATGGTAGCAGAGAGGCACTTGACATGTAGTTTAGGGAGGGCCTGCAGTTCATCTTCAACCTGCACCCCCCTGAGCCGCCAACCACCACCGACCGAACCGCCGGCCCCAGCGCCGCCTCGCCGCCCCGAAACAACTCGCCACCGTTGCCCTGGCTAGCCCTCTAGGCCCCCACCCCCACCCTGAACCCTAAGATAGATAGTGGGGTACCTCTCCGGCGAGCTCCCGTCCCTGCTGTGGGTGGTTCTTCCTTAACTCCG
>NC_041381.1:405015043-405028094 GCF_002162155.2 Triticum dicoccoides | reverse complement strand
GATTCAGTCGACTGAAGTGTGGCTTAATTGGATCAGAGCAGCAGCACGAGCGAGGGGGAGAGTAGCAACAACAGCTGGGCGAGCGAGCGATCGAGCGAGAGCCGGAGCAGCAGCAGCAGCTCGAGCGAGCAAGCAAGAGCCGGAGCAGCAGCAGCAGATCTGGCTGGTATGGCCGCCGCCGCCGAAGGGGTCTCGCACTGGGGGAGAGCCGCCGTGGAGATGTGCCCACGACGTGGGCTTCAAGGTAGCCGCTCCATGGGGGTGCGGGATGGAGCACCGTCGGCGTCAGGAGGTCGAGTTAAGGAGAAGGTGCGATGTGATGAGTGTACAACCTCTTTGGTGGCGCCGAGTAGGCCTCGGCTTCGTCCAAGGAGTCGGTGAGGATGTTGCGGTTCCAGTGGAGCAGGTTAAGGCGGCGCTGTGGGGATGGAGCAGCCGTGATAGACGAGGCGATCATAGGAGCAGCTGCTTGGAGGTGGAGGACGGGGCGGCTGAATCGGCTGGACGACGAGATGGACGAGGGATCCTCATCCGGGGAGGTGGACGAGGGATGTCGAGTTGTTGCGGTGGACGACGTTGTCGGGGAAGAGGTTCCGGCTGGGCAGCGGTGACGTGGTGGACGGAGGAGGGTGGGGTTTCGCGGCTGGAGCGGAGAGGGTATGGCGGCCTGGGATTTCGAATGGTGTAAAGGGGGCGATGGGAGGGGTGAAGCATGACTTAGGGACGCGCTTGTCCAAAATGTAGGGTGTGCTACAAAAGTACCCCCCACCGATTTGAACTAGCGGCCCTTTCGGCTCAGGGTTAGAAGGGGGATTTCACGTGTCGGGATTTGGCAGCTGGAGGGAGTTTTCGCGTGCGTTGTAATTTCCGGATAGCAAGGCGCGGGTTGTGAAGGCGCCAGTTTTGGGAGCACGATATCGGAATTTTCGGGATATAACAAGACGCGGGTTGAATTTTAGGGACAAGCCTAACGTGTAGTAATATTGTACTTGTACGTACCAAATCAATTCGCACTTCCCTCAACCAAAAAGAAAATGAAAAAAATAAAACTATTCACACCACACAAAGAGAGAGTCTTGCCCCGTTTTACTATACAAATGCTATTCAAAGCTACTCCCTCCTTCCATCTATATAGGGCCTAACGCGTTTTTCGATGCTAATTTTGACCAAATATTAGAGCAATGATATATGACATGCAACTTACACAAAGCACACCGTTAACTTCGTCTGTGAAAGGTTCTTTCAATGATATAATTTTCACATTGTGCATGTCATGTACTATTAATCTTGTCAATAGTCAAAGGCGGTCTTAAAAATCTCATTACGCCCTATATAGATGGAAGGAGGGAGTATGAATCCATGTTATGCCCGATTAATTTTTTTCGCTTTGCTGTATAATGCATGTAACCTACGCATACCAACATTTTAGTGCATTCCAAATGTCTATACTATAGCTGCAATTCGAACTAAATTTGAGTTCGTTTCTCTATTTCAATAAGAATCTACAATCATGATTGTTGCCAACTTCAACCATCATTCGTGTATTACCTTAATAACACACCCCATGATTACTATGGAGATAGATATGAACTATGTGTACTACATGAACTCGAATTCTATTTTTTGAATACACTTGATGTTGATTCCAAATAATAGTACATTTGATGTACTAACTATATATTCATAATCTACACCATGTTCCATACGTACACCGTGTTTATCACACAAAGTATAGTGCCCCGCCCCCTACATTATGACAAGTATTTACACCTGAGTTGCAAAAGACACACATTAGCCCAAATTATAATCAATGTTCTACATTATGATATCTTCTTCAAGTATTCATATCCACCTTTTTATAATGAATTATGATCTTTGTTCGTCTTTTACACCTTCACGATCCTCTTCTATTTGTAGCTAGCTAGCGCTAACTTTCTATCATGCATGCACACACCCGCCCCCCTCACACACCCTTAGCATCCCCTCCATCGCGCACATTCATTATTTCTCTTTAGGTCGTCCACTAGTGGTGTGTGTAGGCCCCCAGCTCCTTCTTTCTGGCACACACCGGTTGATATACTTCTCTAGCCAAGTGTGCCTACAACAAACACATATATACTTCCCCTCTTCTCTTCTCACCGTCCATGCCCCCATATGTCCAATACGATTCCACGCAGGTGCACACTCCCGCGCCTCTTTTCATTAATCACATGCTTGCACACTCCTCCCCCTCGACATGGTAGGCCTCTCGCACCACCTGCTAGCCACACCCTCCCCCCCTGTCTGCCTCTCCGGACCTTATTTGCTTCTAACACATGCAGGCGTGTATATGAACTGATCAACCTACATATAGCCAGGTCGACTATAATTCGTTTTCACCAAGCACCGATACACTTACCTCGCTAGTTATATCTCTCCTTTTCTCGGACACACAACAGTTGATCTTCCTATGTAGTTACGCATGCTTACCACAACCATATCTTCTCCCCTCATCATCCTTGAATACCTCCCGACCCGTCTCTCACATGCACGTGCATAGACAGACAGACATACCCCGCCCTCTCTTATTGATATTGCACTCATACCCTCCGTTTGTCTAGCAGGCCTCTCCCACCATTTGTGAGACGCCACTCCACCACCAACCCTCCGACGCTCTACCTTTGTCTTTTTCCCAACCTTATTCCTCTGCTACACATATCCACAGATGTCGATCCATCTCCCTCAATACATAGCTAGGTATCTCTCCTTCCCCACACATATACTAATCGGTCGGTCTCTACCCCCCCCCCCACACACACACACCGATTGTCGAACGTTGTAGGTAGGTATCCATGCCACGGAGAAGAACTGCACCTCTGCCCTCTCAAATTCCAGTAGCCCAGCCGCCCTGTATCTTTGACGTGGGCAAACACAAATTTGATGGCACTCTTTATCGATCGTGCAGTCACACACTTCATCCCTGTTTTCAATTCTATCGATATCTCACGTCCATGACTCCGTTTCACACACATTGCATATGTTACGTTTTTCTGATTGAGATATCATCAACACATTGCCTCTGTTTCGCACAAACCATCTCTCTCACACCCACCCACGTACGTACCTGCACCTAAAGAAGAAGTGCATGCAGGACGCACGTACTCACGTCTCGTTCCCGGCCACACCCGTGCGGGTACACGGTGGAGTTCATTTTTGTACGAAAAGGCAGCCCACGTGATAATTTGACGCGTGTAGCGGCTGTTTACTCGAAGGAGGGTCGGGTACCACGCCTAGAATATAAAACGATTGCCATGGGGAAAATGGAAAATGGGTTTGTCTCTCGTGAGTCTCGTCACACAAGGCTGCCGTGGCCTCTCACTCTCAGCGTTGGTCAGTGATCCGGCCGCATCTCGTCCGCCGGCGGAAAGGGAGGATGTGCATCGTCTCTCCGTTCGACGGCGTTTGAGGCAGCTTGTCCCGATCTGTGGTACCCGCCATTCTCTCTGACCAAGCTCCGGCACGGTAGGGCCTTCGCGACTTGCTCGCTGCCGCAGTATGGGCAGATCCCGGCCGCCGACGCCTTCCTAGTAACATCCCGACGACCCTCAGGTACAGCTTCGTCCGGCCTTGCCCCACTGCCCATCTTCCCACGTTGCTGCATGTGGATCTTCTTTAGTTGTTTGCTTAAATCGTATCTCGGCCGGCGTACTTTCCATCTTGCAATCTCGTGCTCAAACCATTTTTGATAAACCACCATGTGCTATCTTTCCCTTTTTACATGGAACATGCTTCTTTTTTGTCGGCGTATGTGTCTTCAACTCGTGTTATTGGGCAGTAATTGTTTCCTTTCGACCTCCTTTTGCAAATAGGGCTATCCATTTTCACCTCGTTGCTATTGCGACCTTCTGGTGTTTTGTGCAGTTCCGCCAAAATGTCACACGGGCAATGTTTTTACATTTCTGTGGGACTGCGGAAAGGGAGATTGGTTTTGCTATCCTCCTCATCCAACTCCGTGCCTAATCTTCTCCAACAAGAAGTTAGTCCTAAATAGAGATCATAGAGGTGATCGGCTTCTATTTATGTGTGTTATGTTTCATCATCTAGTTCCACTATTATTGTAATCACACTGACTAGATATCTTTGCAAATAGGGATGGTCCGCCCGATTTTAGTGGAGCTGCACAAAATGATCGGATTGTGGTGTCCTTCATACACCTCCTTTTTGGCTACAGAGTTGGGTGAAACTAGCTGCCAAGCAATGAACACTGTGCCAAGGAAATGGAGCCATGCCTACGAACAGCATCGATCAATTATATATATTTTATTTATTTGTACACCTTCTCACAACTTTGTCTTCAGTTGTGATGTGAATATTGGCGCTAATCTGCGAACCATTGAGATGCATTAGCCATGGTAGTTTCATCTGTATTTGATGGAATGTTGTAATGAGATAATCTCGAGGCAAGACACATGAATCCTAAGTTGAAACCTTTTTTTCCTGTGGGAACCAGAGTTGAAACCTTCATAGCATCACAGTACAATTTCATCAAAATTATGCGTACATATAAACAAATCCTGAAGGATTGATAGCAATGCCAGAAACAATTCAACTTCGTTTCGCCGACATGTTGGACATCCTTCATCCGGCTCCACCTGCCATGCAGCAATATTGAGTGCACAACACAACTTCAGGGAAAGATTCACCCCGGTCGTTGCCCCGCAGTAGTAATGACTAGTGAGCAGTCAAATCACAGAGCCCCACCTTCGCCACAGTAAGTTGCTCGGACGAAGCAACCATCATTTCTTTGTTCCTTGAATCCGCTGGTACTCCCATATTCCCACAGTATAATAAGTTGCTTGGGCGAATCAACCATCACTATATCCACTCACGTGTGATGACCACAGGAGCTATCCATTTAGATTGCATGTTAAAAAACTAAAGGTCGATAACTAATGCGGCAAACTTTCAAAAAACAACTAATGCGGCACCTCGGGCCAACGCGACCAGATCGCAATTTGCACGTGAAATTACACACCATGTTTCGTTGACAGGTGGTCCCGTTCCAACATATAAGTGAGACGACAACGAGTAGTAGGAGTATTTCTGAACCGACGTGTAGGCCGGGGCGCCCCTTCGTGAACCATGGCAAACTGGCAACCGCCCACCGACTCTTCGCCTTTCCCTCTCGATTTTGAACTGATGTCGCACGCTCTTCCTCTCCCTCCTCCATTTTCCTTCAGCCCTTCACCCTTTCTTCTGCCATTGTTCGATCATCTTCTCCATGGAGGGAGCAGGACGGAAATGACCCCGTTATTCTTGCCCTGATCCGAAAGATGACGTGGTGGAGGAACTCATTGATCGGTGCGACGTCATCACCTCGGCTAGCATGGCAGGTTCGTTCAAGGCCATTCTTGACTCAACTAATAACATCATTACAAGGAACCCAAGAAACAAGGAGCGGTTTGATCTCCCTTACCTTCTTCGCCGTGACCCTGATGACTGGCACCGTCACGACGGAGGCCTCGCCCTGTGCAAGTTGATGCCACTTGATAATGATACGTATGATGTTAAGATGCCATCGCTTGAGGGCAAGGCTTGGGCAGGCGCAAATGGAGATTGGGTTGTTTACATTGGGTCCAACTGCGAGTGGGAACTTGTGAATGTGTACACTCATGACCGGGTTCCACTTCCAAAAATCTTAGCAGACTGCCCAGAGGTCGAGCACACCGGTATTGTACGCACGTTCAAATACAATCATGGTGACTGTCTTCTATGGAAGATAGCAATTTCTCGAGTTCCCAACCGCTCTTGGAATTACAACAACTATGAAGTTGTTGCTATCTTCGACAAGCTTGTTGCCGTCCTTGCTGGTTTGACTCGATGGATATTGCTCAAAAATTAGTTTCTATACACGGATGAGTACTGTGATGCAATTGAATACGAGGGCCTTGTGTTTGCTGCCACCACTCGTGGCACTGTTTTTGCATGGAGTCGTTATTTCGGTACGTTTGTCTTCCACCGTAATTATAATTGTTTCATCCACATGCATGCGGGTTAGCAAGTTTCCCTTTACTAATTAACCTTCTTCTTGTGTTTCCAAGGTCCTGCGAACATTCCACAACCTATACTTGAACATTTTTATAACCAAGGGGGAGATGACGATGGTGATGATCACGAGCATGAGGACGAGAAGCGCCCATATACTATTTGGCGCCTGGCAACTAATTCAGATGGATCACCTTTCTCGTGTGTATATAGCCCACTAATGATGTTACTGCTAAGGAAGCAGGTGTAGTCTCCCATGGTCGCACTCTCCGGACCTATTCCAACACCCGTTGCATGGTATTCGGGATGGATACTAGTGTGCTAGCGCCAACTCCTTCTCCCTGGTACAGAATTGATAGTCTTGGAGAAAACTCGCTCTTCCTTGGACAAAACTATCCAATGATGGTGAGAGGCGATCCAACTGTTGTTGACACAACGTTACTACCATTTATGAGAAGCAACTATGTTTATACCTCGGACATTTGGGTGGTTCCCTACCCTGGTACTGATATAGTAGGCCGCTTCAGCCTGGATGATCAGTCCTGCGTTGGTCTCCAGATCAACAATGGATGGCCCGTCCCATAGAATCACTTGTGGTTCAAAGCAAGCGTTTCCAACGCTGAGGAATGGTTGAGTTGAAGTTCATTTCATTGCTTGTTATTTGTTGTGTGGTGAAAACTTTAGTATTTATAATGTATCCTCGTTGTCGATGTGGGTTGATGACCTGTTGTATGTAATAAAATGATATGCCTGTGATAAACTTACTAAATTTATGAATGGCTTTCGAGTCGCTTCTGTGAGTGAGGGGTGCGACGAGGCAAAAAAATATTTTCTGAATACATAATTGTACGTGCATTGCAACAGGTTATTGGATGAGGCCAATCAACAATAGTAGTACACTATTTGTACTAGCTTCACATGCTTCGCGCGTTTTGCCGGTGTTTTTACTGTAGCCATATTGTACTCTACTACGTAACCAGCACCTCGAATCCTCGATACTGGTAGTACTATATAGTAAGTAGTAGGAGTAGTAGGGTGGCATGGGCCAGAACAAGCATTCACGTCCAGGAGTACGGCACACGCGACCAGCACGACTTCCATCTGACACCATATTTCTTGGAGTCCATGCTAGAGCAATCTCTTCAACCTCATCGTTTCTCTAACTCAGCCATCGCGCGGCGGGCGAGGTGGGAGTTTGCCGATAGTCGGTTTCCTTAACTGCGGTCCCACTTGTAATGCCAACTGCAACACACGACCCCAAACGGACCTCCGTTTTGCACGAACTCCAACGATAATTTTGACTAGAAAAGCAAGACCAAAGAAAACAAGAACCACAAGCATACATTTTACTACTCCTGTCAGTTGGATTAGTGCCTTCTTGATGCATTCATTGTTGATCTGCGGAGGCTTGATCTTGCGTGCTTCTTTCTTCTTCGAGTGTAAAGAAGTAGACGTTGCTTCCTCGCGTCTAGTCTCATGTCTAGCCTCTATTCTAGTACTCCCTCCGGTCCGTTTTTCTCTGCGTCTAAGAAACAACACGCATACCAAGTACGAGTATCAACAAGTGCACTAATCTCATCTATAGCCTCCGTGCTAGCTAAAAGTGATAGAACATCTACTAAATTGCGCTCTATCAATATATGGATGTACTCTTCTTCCCAATACAAAAACTTGCATCCATTCTACTCCCTCCGTTGCACAATACATGCCTTCTATTTGTCAAAATATATATGTATCTAGACATGTTTTAGTATATATGTACATCCATTTTTTGGACAAATGGAAGTCAAGTATTTTGGAACGGAGGGAGTACACAATAAATTGTTTATGTTAGCACAACTAGTCTAATCCGAGAGCACAACCGAAGATTTGGTCGGGTTCTTCCTCCTTTTGCCGACACGTGGGACATCCAGCATCCAGGTCGTGTCATGAAAGAAAATAGAGTGGTAGTTGAAGCCACAAGATGTGCATCTTGGGTTAAACTGTAAATAGAATCTTACTACTCTTGAGTAACTCCAAAAGCGGCCACCGAAGATCTTTCTTGGATTTGTTTTTCATCACCAGCACGTCGAGGTGAAAGATGTGCAGGTTCAGTGGGTCCTCTTGCGTTTTCACTGACATGTGGGGCTGCATGTGAGCAAATAGACGATGGGCTCCGCGCGTCCGCTGGCTGGCTGGGAAGAGAGATAGAGGAGGGCTGAGCACGGACTGCATGAAATTTGTTCTACGTAACCAGCACCTTGATATTCGCGTGTGGTTGTTTCTAGAATAAACAAAGGAGGTACCTCTACTTATGTTACTCCCACTACGCCTAGCCTAAGGTTAGTAGGTGACCTTGCGCTTGGCTCTTCGCCTCTTCCGGAAGTCGATGGTTCTACAATAGTGCTTCTGGCAATCTGACACCAAATGAACTGCTGCACGTCCACCGCTTGTAAGCAAAAGTTTCTCCTCATGCTGCGAGCCACCGCGCACGCGTTGGCGAGGGAGAAGGCGTAATCAAGCTTCTCGTCGTTCTGCGAGTTGACGGGACACATCAAAGTTATTTAATAGTAGTACGCACTCTCTCCAAAAAAGGGCTGACCATGTCATTGCTACCATCCCGCTCCGTCGTTGAGTACATGCACTATTCACGTGCCATTCATGTGCCATCGAGGAGAAAAAATATTGCGTAGGCGCCATCGAAGTGCACGGCTCACTTACGGAAAAGGGTTTCCCCCCGCTCCCCCCCCCGCACGACTCACTTACGCGCTACTTATCTGATTATCTCCATTTTCTTGCATGACACGTGCACTTTGATGCTAGATGTCTCGCGTGTCGGGAAAAGGATGAACAAAGCTCACATAAAAGAGAAGAGTTGAAGAGCATAGATTCCCGACGACCGAGGAGGAGCAAGGAACCTCGCGGTGGAGCGTCTGTAAGGAACCTTGCGCGTTTTCCCCTGTTTTTTGCCGCCTGCCCACCTATAAACAACTAAAAGAACATGAACTTTTCGCTAACCACTAGAAATGGTACATCAGGATGCTAAGTTGAAGATGTTTTATACTCCCTCCGTTCCCAAATATAAGTCTTTTTACATATTTCAATAAGGGACTACATATGAAACAAAATGAGTGAATCTACACTCTAAAATATGTACACAAGCCAACGCACTAACTCCATCCGATCCAACTCATGCACATACGCACACAACATGGAGCACACAACGCACGTACACAAGACATGCATGCACACACGCTCGGCCGCAAAATGCACGTGAATAACACATGCATGCGCACACACTCGACTGCATGGAGGCGTGCCCCATCCTCGGCGACGTCCAGTTCGTCGTGCTACGGCGAAGCTCGCACGCAACGGTGCATACGCATCTCTTGCATCACCTCTTTGCCGTCGTTGCTCAACTACTAGTCGGAGACGAAGACGACCGCATCCTCGGCCTTAGAGCTAGCACCGATGGAAAAACACGCACGCTGCATGCACACGAGCACATACGGAGTGCCCACGACGTGGTGGTGGTGCGTCCCCAGTCGCGTCTACTCCTTCTGTGCATGTTGTCTATCAAGGCGGCTAAATGCTAATGATGATGTGGGTGAGATCTTCTAGGACTCAGATGATGACGAGGAAAATTATGAGACACAAGGTGATGTACACGGTCAAGGGGGTGCTAGCAAGTTCTTAGATGTGCTTAGAGCAAGTACAATAGAGTTGAGTCAGCGGGCTATAAGGAATAAACAGTAGTATATTTCTGCTTAGTTGGAGGAAAGAGAAGAGGAGAGAGAAGGTAAGCGGGATCTTCGTGAAGATGGGTTGTAGGCTTATAGCCAGCAGCTGGCTATATTATTAATGCTCTTTAGATGAGGTGTTAAGTGCATTAAATGGCTTAGTAACTCAAGTGTTCAATGCATAGGTGCTTAGTTTATTGGTGCCACATCATATTTTATGCCTATGTGGCAGGCTTAGCAGCTATACATGGTGGATCACTAGGAGAGGCCAAGGCTAGTCATAGTTGGGAGTAACTTGTACTGTAACATATTACTATGTTACTCTAAACATCTCTATAAACCGGAAAGGAGGGAGTAGTAACATAGACTAGTGTCATATGCAGAGTATGGGAGCACATGATATTTCCCCGTCCGGACCGATCCCAAGTTGGCTTCTCACCTTCTTAGCCCAACAAAAACCCCTCCCCCCTCCCGCGCGCACTTCTTGCCCGGCGCCAGCTGAGCCCGCCGCTCCACATTGATGGCAAGTCAGGGCGACGCGACCTCTCACTGCTTCCGCCGTTGAAGCGGCGCGCCGACCGAGGGCACCGCCCGCTGCACGCCCAACATTTCAGACTACACAGTGGATAGTAACTTTTAGAGCAAGTACTATAATTAGATGACATAAGCAGGCTATAAAGGATTTAAATATAGTATTTGTGATTAGTTGAAGGAGAGAGAAGAGGAGAGAGAAGAGAAGCGGATTGTAAACGTGTAGCCGGTTGTACTCCACATACTCTACTTTGTGAGACAAAAGGTGGGGCCATTATTAATAATATTGTATTTATACTAAAGGGACTAACGGACACCTTAATTACTCCGGTTTTTTTTTGAGACAAACCTTGGTGGGGCTATTATTGACTTTTTTGAGCTATTATTGACTTGGACATGGGGTTTGGGGGCCAAAGGCCTACTATTATACTCCGACTTGACATGCTCTACCCTAGCCGCTGCTGTATCATATGGTTTCGCACCGTTCCAGATCTTAGTGCCGCCATGCAATTCTTCTCCAGCCCTCCTTCCGGCATGCACCGCGAGAAGGGACAGCAGTCCTCTGAACCCCGCCTTTCGTGATCTTGTACGGGAGAGGGGCGATCAGGTTTTTGGGGAGCACACTCCCGTGACTGCTGCCAGCAACGACTTCCTCAACGACAGCCTTCTTCCCCGACCTCGGTAACCTCTTCATCAACGACATGAGTGACAACATCAACCACATCGGTTCTGCTCCCGCTGTACAGTATGTGATTCTGTCCTCCTGGTTTATTTTTTTCGAAACAAGGCAAAAGACTTGCTGTTTTCATTTAATAAGAAGAGTTTTCAGAACAGACATCTCCAAGAGGCGGAAAAGCAAAACAATTACTCTCGCGGCATTACATTACGCAAATGCTTAGCGCCTGCAGTGGCCCAAATCGAAACTTCCTCCTGGTTTAGTCTGCATCATTACTTTGATGTTTGCAATTGTCGTCATGATCTATTTACTGCTGATTCAGATTAAATCTCATACTAAATTGCTCATATATTCAACAATCCAATCCAAAAACCTGATCATAGGCAATTTACTCCAAGTGGTTTTGCTGCGCTTTTGAAGCCGCCTACTTTTAAGGGGGTGCAATATAAAAGGTGGCGCACAAGAGTAGTATATTGGTTTCAGATCATGTACTGCTATGACACCACTAAGGGTAAGCTTGAGGGCGATCTTAATCCTACACAGTAGGAAGCTTTTCAGAACATGGATACCCTCTTCAAAGCTGCCCTGCTAAGTGTTCTTGACGATTCCATTGTGGATTCGTGTATGTTGTTTGACAGCGGCAAAGAGATGTGGGCTGCACTCGAGGCCACGTTTGGGCCCTCGGGCGCTGGCAACGAGTTGTACGTCATGGAGCAATTCTGTGACTACAAGACGACTGATGAGCGCTCTATTGTTCAGCAGACTCATGAGATACAGTCAGTCTCTAAGGAACTTGAGCACTTTAAGTGTGTGTTGCCGGACAAATTTGTTGTTGGGACCATCATTGCCAAGCTTCCACCTTCGTGGAATGATTTTTCTACTTCTCTGAAAAACAAGAGACATGAGTTTTCTGTTTTGTATCTCATTAGCACTCTTGATTTTGAGGAGAAGGCGAGAGCAAAAGACACACACGCTCGGGTCGCCGAGGGAGCTTCTAGTGCCCACATGGTACACGAGAAGAACTTCCAGCCCAACCAGCCCCAAAACAACAAGAACAAATCTCAGCGGAAAGGCAAGTTTGATGCAAAGAACAAGCCGTCACATTCTACCAACTTCAAGAAAAATTCTCTTAACAGGAAGGGATACAAACCTCAATTTTGGTAGCACCGCACAAAATTTATATGGCTGCATCTACCTGCTATCAGCTAACCTCATGGTGCTCCAGGTATTCCTACATTCATAACTAGGCACAATATGGACCCAAGTTGAGTCATCTCTATTGCCTCATGTGTTTGCTGCAAATGTGTCAGCATCAATTGCAAGATGAGGCAGCTAGCTAGCTGTGGAGTTGCCAACATGCTCAAAGTGCTCGCAACATTGAGAAGAAACAAGCATGCCCAGGAAATTAATGCATGCGCAGGGAGGCCCTTTGCTCAGAGAAGCATCGACCGATTTTCTTTATTTCCACACCTTCTCACAGTTTTGTATATTGGTTATAGTATGGTGAATCATTGAGATGCATAGACATGCTGAACTTTTGTTCTTCTGAATGTTAGTTTAATGTGAGTGTCTGCATCCAGTACCGCATCCTCTAATTTGGTGGATGCACATAGAGAAAATAAATCTCCTTAATTTACTCCATAACCACCCTATTAAATAGGCATAGTAACAAACCAGGCGCATGCAGTGGCCAGCAGGCACATGCATCCTGCATGCATGACCAGTCATGCAGCAATGCAAAAGAAGAGAGCGGTTCTTGGGAAAAAGCGAGTAGTTAGTGCAGCGGGGCATATAAACACAAACATCTCGCTCTCCCGCTTCCGTCTCCCCACCCAATTCCCCCCGCTCCCCAATCTTACTCACTCATCGAGAAAACCCCGCTCACCTTCTTCCTCACTCATACAGAAAACGCCTGCTCCTCTTCTTCCACTACTACAGAAATCCCCAGCCCTCCTTCTTCCCCACTTGCACTGCCACTAGGCTCGTCTCTGGCTACTCTGCTCAAATCCGTGAGCTTGGCGCGACGTCCACAAGGAAAATGGAGTCGGCTGGCCCCAGCGCCAAGAAGATGAGGCTCCCACCAGCAGCGACGAAGGTTGTA
>NC_041381.1:405005099-405014867 GCF_002162155.2 Triticum dicoccoides | reverse complement strand
TCATCTCGCTTCTCCCCACCAAGGATTGCTGCCGCACACAAGTCCTCTCAACTCGGTGGCGCCCTCTATGGCGCACCGCGCCCCTCAATCTCGACTATCGTCGAATATCTGTCCTTCCTGAATTTGATCTCATCAGAGCCATCGTCTCTTCTCACCAGAAGGGCCCCGTTCAATGCCTCTGCATCCCGACAACCTACCTGCTGTCCATACCTGGCAAGGTTGTCGGCTTTGTGGGAACGGGGTTCCCCAGACTTGCCTGCCTGCGGCCTGCGACGTGGCTCAAGGAGCGGCCCAGCATGGTCCACCTTCATCAGCACGAGCTCAAGACCCTCACGAGGGGCCAAGCCTCGCGGGGAGGATGACAAGGAGCCTCCTCAGGCGCGGCCTCGTCAGGCTAGCTCGCGAGGAGGCGGAGAGATCAAGGCGGGGTACCACACGAGGTGCCCATGACGCAAGCCATGACGACCAAGGGCGCCAGGTGGGCGCCAGCCCACGCAGTGTCCTTCTTTCCTCTTTGGTGCAAAGGGAGCAAGCGCAGGCGAGAGCATCAAGCAAAGGCATCCATTTTGGTGCAACAAGACCAAGACCGTCGCAACGGCAGGATGGAGGTCATCATGGAGCCTAAGCCGGCATCACCACCAGAGCCTTTGGCAGGCGAGGACCAACTTTAGTCAGGATAAATGTACTGGATGTTCCCCTTCAAAATGGCCAATTGTTGTCACCCTTCCCGCTCGATATTTGGGAAGAGGCCTAGGGCCTTTGCCTATAAATAGGACTAGCCACCACAAAGTAGGGGGATCCATAAAAAGAGCGACTGAACTCCCCAAGTACTTCATCGCACCAGCCAAGGACAGACCCTCGCGAGGCTGTTCTTCCTTGTATTGTTCATCATCAGCCCAAGAGGCAATCCACCACACCACACACTGGAGTAGGGTATTACACCACAATGGTGGCCTGTACCAGTATAAACTCTATGTCCCTTGTGTTGTTCCTTTGATTGCTTAGATCATAGCGAGGCGGTGAGCAGTAGGTAGGCAGAGGCGAAATCTCCGCGTGCACCCCAGTGTTTGAATCTAGAGGGTCTGCCGGAACCTGAAATCCGACATTTGGCGTGCCAGGTAGGGGTGCGCCCGAGCTTCTCCTTCCGCCAACCCGCTCTCCGCCGACACCATGACTCGCCCTGCGATGAGCGGTGCGCCACCCGCTCCGGTCGTTAGCACTAGCGCGGGGGGCAGGGGGCTCCAAGCATTGGCCCCGGCCTTGTGACAGGTGCGGTGGCCAGACAAGTTACCGGCGGCTTCCGTGGCCCCTTGGGAAGAGCTGCGCAACCTCTTCCTTGCCAGGCACTCTGCGCTGGCGCCCCCGGTTGTCGCAACCCTCCTGGGCGGCTCGCAGGCGCCACCTTCAGGCCGCCACGTCAAGCCATTCGTCCGCCAGGTCGGTGTCGCCTCCGCGCGACAGGGAGCTCCCTCAGGTCGATCGGTGCCCAAGGCCGATCTGGCCTTTAGCTCGAAGGACCACCCCTCCAACTCGGCCTGCTCTGGCGCGCTCCCAATGTTGTGCATTCCCACCATCTGCCAGGTGGCCGTCACCAGGACCCTCATCGACGGCAGCTCGGGCCACAGCGTGCTCTCGATTGAAGCCTCCAGCCTCCTCCACATACCACCGGAGCGGCTTCGGCCTAGCCGGCTGTCGGTGTCAAAACCGGCGGATCTCGGGTAGGGGGTCCCGAACTGTGCGTCTAGGCGGATGGTAACAGGAGACGAGGGACACAATGTTTTTACCCAGGTTCGGGCCCTCTTGATGGAGGTAAAACCCTACGTCCTGCTTGATTAATATTGATGATGTGGGTTACAAGAGTAGATCTACCACGAGATCAAGGAGGCTAAACCCTAGAAGCTAGCCTATGGTATGATTGTTGTTCGTCCTATGGACTAAGGCCATCCGGTTTATATAGACACCGGAGAGGGCTAGGGTTACACAGAGTCGGTTACAAAGGTAGGAGATCTACATATCCGTATCGCCAAGCTTGCCTTCCACACCAAGGAAAGTCCCATTGGAACACGGGACGAAGTCTTCAATCTTGTATCTTCATAGTCTTGGAGTCCGGCCGATGATGATAGTTCGGCTATCCGGACACCCCCTAGTCCGGAACTCCCTCAGTAGCCCCTGAACCAGGCTTCAATGACGACGAGTCCGGCGCGCATATTGTCTTCGGCATTGCAAGGCGGGTTCCTCCTCCGAATAATTTGTAGAAGATTGTGTCACATCCCTAGTTCTATTAATGCCTAGTGCTAGCATCCGGTGTTGCATCATGTTTAAATTTCAGTTAAACTTGAAATGGGGATTGCCTAAACCCTAGCTTCAAAAGAATTCACTAGGTTCAACTAAAATTTTCTCAGTGATTCCAAATGGCTTTTAAAAATGTTCATGATTTCTAGATAATGTTGGAAACAATAACCAGAGGTGTTGCACATTTTTCCATGACATATTTGGGCTCTGAATTAAATCATATAGTATTTGAATTTGGGCATTTAAATGCTACTACATATTTTAAATGTCCAAATAATCCCAAAGTAAAGTGTTCCATGCTGGATATATTCCTATTAGTGGCCATGAGCAGTTTGGTGATTTTTGAAAATGCCTAAGTATTTTTAATAAAGCCCTACAGTTACAGAAAAATAGAAAAGAGAAAACAATTTAGAAAGAGAGAGAGAGAACACCTACCTGGGCCACTTACCTGGCCGGCCCACCTGGCAGGCCCAGCACTGTGCTGGCCCATGCCAGCCAGCTGCTTCATCCTTGCCAGGCAGGCACAGAGGTGACGTCGGCGAGCACGAGCTCGCCACGACGCCACCTGCTTGCCGCTGAGCTTCTGGACGCCCTGGACGCCGACACGCACCCCTCTGGAACTCTCTCACTCTCTCCCGATCTTTTCCCCCTCCTCTGCTTTCTCTCCCTCTCTGCCCGAGCGGAGCTCGCCGCCACCGTACGCCGTAGACGCAGCCTCCGTGCTCCCCTCGCCTCCCCGACGTGTCCACGAGCATCGCCACGCCTCCCTCGTCCTCCCTGTCCAGCCACGCCTCGCCGAAGGCCCTACATCGACGCCATCTTCATCATCTTCGTCGCCGGCCGCCGGAGATCCCTCTCGCCGCCCCGCTCGCTCCGGTGCTTCCCCGAGCACACCAAGGCCACCTCTACACTCGCCGTGAGCTTCTCTACCGATCCCCCTACTCACATGTCCATTAACTCATCGTAGCCCTCGTTTCCGTGGAGACCGAGACCTCACCGGCGCCGGACTTGTCGCCGTCGTCGTTTTGGTTCGCCTCCGTCCAAACCGAGCACGTCACTGCACTCAGCGCGGCTCCAGGAGCCCGTAGCGCCCACTAGCTTCCCCTGCCTTGCACCTTAGCGCCTAACTCGCCGATGCCCGAACTCTGGCCGCCACATTCGTGCTCGCCGCCGCCAACTCAGACCACCCCAGCTCCTCCCGCTTGGCCTACCAGATGCGCGCGATCCCCAGCTACGCGTAGGACCAAACTGCGGTCGATTTGGTCGACCGTGGGCAAATTGCGAGCCACGCCACCGTCTCGGGCCTCGCCGGCGTCGAGTCGCCGGTGGGTTTGACCCCGCTGACCGTTGACTGGGTGGGCCCAGTTTGACCCCCTGAGTCACTGACGTGTGGGCCCCAGGCCACTAACTAAACTAGGTTAGTGTTAGTTTAACGCTAATTAAATTTAATTAGTTTAACTAACTACTGACAGAAGGGACCCACTGGTCAGGTTTGACCTGGACCGGGTCAGTTGACCTGCTGAGGTCAGCATGACGCAATGCTGACGCAGTAATAGGTTTTTCTGGATTTATTCTTTTTCAGGTAATTTCAGAAAATATTGCTAACTTCTAAAAATCATAGTAAATCAACCGTAGCTCCCAATCAAACAAATTATATGTGAAAAATGATCAAATGCAATCTATCCATCTGTACCATTTTCATGCATGTTAGAACACTTTAACCTTGCTGTTTAGATGAAACAAGTTAATGCACTATTATGACCTCTTAAAATGGGTTTGCATTTGAATCTTTGGTTCAAATGGACTCATCTCAATCTGTTCTAGCTTGCATTAGCCAAAACACATTCATATTGCCATGTCATAGCATTCATCATATTGTGCATTGCATTGATCGTGTTTCTTCTCTGTTTGCCGGTGTTGTTCCCCCTCGGTAGACATTGTATCGACGTTGTGATCATTGACACTGATGAAGACTCAATGCTATCTTCAGAAGTGCCAGGCAAGCAAAACCCCCTTGTTCATTCTGATACAAACCCACTCTCTCGCTCCTGCTCTCTTTTACTACATTAGGATAACATCGATTCAACTGTTATTTGTTGCGGTAGTTGAACCCCTTTATCCTCTGCATGACCTGTCATTGCCACAGTAAATAGATGAAACCCACTAGCATGAGTAGGAGTTGTTTGAGCCCTGTTGTGCCTACTCATTCATGCTTGTTTGTCATGCCTGCTACGGCTTAGAGTTGAGTCAGGTCTGATTCATCGGGGATGAGTCAGAGGTGTGTGAACATGTCCTACTGTTGAGAGCTAAGTGTGTGAACACGATTTGGTAAAGGTAGCAGTGAGAGGCCATGTAGGGAGTACATGGTGGGTTGTCTCATTGCAGCCGTCCTCAGGAACTGAGTTCTGTGTTTGTGATCCATGATTCAGCTACTACCACGCATTGGGCCCGAAACCAATGGACCCTCTCGGCTTCTTGATCACCCTTGTCCTCTGTCCAGGAGTTGCAAGTAGTTTCTGGTGTTTGTAGTATGCTGGAGGCCATGGGCAGCGCTGACCGGAAGGGTGGGCTGTGATGCGGTAGGCACGTGGCACGGTGTACCGGGCGCCCGTTTGGTGTCTCGGGAACCCCGTTCACATCGTTTGGGGCTGTGAGCGAAACCCCGGCCGGATCTCCTCATGGATGGAACCCGAATAGGCGATAAACCTGGACTAGAGACTTGAGTGTTTAGGTAGGCCGTGGCCGACACCCACGTTGGGCTTCCGCTTGAAGGTTGCCGAGTACATGTCGTGTAAACGGCGGTAAGTGGTGAGAGCGTGTGTGAAGAAGCACACCCCTGCAGGGTTAACATCATCTATTCGAATAGCCGTGTCCGCGGTAAAGGACTTCTGGGTTGCCTGTACAGTTCATAGACAAGTGAAAGTGGATACTCTAAAATACGCAAGATAAGTGTGAGTGCTATGGATGGCGTTCTCGTAGGGAGACGGGAGCGGATCCATAGTGGTGTATTGATATGGTGAATATGTGGACTCGTGTGCGCCACCTCAAAAGAGTTACTTGCAGTCGTAGTTCAGGATAGCCACCGAGTCAACGCTGGGTTGTTGCAGTTAAACCCCACCATCCCCTTTGTTGATAATGATGCATATGTAGTTAGTTCTGATGTAAGTCTTGCTGGGTACATTTGTACTCACGTTTGCCTATTTTATGTTTTTGCAGAGAGACTTTGGTCTCGCTAGTAGTTCCGCGTGGACTTCGACGTTTAGCTTGTTACCTCAGCTACGATCTTGTGCCCTCGGCAGGATCTGGTAGATAGTCGGGCTTCTCAGCCTTTTTCATTTGTAGATGTCTGTACTCAGACATGTTACGCTTCCGCATGTGTTTGACTTGTATGCTCTGAATGTTGGGTCGTGAGACCCATGTTTGTAATATCTCGCGCCCTCGGAGCCTATTGAATAAAATACTTGAGTCGTAGAGTTATGTTGTGTTGCCATGTTGTATTTACACATATCGAGCATATTGTGTGTATGTTATTGAAATGCTTGGTATGTGTGGGATCTGACTATCTAGTTGTTTATCCTTGGTAGCCTCTCTTACCGAGAAATGTCTCCTAGTGTTTCCACTGAGCCATGGTAGCTTGCTACTGCTCCGGAACACTTAGGCTGGCCGGCATGTGTCCTTCTTCGTTCCTGTGTATGTTCCTTCGGGGAAATGTCACACGATGAATAGCGGAGTCCTGTTAGCCCGCTACAACCCGGTTCACCGGAGTCCTGCTAGCCCAGTGCTACAG
The DNA here is from genome assembly GCF_002162155.2 of Triticum dicoccoides. Lineage (NCBI taxonomy): Eukaryota > Viridiplantae > Streptophyta > Magnoliopsida > Poales > Poaceae > Triticum > Triticum dicoccoides. The sequence continues at coordinate 405,008,788 of NC_041381.1, read as the reverse complement.
CCTGGATTCACTCGCTGATGACCGACACGTTCGATGCTGGGTCATGGATGCCTGTCCCTGTAAGTTTGTGCCACTTCGGGTTTACGACTATGTCAGGACCCCGACTCAATGCCACATCGATCTAGCATGTAACACCTCATGTCACTTTGCGGCCTCACGCACGGTATTCCCACGGGTGTCGCCTTACCTTAGCCCGGGACCGTTTGCGCCTTTTGGCACACATATATGACGGTGTCGCTAGCATCCATATGATAAGGAGCCCGGGCTGACATGGCTAGTCGTAAACCCAAAATGGCACAGACTTACAGGGACAGGCATCCATGACCCAGCATCGAACGTGTCGGTCATCAGCGAGTGAATCCAGGCTGTAGCATTGGGCTAGCAGGACTCCGAGGAACCGGGCTGTAGCGGGCTAACAGGACTCCGGTATTCATCGCGTGACATTTCCCCGAAGGGACAGACACAGGAACGAAGAAGGACACATGCCGGCCAACCTAAGTGTCCCGGAGCAGTAGCAAGCTACCATGGCTCGGTGGAAACACTAGGAGACATTTCCCGGCAAGAGAGGCTACTAAAGATAAACAACTAGATAGTCAGATCCCACACATACCAAGCATTTCAATAACATACACACAATATGCTCGATATGTGCAATACAACATGGCATCACAAAATGACTCTACGACTCAGTAGTTTATTCAATAGGCTCCGAGGAGCGAGATATTACAAACATGGGTCTCATGACCCAACACTCAGAGCATACAAGTCAAAGCACAAGCGGAAGCTATCATGTCTGGGTACAGACATCTATAAATGAAAAAGGCTGAGAAGCCTGACTATCTACCAGATCCTGCCGAGGGCACAAGATCGTAGCTGAGGTAACAAGCTAAACATCGAAGACCACGCGGAATTACTAGTGAGACTGAAGTCTCTCTGCAAAAACATAAAATAGGCAAACGTGAGTACAAATGTACCCAGCAAGACTTACATCAGAACTATCTACATATGCATCATTATCAACAAAGGGGATGGTGGGGTTTAACTGCAGCAAGCCAGCTTTGACTCTGTGGCTATCCTGAACTACGACTGCAAGTAACTCTTTTGAGGTGGCGCACACGAGTCCACATATTCACCATATCAATACACCACTATGGATCCGCTCCCGTCTCCCTACGAGAACGCCATCCATAGCACTCACGCTTATCTTGCGTATTTTAGAGTATCCACTTACACTTGTCTATGAACTATGCAAGGGGTCCAAGTTTCCATATCCGAGGAATCCGGCTATTCGAATAGATGATGTTAACCCTGCAGGGGTGTACTTCTTCACACACACTCTCGCCACTTATCGCCCTGTACACGTCATGTACCTCGGCAACCTTCAAGCGGAAGCCGGGCGAGGGAGTCGGCCACGACCTGACTAACCGAACAAGTCTCTAGTCCAGGTTTATCGCCTATTCGGGTTCCATCCGCAAGGAGATCCGGCCGGGGTGTCGCTCACGGCCCCAAACGATGTGTGCAGGGTTCCCAAGCCCACCAACCGGGTGCCACTTGGTACACCGTGCCACTGTGCCTAGTCTGTCCCAAGCCCACCTGTACCGGGTGCCACTTGGTAGACTACTAACACTACCTACAAACGCCAGAAACTAGTTGCAACTCCTGGACAGAGATCATGTTGATTAATAAGTCGAGAGGGGTCGAGTTACCGGAACCCAATGTGTGGTAGTAACTGGTCATGGATCACAAACACAGAACTCAGTTCCTGAGGACGGCTGCAATGAGACAACCCACCATGTACTCCTACATGGCCTCTCACCGCTACCTTTACCAAATCGTGTTCACACGCTTAGCTCACACACCGTAGGACATGTTCACACACCTCTGATTCATCCCCGATGAATCAGACCTGACTCAACTCTAAGCAGTAGCAGGCATGACAACAAGCATGAATGAGTAGGCACATCAGGGCTCAAACAACTGCTACTCATGCTAGTGGGTTTCATCTATTTACTGTGGCAATGACAGGTCATGCAAAGGATAAAGGGTTCAGCTACCGCAGCAAGTATCAAATATGTCGTTGTTGTGCTAATGCAGTAAAAGAGAGCAGGAGCGAGAGAGTGGGATTTTATCGGAAATGAACAAAGGGGTTTTGCTTGCCTGGCACTTCTGAAGATAACATTGAGTCTTCATCAGTGTCAACGATCACATCATATGTACACGTCTATCGAGAGGGGACAATTACCGGCAATACAGAAAAAACACGATCAATGCAATGCACAATATGATGCATGCTATGACATGGCAATATGAATGTGTTTTGGGCTAATGCACCTAAAACCAGATTAAATGAAGTTGGTTTGAATCCAAGATTCAAATTCAAACTCCATATGTGGTTATTTAAATGTCATTCACTTCATTTGCCCTAAACAGTAGTGATAAGTTGTTTTAACATGCATGAAAATGATACAGATGGATTCCTTGAATTTTTCTGATAATTTTTCATATATAAATTATTTAATTTGGAGTTACGGTTGAATTTCTATGATTTTTAGAAGTTTTAGGCATTTTCTGGAATTTCTTGATTATTTTTAATTCCAGAAAATACTTATTGCGTCAGCCCCACGTCACTGTGACGTCAGCAGAGTCAACTGGGCGCCCCAGGTCAAACCTGACGTGTGGGGGCCACACGTCTGACACAGGGCTAGTTAGTGTCAATGGCAGGTGGGGCCGGGTCAAAGGCCACGTCAGCACAGTCAAAGCTGACGCGTGGGGCCACTGTGATTAACTTAAACTAATCATGGGGTTAACCGTGGTTAGTTAGGGGCGTGGGCCCATATGTCAGTGAGAGAGAGGGGGGCCAAACCCGGGTCAAACTCGCCGGAGTTGACCCGAGGCTCGTCGACGGCGAGGCCAGGGACGGCGGAGAGCGTCGGGATTCGCCCTCCGATGACCAAAAGAGCGGCGGAGGGGCTCTACGGGATGCCCGGACTCGCGCGCATCTAATAGGGCCAACGGGAGATGCGGGGGTGGCCGGGGTTCGCCGGAGTGGAGCCCGAGGCGGCGGCCGGAGTTCGGCCATGTGCGTAGTTGGGCTGCGGCGCGCTAGGAGAGAAACTGATGGTCCAGACGGCATCCGCGGGCCACCAGAAGCGCGCTGGTGCCACGGGTTCGAGCAGAGGGGCTCGGGTCAGGAGAGCTACGCGGCCATGGCGGACGGCGGTGCTCGGGAATGTGGCCGGGGGTGCTACGGTACGGGAACGAGCAAAATGAAGGAGGGGAAACGGAGTGGAGCTCACAGGGGTTGCGACGGTGGCCTCGGGGAGCCCGGGGAGGCACCGGGGCCGACGAATTTGACGAAGATGGCCGGCGGTCCCGAGGTTGAAGAAGACATCGAGGGCGGTGTTGCGGCACGTCTGGGGCCTCGTGGCTCGTTGAGGAGGTAGAGGGAGGCACTGCGGAGCTCTGGGAGGCGTCGGTGAGGCGAGAGGGTGGTGGTGGCTGCGGCGAACGGCGTCGGTGGCGACGGGGCTCCGCTCGGTGGAGGAGAGAGGGAGCCAGAGAGAGGGGGGAGACGATGGGAGAGGTCGAGGGGTTCCAGGGGGTCGGGGCATCGTGGTGGCATGAGGGGGAGGCTCAGGAACGCCTCGGTGGAAGCAGGAGGTGGCCGAGGCGGCATCGGCGCTCGCCAC
>NC_041381.1:404975622-405004225 GCF_002162155.2 Triticum dicoccoides | reverse complement strand
AATTCAAATAGCTATGATTTAAATTCAAAGTCCCAAAAATAAATCCTTAAAAATGTTCAATATTTTGGTTGGGACCAGAACCCTTACCAAAAATTATCAAACATTTAAGAAGAGCCTTTTGGAGCAATGAATGAGATTTCTAGAGGGTTTTTGCCCCTCTTTTATTTAGGGTTTTGAGGCTTCCAATATTCCTCAATTCAAGTTTCAAAAATATAGACATGATGCACACATGAAGCTAACCTAGAGCAATGCCAGAAGCTAGGGATGTGACAACTCACCCCCACTAAACAAGAATCTCGTCTCGAGATTCAAGCGTAGGGTAGGATGAAGGGGAAACGCAAACTAGTACCATCTTCACGATCCAGGGTGCACTTCAGTTGAACGTTGATTCATTCACCATCTTTGTCTTGTCGTCTTGCTCTGAGAACTCCAGCTAATCATGACAAGAAGGGGAAAGGAAAAACTCTAGAACAATCGACCTTCGAGAAGACCGAACAACTTAGGATCAACTCATGGGATGAGACATAGCAACATCTCTTGAGCTGAGAGACGAAGCACAGATCTGAAGAAATGGAGTAAGACAGATGACGAGGGTTCGCTAGGTAGACCACAATTCCAGACTTAAGAATGTGGTGATCGGTTGTCAACGTAGCGAGGAGTTGAGTTGACATGGCACCATTATGATGCACCTTAGGGAAGGTGACTCGAAGATATATCCCCTTAAGTGGCAAAAAGAATTACCTTTGATATAGAGATCATTGAGACTCTCTATATCAGCCTAAGGCAATCACAGCAATCGATTGGCGGGGTCGGTAGAATGGCATACTTGGACTTGGATGATGTGGATTACCTTGTTGAAGACAATGTAATGGATGAATTTGCTTATCACCGGAAATGGAAGAGACCCATGGTGGAATGGCACATTGGCGGTGCAAGCTGGGAACAAAATGCAAATGCTGGGAATGATTCTGGTAACTGGGGAAGAACCCAACAGTGGAGAGTGAATTCACTGTTTGAAAGGATCATAGCATTTCCGAGGAAACTGAGAGCAAACCCAGTTAGTGCCGATGATAACACCTAGCGCTAGTGCGTGCTCTCAAGAACTTGAGCATTTCCATATTCATCAAGGTTTTACCAACATCCATGTCAAGGATCCTGGCAACACAACATACCACCATGATGAACAACGATGGACGATGCAGATGCATAGGAAGATAACATCAACTCAGATTTCACCCTAGCGAGGCCAAGGAAACAAAATCTGGATGATCGACCGAGAGACATTTAGCACTCCGCTTCTAATGTTCTCCTTAACGTGCTAGTGTAACCCATTCATAGAAATGATCTGGTATCTAGAACATCAAGTTAAGGTTGGACTTCGGGAACACAAAAATCCATAGGGGCAACTAGGGGGTAAACCCTACGAAATCCCTATGGGGAGGGTGGCCAACTTCATCAATCAAGATATTATAATAACAGGTCTTCCGGCTGGGTGTGTTGGGCACGACATCCACTTTACCGGTTATTGCGCGACCAATATTATAGTTCTTGGGGAAATGTTCCAACCATCATATCTGCCTGAGATTCAGATCTGGTTGGTGTCAGGATATTCCAGACTTATCGAGTCCAGGAAGAAAAACGGAAGTTTGCAACACAAATCGACGAGATGACGTTGCGGGATTCTCGGGAGATGAACTACGATAGCAAGCTCCAAAACATGAGCTGGTTCTGCTACACACATGTGAACAAGCTGTCCCAGACAAACATGATCACATGGTAGTCTTACAATAAAACACTACCGAGTTCTGGTTAAGAACCATCAGCGAGGATATCGAAGTTCTTTCATAAGTCCGGATTAGCTCTTATGAAGATACTCCTTCTCCTTGAACAAATCAGTCAGTGGCTTGGTGTGCTAGGATATACATATGGAATGAAGATGATCAGTCTAACAGACCACAGAATTCTTCGCACGTGCATGACCGACTTGGGATGATTCCAAAGGAGCAAAAACAAACTTTCTCGAGTTCATGACGGCAACTTACATCAAAATGCACGTGAATCAAAGGAAGTCACTCCTTTCATCAAACAAGTACTTCATGAGCTAGCATGAAGGAAATGCTTTCAAAAGTTTCCAACACTAGCTTAATGTTCAACAACATCATGGAGGAGATAAGGATGTTGCCAATGGGCTCAACAACAATTCATCTAGGTTTCCTTTTAAAAGGAATTCCATAGTTAAGTGAACACGGTGATAGCATTGGTCAGACCAAATATGTAATGGTGTATGCTCGAGGGATCAACCACGAATAAGACAACATTACGAGCATCGTTGGTACTGATTTGATTTGACGATAGCCCAAACTCAAATCAAAGGATTGATAAGACAATAGGTCCAACAACTGATCACAAGGACCAATCGATGAAGATATCATCTTTCTTCAGCACACCCTACACAAGAATATCCCTTTGGAACGAACTAAGTCAGGCAAGCTTTTATCCTCCAACTCTCCAAGTTGTTGTTTAGCTTATCCAACTAGCTCAGGGTATCCAACACGGATTCTTGGAGAAGGGGTGGTTTACAGGAATAAACCAACTTGATCACGAACTCAACATAGCGGTCAGGTGACAACCTGGTAATACTTCTGAGAAGATATTCAGAAAATCATGAACCACCGGTATGTTACTAAGCTCGAGAACAATCTTGCTTTTCAGGGCAAGACGATATGATCAAATGAGTGAGGACTTGACAAGATCCTAACTCATCAATCGAAGGGTGCACCGAAATAAGGACTAGGTAGCACAATCAACCTTAGGGTGACGATTCAATAACCAACACGCTAAGAATGAGGTTATCGTCCATTTAACTACCAAGCAATGGAGTTGCTAGCAGTATTGAGTTCACACATCATGATTCACTTGTCGGCACTCCGGCTGCAACAACACGGAACCGAGGAATGAAAAAGGATGGCGAGAAGTATCACTATGTCAAGAATTCACAAAAGGTGGTGCAATTCTCATGAAATTCCTGTCATAAAGAAGGTAATACTTCAGGGTAGAGCAGACCAGAAGCTGGATTGTAACTTGATCTGCGGAACACAACTACTTTGACCCAATCCTAAATATGGATGAGGTACTGGAGTTTGTTTCTCCTATTCATTCTGAAATAGAATGGCTTGGCGGACCACAAGGGTAATAGGCATCGACGAACGAATGCATGCATACTCTTGACTATCAATTGATAGACGAGGGTCAGAAGACAACTAAAGAGGGACAACTCAAAGGGCATACGATTTTCTGAGTTGTGGATGCATGGTTTAGCATGTCGAACGAATTCCACATATTTCTTCCGGATAACCCATGCAGAAAGGTAGAACTGGCAGAGTCACAATGTAGAATCGAGAACCCATCGAGAGCACTCTGATTGTGATCTTTCGATCAGCGAGGAACATCTGCCATAAGCGGTTCATAGTATTTGGAAGAAAGGAATACCACGAACATCGAGGACTAATGCAAAGGTTACTAATAACCTAAAGGAACGAGCAAAACTATCAACATGAAGCAAGTAGGGTGAATCTCGGGTTCAAAACCCAGGGATAGAATACCTACTACTAAATGGCATCACGGGATGCTTTCGATAATGACGGCCAGAGTCATCACACTGGAACATAAATCATGGCTAGACTACTAGATGATCCCCTGAGACACCTAGGGTCATAATAGCAACTCCAACATAATGTCAAGGCAATAGAATACCTCAACTCAACAATTAGTGTGATTGAGCTGGCATAAAGGAACATCGAAACCAGAGGGAAAGGATTTTGCAAATGCATCAGACTATTTAGAAACCTGGAATGACTCGGACAGCATAACGGCTGTAAATGCTCAGAAAAGATTTGAGACATTCACAAAAATGGTGGCATAACCACTCAGAAACACAATATCAAGGTTTCGAGATCAATAGTTAACGTACGGAAGTAGAAGAAACTGAACTCAAGCTTAAATCCAACCATTCTATAAGTCTATGGATTAGTACACGTGATCCTGATAGGAAGAAGAGATAGCCTAATTCTTAATCCCTGTAGAAGAGAAGATGATGTCTCAGATCAGAAGGCCATGAGGTATAAGGAGTAAAAAGAGCCTTACGTTCCATCCCACAATCAATTCCCTTATATAACTAAAGAATTTCTAGACTCAACTTCGACCAGTTTGGCTTGGTAATCCTACAGGCAGTCAGGCTCTGATACCAACGTTGTCAGGACCCCGACTCAATGCCACATCGATCTAGCATGTAACACCTCATGTCACTTTGCGGCCTCACGCACGGTATTCCCACGGGTGTCGCCTTACCTTAGCCCGGGACCGTTTGCGCCTTTTGGCACACGTATATGACGGTGTCGCTAGCATCCATATGATAAGGAGCCCGGGCTGACATGGCTAGTCGTAAACCCAAAGTGGCACAGACTTACAGGGACAGGCATCCATGACCCAGCATCGAACGTGTCGGTCATCAGCGAGTGAATCCAGGCTGTAGCACTGGGCTAGCAGGACTCCGGTGAACCGGGCTGTAGCGGGCTAACAGGACTCCGGTATTCATCGCGTGACATTTCCCCGAAGGGACAGACACAGGAACGAAGAAGGACACATGCCGGCCAGCCTAAGTGTCCCGGAGCAGTAGCAAGCTACCATGGCTCGGTGGAAACACTAGGAGACATTTCCCGGTAAGAGAGGCTACTAAAGATAAACAACTAGATAGTCAGATCCCACACATACCAAGCATTTCAATAACATACACACAATATGCTCGATATGTGCAATACAACATGGCATCACAAAATGACTCTACGACTCAGTAGTTTATTCAATAGGCTCCGAGGAGCGAGATATTACAAACATGGGTCTCATGACCCAACACTCAGAGCATACAAGTCAAAGCACAAGCGGAAGCTATCATGTCTGGGTACAAACATCTATAAATGAAAAAGGCTGAGAAGCCTGACTATCTACCAGATCCTGCCGAGGGCACAAGATCGTAGCTGAGGTAACAAGCTAAACATCGAAGACCACGCGGAATTACTAGTGAGACTGAAGTCTCTCTGCAAAAACATAAAATAGGCAAACGTGAGTACAAATGTACCCAGCAAGACTTACATCAGAACTATCTACATATGCATCATTATCAACAAAGGGGATGGTGGGGTTTAACTGCAGCAAGCCAGCTTTGACTCTGTGGCTATCCTGAACTACGACTGCAAGTAACTCTTTTGAGGTGGCGCACACGAGTCCACATATTCACCATATCAATACACCACTATGGATCCGCTCCCGTCTCCCTACGAGAACGCCATCCATAGCACTCACGCTTATCTTGCGTATTTTAGAGTATCCACTTACACTTGTCTATGAACTATGCAAGGGGTCCAAGTTTCCATATCCGAGGAATCCGGCTATTCGAATAGATGATGTTAACCCTGCAGGGGTGTACTTCTTCACACACGCTCTCGCCACTTACCGCCCTGTACACGTCTTGTACCTCGGCAACCTTCAAGCGGAAGCCGGGCGAGGGAGTCGGCCACGACCTGACTAACCGAACAAGTCTCTAGTCCAGGTTTATCGCCTATTCGGGTTCCATCCGCAAGGAGATCCGGCCGGGGTGTCGCTCACGGCCCCAAACGATGTGTGCAGGGTTCCCAAGCCCACCAACCGGGTGCCACTTGGTACACCGTGCCACTGTGCCTAGTCTGTCCCAAGCCCACCTGTACCGGGTGCCACTTGGTAGACTACTAACACTACCTACAAACGCCAGAAACTAGTTGCAACTCCTGGACAGAGATCATGTTGATTAATAAGTCGAGAGGGGTCGAGTTACCGGAACCCAATGTGTGGTAGTAACTGGTCATGGATCACAAACACAGAACTCAGTTCCTGAGGACGGCTGCAATGAGACAACCCACCATGTACTCCTACATGGCCTCTCACCGCTACCTTTACCAAATCGTGTTCACACGCTTAGCTCACACACCGTAGGACATGTTCACACACCTCTGATTCATCCCCGATGAATCAGACCTGACTCAACTCTAAGCAGTAGCAGGCATGACAACAAGCATGAATGAGTAGGCACATCAGGGCTCAAACAACTCCTACTCATGCTAGTGGGTTTCATCTATTTACTGTGGCAATGACAGGTCATGCAAAGGATAAAGGGTTCAGCTACCGCAGCAAGTATCAAATATGTCGTTGTTGTGCTAATGCAGTAAAAGAGAGCAGGAGCGAGAGAGTGGGATTTTATCAGATATGAACAAAGGGGTTTTGCTTGCCTGGTACTTCTGAAGATAACATTGAGTCTTCATCAGTGTCAACGATCACATCATCGGTACACGTCTATCGAGAGGGGACAATTACCGGCAATACAGAAAAAACACGATCAATGCAATGCACAATATGATGCATGCTATGACATGGCAATATGAATGTGTTTTGGGCTAATGCACCTAAAACCAGATTAAATGAAGTTGGTTTGAATCCAAGATTCAAATTCAAACTCCATATGTGGTTATTTAAATGTCATTCACTTCATTTGCCCTAAACAGTAGTGATAAGTTGTTCTAACATGCATGAAAATGATACAGATGGATTCCTTGAATTTTTCTGATAATTTTTCATATATAAATTATTTAATTTGGAGTTACGGTTGAATTTCTATGATTTTTAGAAGTTTTAGGCATTTTCTGGAATTTCTTGATTATTTTTAATTCCAGAAAATACTTATTGCGTCAGCCCCACGTCATTGTGACGTCAGCAGAGTCAACTGGGCGCCCCAGGTCAAACCTGACGTGTGGCGGCCACACGTCAGTGACACAGGGCTAGTTAGTGTCAATGGCAGGTGGGGCCGGGTCAAAGGCCACGTCAGCACGGTCAAAGCTGACGCGTGGGGCCACTGTGATTAACTTAAACTAATCATGGGGTTAACCGTGGTTAGTTAGGGGCGTGGGCCCATATGTCAGTGAGAGAGAGGGGGGCCAAACCCGGGTCAAACTCGCCGGAGTTGACCCGAGGCTCGTCGCCGGCGAGGCCAGGGACGGCGGAGAGCGTCGGGATTCGCCCTCCGATGACCAAAAGAGCGGCGGAGGGGCTCTACGGGATGCCCGGACTCGCGCGCATCTAATAGGGCCAACGGGAGATGCGGGGGTGGCCGGGGTTCGCCGGAGTGGAGCCCGAGGCGGCGGCCGGAGTTCGGCCATGTGCGTAGTTGGGCTGCGGCGCGCTAGGAGAGAAACTGATGGTCCAGACAGCATCCGCGGGCCACCAGAAGCGCGCTGGTGCCACGGGTTCGAGCAGAGGGGCTCGGGTCAGGAGAGCTACGCGGCCATGGCGGACGGCGGTGCTCGGGAATGTGGCCGGGGGTGCTACGGTATGGGAACGAGCAAAATGAAGGAGGGGAAACGGAGTGGAGCTCACAGGGGTTGCGACGGTGGCCTCGGGGAGCCCGGGGAGGCACCGGGGCCGACGAATTTGACGAAGATGGCCGGCGGTCCCGAGGTTGAAGAAGACATCGAGGGCGGTGTTGCGGCACGTCTGGGGCCTCGTGGCTCGTTGAGGAGGTAGAGGGAGGCACTGCGGAGCTCTGGGAGGCGTCGGTGAGGCGAGAGGGTGGTGGTGGCCGCGGCGAACGGCGTCGGTGGCGACGGGGCTCCGCTCGGTGGAGGAGAGAGGGAGCCAGAGAGAGGGGGAGACGATGGGAGAGGTCGAGGGGTTCCAGGGGGTCGGGGCATCGTGGTGGCGTGAGGGGGAGGCTCGGGAACGCCTCGGTGGAAGCAGGAGGTGGCCGAGGCGGCATCGGCGCTCGCCACCGAGCTGCTTCGGTGCGAGGGGAGGAAGATGACAAGGGGGAGGAGGTGGGCTGGGCCGGCCAGGTGGGGGAGCTGGGCCGGCTGGTGGGCTGCACGGGTAAGGCCAGGTAGGCTTTACTCTTTTTATTTTTTTTCTCTCTGTTTTGTTTTAACTCTGTTTTCTATTTGGCAGGTTTGTTTTGAATTTGGTTTTGAAACCAATTCAATTTATTTTGCTTCTGACAATATTTTTAGGAGCTAAAAGAATTAAAACAATGCTCCACAAAAATATTTCAGAATTATTGGACCTATATTTATTTAACAGTAGATATAGGTCCAATTCAAATAGCTATGATTTAAATTCAAAGTCCCAAAAATAAATCCTTAAAAATGTTCAATATTTTGGTTGGGACCAGAACCCTTACCAAAAATTATCAAACATTTAAGAAGAGCCTTTTGGAGCAATGAATGAGATTTCTAGAGGGTTTTTGCCCCTCTTTTATTTAGGGTTTTGAGGCTTCCAATATTCCTCAATTCAAGTTTCAAAAATATAGACATGATGCACACATGAAGCTAACCTAGAGCAATGCCAGAAGCTAGGGATGTGACAGACTAGCCATGTCAGCCCGGGCTGCTTATCATATGGATGCTAGCGACACTATCATATACGTGTGCCAAAAGGCGCAAACGGTCCCGGGCAAAGGTAAGGCGACACCCGTGGGAATACCGTGCGTGAGGCCGCAAAGTGATATGAGGTGTTACATGCTAGGTCGATGTGGCATTGAGTCGGGGTCCTGACAGATTGTGAACACCAAGATAGTGTCCGGCTCTGCAAAATAATTTCCACATACCACCGTAGAGAGAATAATATTCACACAAGTTCAATCTGCTGACGTATTCCGTGGCGTGACGTCACACCACAACCAAGCCTTTATTTGAAACATTTTTATTGTACCACTTCAGCGCATTTAGCGAGGCGGTTTCCTTGGCACGTCTTGTCGAAGCAGAGATCGTGTTCCCCTTATTCTGGGATTCCCATCAATACGGACGTGGGTAACCCAACCGCGCCATCAATCGCGGCGCTTGGGGGATAAGCGAGTTTTACCAGGCGGTGGGGACGCGTGTTTCTGTCCGCCCATATAAGGGGATAAAGATCCAACCTTTTTACCTGCGCCTTCTTCCTCCTTGGCTTATCCATCTCTGCGAACTCGAGCTCTAGCGCCCAAGCCTGCACATCTCACCTCAACCTTCTCCAAACATGTCCGGAGCGGGAGGCAAATAGATGGCCTCCTCCGTCATGGAGGGGCATATCCAGAAGCTGCGCAGCGCCGGATACTTGTCCAGCGACATCGCGCATCGGCTCCCCGATGAGGGAGAGCTCATCCCCACCCCTAGGCCCCATGAGAGGGTAGTATTCCTTCCCCATTTCCTCCGCGGACTGGGCTTCCCACTTCATCCCTTTGTCCGGGGGCTCATGTTCTACTACGGCCTAGATTTCCATGATCTGGCCCCGAATTTTATCCTCAACATCTCGGCGTTTATCGCCGTGTGCGAGGCCTTCCTCTGCATCCAGCCCCATTTCGGCTTGTGGCTCAAGACCTTCAGTGTCAAGCCGAAGGTTGTGGAGGGCAGCCAAGCGGAGTGCGGAGGCGCCATGGTGGGCAGGATGTCCCACGTTACGTGGCTGGAGGGCACCTTTGTGGAAACCATCAAGGGGTGGCAATCGAGGTGGTTCTATATCACCGAGCCGCGTGATCCCGAATGGGCAGCGCCCCCCAAATTCAGATCCGGCATCCCCACACGGCTCACCTCCTGGAAAGAGAGCGGTCGGATTTGGGGCGATTCGGAGGAGCTGACCGGACTCTAAGCCTGCGTCCAAAAGCTGGTGGACAAGAAGCTCAAGCTCGTCAACGTAGTCCAGGTTATGCTCATCCGCCAGATTCTCCTGTGCCAACGACGGGGCTTCAATATGTGGGAGTTCGATCTGGCGCAGCATCGGACTTTGAATGGGCTCTTCGACACTACGTACGAAGAGGTCTGGAAGGTGCTGTTCAAGGGCGCCGAGGCTCCCGCATCCGCTACCTAGGATCGAGGATTCAGCTCGCAGCGTCTAGCTGACGAGGTAAGTGATATTGTCCTTTACGGGGCACTTGTTACTCATAGTTTGATTCTATGCAGGATCTAAACTCCCTTTCCTTTGACAGGACTAGCTGAAGAAGGCCGCACAGGCTATCTGTCCGGCCCATTGCCAGAGGACCCAGCTGACGCCCGCCTAACGGGGCTGTTGGCTCCGGCACCCCACGTGGTGCCGGAGAAGAAGGCCAAGAAGAAGGCCACGGGGACTCGGAAGAGTTCCCGTTTTCAGGTGCTATCGGACGATGAATCCGAAGCCGACTCCTCCCACCAAGGCGAGGAGGAGAAGAAGAAAGCCTCTCCCCCAGCGGGGGGAGGGAAGAAAAGGAAGGCCTCCCCAACAAGGGAGGCCGAAGGGTCCAAGAGGGGAAAAACTCTTCCCCCGGACTGTGCCGCCAACGCCAGTGATGACGACGAGGACTGGCCTCCAAGGGCCAAGCCTCTGGTGAGATCGTAAGTATCCGGACTCCCGAATAACTTCAAGGTTTTCGTTTTCTGCCACATTATGTCTTTCTAATGCCGCATACAACCCTGCAGTCCGCCTAAGGATGATCTCCCCACTTCGTCGAGCGGGTCCTTAGGGGCGTCGGATATGGATTCTCTTCCGATAGCCTCCACCCCCCGTGATGCAGACGATGCCAAGGTGGGATCCCAGGAAGGGACCCACCAGGTGGAGAGGGCCCCGGAGGTGTCGCAGGACAACCTCCCAGACTTTGCACCGGACTCAGCCCCGGAACCCATAGTGGCTCCGGAGTCCGGCGGGCGACCCCTTCGTAAGAAGGGCAAGACCACGACGCCGGCTGCCTCCGTCCAACCGGAGGTGCTGGATAATTTGCTAGAGGCGCTCAATAGAGCCTCTATTGAAGAGGAACACCGCACTATTATGAGTGCGGTGATTCAGAAAGTTCAGCTCGCCAAGAACGGGATGACCGAAGCCTGCAGCAGCCTTCTAACAGGCTTTGAGGTAAGAATTTCAATATATGTAAAATGGTACCGCATAGACAGTAGCCCCCGATGCTCGGTTCGGTGTTTGGAAAGAAAAGCTGGACTGAGGATCTTTAGAAAGATAAACGCAGGAGTCATGAAAATATGTCAATATGGGATTGCAGGTTGTGCTGCTGACCTCTGCCGCACTGACTGCGGAGGTCAAAACTTTGAAGGAAAACCTCGAGCGGTCCGAGAACGAGCTCGGCCATGCCAAGAAGCAGCTCGAGGAAAAAGAAGGTGAGTAATACCTTAGGAAAATTGTACCTTACAGAAAAGGATTTGGTTGCAAGAAAAATGACAATGATAACTGGGGTATTTGCAGGGGCCACGAACGAGGTGGCGACCCCGAAAGAGGCGGCGGCGGCGGCCGAACGCAATGCGGCTGCGGAGCGCACCGAGCGAGAGAAAAAGGAGGCGCGGGTGGTGGAGGTACAGCAAGAGCTCCAGGATCTCATGAAAAACACGAGAGCCTGGAGCGTGTCTCGAAGACTCGAGAGTCTGAGCTTGCAACGACTCTTGAGAGTGCCAAAGCCGCTAAGGCCGAAGCCTACAAGGCCCTCCAGGAGATAGAGGCGGTGAAGAAAATAGCAGCAGGTAAGGCCTTTTTCATGCAAAGTAAGCATGTGAGTGTTAATTACCTGTTGCTTACCCGAATCGGAGCTCTCCAGGAGCGTTCCCAGATCTTCCCCGCAGCGTGTCCGATGCTGCCGCATTCTACCGAGCCGAGGAGGGGAGCTCAATGGAGAAGGTCTTCTGGTCTCAGTATGCTGAGGCCGGACATCCGGTGCCCCTTAGCGACCAGCTGAAGCAGCTGGTCGAGCTCCACAAGGCGGCCGAACAGGCCATGAAGGGCCTCATAGTTCGGCTGTGGCCTAAGGAGGCTATGCCTGGGAGCTACTTCGGCCTGGTGCGGCGGCTGGTGGACGCATGCCCGTGGGTTGAAGTTATCAAGCACTCCGCCTGTATCGAGGGTGCGCGTCGGGCCCTTGCCCGCGCAAAGGTGCACTGGGGCAAGATGGATGCCCAGAAGCTTGTGACGGACCCCCACGAGAGGGCAAGGAGCATCGCACGCCCGAGATGTATTATAGGAGTGTGCTGAAGGGCACCCGCACTATTGCGGGTGAGTGCTCCAAAGATGTAATATTTGAGTAGACTCGCATTTTGTTATCCTATGCGCTAAAAACTTGGTTCATATGTGCTAAGAAACGCTTGTTAATTTAAAATATTACCTTCTGTGCGGCTGTTTATCAAATCTGAGAGATGGCAAGTCGTCGGCTTCAGCCCCCATGCCACGAGTGCTGGGGTGTTCGGGATAAACTCGAGCGCTCTTGTTCCCATTTTTGGGTCCATCTAGGGAGGTGCTCAACACAACGAACAAGGCAACTGGACTTATAATGCTTGAACACTCTCACTTAGCCATAGAATTCTATAATTTTAAATTTCGGCGAAGCCCCTAGTTTTCGGAAGGCCGAATTTGGGGCGCTATCCACACCTTGGCCGGACAGAATCCAGCTCCTCGCTCGAAGCGGCATAAGTCTTTAGGGACTCGCAAAGAACCTCTCGAAGAGCGACCAGCTCTCGCCTCATCATGACGGTCAGTTTTAGCTTTCTCCACTAAGGCGTTAACCCAGCTCAACTCGGGCGCAATCGCAGTGGTTCTCCCAGTGCTACCTTAGCAGATAAAACGGAACGTAAGGTACCAAAACATGGGAGCCGGGCAAACCCAACTATTGACCCAAGAACATGATTCGGAGCCGATGCATATAATGCTATAAGTTCAGGGTGCCGCACTTGTGAAAGTGTTCGGACTTATCACACCATAACGCGGGAAACATAAGCCCCTGGTGTATTTAGCCGTACCAAAACGTACGGATGCAACATGTCATAGATGAACATATGTGTAAGAAAGAAATGCAATTAGAAGCAAAAATGTGCTGCATTGCTTTATTCAATAAAAACTGTTGTAAGTGCAGGACGATACAAGTGGTGCGGTAAGCAAGGGATGGGACTTTTTAACATGTCCCCCTCCAGGGGTAGGCTACGAAATAATGCATAAAACAGATTTAATGCTCAAGATGGAGACCACCTGGATTTTCGTTGTAGCCTTTCTCCTTCCCTGGCTGTTGCATCGTGGGTTCGGCATGTCTGCTGCCGGACAGGGCCTCTGACGAACGGAGTCCTGTAGGTAAAAAATAAAAGGAAAAGAAAAAGAAACGACACACTTAAGAGCCCCTGGTGCGGTTGAGCCGCAGTCTGGGCTTATCGTGGTCGAGCCCCTTGCCCCATGCCCATGGTATCTTCAGAGCGTAATGGAGTACACGAAGGGTCTGTCTTGATGTTTTACAGGGGATGGGGTTGGGGCTGCACTGCTACGCGTGCTCGGAACGTGCCAGGTGGTCGTGTTGTAGGTTACTCCGGGCACGCTTAGCTGTGTCCGGCCACTTGGCAGCCGGACTCGAGAATTGCCTTAAAAGGCTGCTTTGTACTTCTGCCGCGAGAGCCGCTGTATGTTCCTCTGTTCGGAGGGAGCGTTCAGTGTTTCCGTTGACCGTGATGACTCCTCTAGGTCCTGGCATCTTGAGCTTGAGGTATGCGTAGTGCGGCACCGCGTTGAACTTTGCGAACACGGTACGTCCGAGCAAGGCATGATAGCCGCTGCGGAACGGGAATATGTCAAAGATTAACTCCTCGCTTCGGAAGTTATCCGGGGATCCGAAGACCACTTCCAGTGTAACTGAGCCTGTACAATTGGCTTCTACACCTGGTATGACGCCTTTAAAGGTCGTCTTGGTAGGTTTAATCCTTGAGGGGTCTATGCCCATTTTGCGCAACGTGTCCTGATAAAGCAGGTTTAGGCTGCTGCCTCCATCCATCAGGACTCTGGTAAGATGAAATCCATCGACGATTGGGTCTAGAACCAATGTAGCGAACCCACCATGGCGAATGCTGGTGGGGTGGTCCCTTCAGTCAAAGGTGATCGGGCAAGAGGACCATGGATTGAACTTCGGGGCAACTGGCTCCATCGCGTATACATCCTTGAGTGCACTCTTCCGCTCCCTTTTGGGTATGTGCGTGGCATATATCATGTTCACCGTCCGCACCTGTGGGGGGAAACCCTTCTGTCCTCTATTGTTCGGCGGTCGGGTCTCTTCCTCGTCGTTGCTATATAGCCCCTTGTCGCTGTTTTCGGCAATTAACTTGCCTGCCTACTTGAACACCCAACAGGCCCTATTGGTGTGGTTAGCTGGCTTTTCAGGTGTGCCATGTATCTGGCACAAGCGGTCGAGAATTCGGTCCAAATTGGACAGACCCTGAGTTGTTCTTTTGAATGGCTTTTTCCGTTGACCGGGTTTAGAGCCTCTGAATCCAGCATTGACTCCCGTATCCTCACTGTTATCGCCGTTAATGTGGCGTTTGTTTTTGTTGTGACGCGACCTGCCACTACGGTCCTTGATATCCGGACTGCCAGAATTTTTGTTGAGGATGTTGCTGCGTGCTAGCTAGCTGTCCTCACCCGCATAGAAGTGGGTCATGAGTGATGTAAGGGCTGCCATGGATTTCGGCTTTTCCTGTCCCAGGTGCCGGGCAAGCCACTCGTCGCGGATGTTATGCTTGAAGGCCGCGAGGGCCTTGGCATCCGGACAGTCGACGATTTGGTTTTTCTTGGTTAAGAACCCTGTCCAGAATTGTCTGGCCGATTCGTCTGGCTGCTGAATTATGTGGCTTAGGTCATCTGCATCTGGTGGTCGCACGTACGTGCCTTGGAAGTTATCGAGGAATGCGGCTTCCAGGTCCTCCCAACTCCCGATTGACTCTGCTGGCAAGCTGTTAAGCCAGTGCCGGGCTGGTCCTTTAAGTTTGAGTGGGAGATATTTGATGGCGTGGAGATCGTCTCCGCGGGCCATGTGGATGTGGAGGAGATAGTCCTCGATCCAGACCACGGGGTCTGTTGTGCCATCATAAGATTCAATATTGACGGGTTTAAACCCTTCTGGGATTTGACGATCCATTACCTCATCTGTGAAGCACAGTGGGTGTGCGGCGCCTCTGTACTAGGCGATATCGCGACGGAGCTCAAAAGAGCTTTGTCTGTTGTGCTCGGCCCGGCCGGACTTACTGTGTCTGGGGTGACGGTGCTCATCACGTATCGTGGGGCGCCCACGTGATCCATAGATCGATCTTGATTGTCTTGCCTTATCCTCCAATATGTCTCGCAGGTCCGGAGTGTTCCCCTGTGGCCTTGTGCTTTTTGAGCGATGCCGGGGTACGGGTCTAGTGAAGGGCCTTGAGGCCTCTCTGTCCGACCACGGGGTGGTCGATCAGCTGTATTGTCTCCTAGTGAAGCGGGATCATATGCCTCCACCTCTAATCGGGGAGCAGCTTACGTTTGGGTAGCTTTTGGAGGGGCGTTCGAGTTCATGCTCTTCGGCCGCGAGGACTTCGGTCCATCTGTCGGCTAGCAGGTCTTGACCAGCTCTAAGCTGCTGCTGCTTTTTCTTGAGGCTGTTTGCCGTGGCCATAAGCCTGCGTTTGAAACGCTCATGTTCGACGGGATCCTCAGGTACGACGAATTCGTCGTCGTCGAGGCTTGCCTCGTCTCCGGAGAGAGGCATATAGTCCTCTACCTCTTCTTCGGCCGCTCTCTCATGAGGGCTGGCGTCCCCCTCCTCCTGTGCTGGATCTTGCTGGAGTGGGTTGTCTTCGGCGCTATCCAGTGTATTATTGTCTCCGGTGCCGGAATCCTCATTCTTGCTATGGCGGGATTTAGAGCGGCGCCGTTGACGCCGGTGCTTGGGCTGTTTTTTGGAGGGGTCATCCTCGCTATTCCTTTGCCGTTTCCATCCTTTGGGATATCCACCATGTATATGTCGTATGAAGAGGTGGCTTTCCAGTGCCCGGTGGGCGCTGGTTCTTGGTCGTGTCCGGCATCGTCGTCCATACCGTCGATGTCCTCAGAGTCGTAATCTAGCATGTCGGTTAGGTCGTCGACAGTGGCTACCAAGTGGGTGGTGGGTGGGCTCTGAATTTCTTCGTCGTCCGCATCCCAACCGTCCTAGCCGCAGTCCGGCCAGGCCTCTCCTAATAACGAGAGGTACTTTAGCGAACTCAAGATGTCGCCAAAAGGTGAGTGTTGAAAGATGTCCGCCGCGGTGAACTCCATGATCGACGCCCAATCGGATTCGACTGGAGGGGGCGTGGGAGGTCCGGAGTCCGGCAAGGAGTCTGGCACCTCGGAGTCACGAGCTTCATGGGGGACAAGATCGGTGTTCGGCTCTATCACCGTAGAGGTTGCAGGCCCCGAGGTGGTGTCTAGCCATCCATCCTTGGTCTGCGCAGCCGGCTCCGAGTCGAAGATCGGAGCGGGTTCGAGTGCGGCCTCCAGGGTACTGTCCGGCTGCAGAGCTAAATCATGCCCATCATGACAGTGCGGCACGCTCGGCTGTGGCTCGAATCTGTTGAGGATCAAGTCCCCACGGGTGTCAGCCATGAAGTTCAAACTTCCAAATCTAACCTGAAGGCCAGGGGCGTAGCCTTCGATCTGCTCCAGCTGGCCAAGCGAATTGGCCCGCAGTGCAAAGCCGCCGAACACGAAGATCTGTCTGGGGAGGAAGGTCTCACCCTGGACTGCATCGTCGTTGATGATCGAAGAAGCCATCGAGCCTATCGGTGACGACACAGAGGAACTCTCAATGAAAGCACCAATGTCGGTGTCAAAACCGGCGGATCTCGGGTAGGGGGTCCCGAACTGTGCGTCTAGGCGGATGGTAACAGGAGACGAGGGACACGATGTTTTTACCCAGGTTCGGGCCCTCTTGATGGAGGTAAAACCCTACGTCCTGCTTGATTAATATTGATGATGTGGGTTACAAGAGTAGATCTACCACGAGATCAAGGAGGCTAAACCCTAGAAGCTAGCCTATGGTATGATTGTTGTTCGTCCTATGGACTAAGGCCATCCGGTTTATATAGACACCGGAGAGGGCTAGGGTTACACAGAGTCGGTTACAAAGGTAGGAGATCTACATATCTGTATCGCCAAGCTTGCCTTCCACACCAAGGAAAGTCCCATCCGGACACGGGACGAAGTCTTCAATCTTGTATCTTCATAGTCTTGGAGTCCGGCCGATGATGATAGTTCGGCTATCCGGACACCCCCTAGTCCGGAACTCCCTCACCGGCCCTTCTTGGGCGTCGGGGGCGGGTCCTCCAGGTCCCTGGGGCAGATCCGTCTCCCGGTAACCTTCGGCACCTATGACAACTTCTGCATGGAGCTAATCGACTTCGACATCGCCCCCATCGGCCTCCCATACAACGCCATCCTCGGCTACTCGGCGTTGGCCCAATTCATGGCTGCGACTCACCTAGCGTACAACCTCATGAAAATGCCCGGGACCAGCGGCGTCCTCACCATGTGCGGAGACACTGGGGATGCGTTGCAAGTGCTCAAGCTCGCCTTCAAGGCGGCGGCGGCGGCGCAACTTGCCGACTCGGACGCCCCTGAGCCCAAGGGGGATGCGCTGGCAAAGAAGAAGCAGTTGTTCACTCAAGACAAGGCAGAAACCAAGCAGATGCTGGTTGACAAGGACGGATCCACTGACGCCACCTTCACCATAGGCGCCAACCTCGAGCCCGAGTAGGAGGAGGCCCTGGTCAAGTTCCTGCGCGCGAACAAGAAGGTATTCGCATGGGAGCCCGATCAGCTGGCGAGGATCCCTAGAGGCGTAATCGAGTACCACCTCAATGTGTGCCCCAATGTCCGACCCGTGAAGCAAAAAGTCGGGCGGCAGTCCACGGAAAAGCAGGCTTTCATCGTCCAAGAGACCCGCAAGTTGGAAGCTACAGGGGTCATTAGCGAGGTTCGGTACCCGGATTGGTTGGCCAGCCCAGTCATTGTGCCGAAGAAAGGGGGGAAGGAACGTATGTGTGTCGACTTCACCAACCTCAACAAAGCTTGCCCGCAGGATCCGTTTCCACTCCCCCGCGTCGATCAGATCATCGACTCCACCGTCGAGTGCAACCTGTTGTGTTTCTTGGATGCCTTCTCCGGGTATCACCAAATCAAGATGGCGGTAGAAGATGTGGAAAAAATGGCCTTTCTAACCCATTGTGGGGTGTACTGCTACACATGCATGCCGTTCGGGTTGCGCAATGCAGGGGAAACCTTTCAGCGGCTGATGCACATCACCTTGGGCCCACAGCTCGGGAAGAACGTTGAGGCTTACGTTGATGATATTGTGGTGAAGTCTCGCGAGGCCAAGACCCTGATACAAGACCTGGAGGAAACCTTTGTGAGCCTCAACGACGTGAGCCTACGGCTCAATCCGGAGAAGTGTGTGTTTGGGGTCCCCTCAGGAAAGCTCTTGGGCTTCCTCGTGTCCCACCGAGGCATCGAGGCTAACCCAGAAAAGGTCAAGGCGGTCGAGGACATGAGCCCGCCAAAGACCCTTAGAGAAATGCAGAAGCTCACTGGGCGCGTGAAAGCACTGGGATGCTTCATCTCCAAGTTGGGGGAGCGAGCGCTGCCTTTCTTCCAGCTGATGAAGAAAAAGGGGCCCTTTCAATGGACTGATGAGGTAGACAAGGCGTTCCAAGACCTCAAGAGGTACCTAACCAGCCCTCTGGTAATGGTGGCCCCGCGCCCTCAGGAGCCCCTGGTGCTCTACCTTGCAGCCAGTCCCTACTCCGCCAGCGCAGCCCTAGTGGCGGTTAGGGAGGAGCGTCAGAACAAAGCCATGACATCTGCCCGGGTCGAGGTGAAGCGTGAACAAGGAAGACCCGCAGAGGCCGCTGCCACAGCCGAGAAGGATCAGCCGCCGCTGGGGAACACACTCGAGACAGCGGAAACTCCTCCCCCTAGCGACCAGCTGCTGGGGGCTCCCCTGTCTCAGGAGGCGGCACGGTCTCCGGAGGGCGCCATCGACACAAGCGTTCCCAACCTCATTGAACATCCTGTGTACTTTGTCAGCACAGTGTTGCGGGACACAAGGGCGCGGTACCCCATGCCTCAGAAACTTCTCCTCTTGCTATTGGTGGCCTCGCGCAAGCTGCGGCATTATTTTTAGGGCCACCCCATCAAGGTTGTCTCAGCGTACCCTTTGGAAAGGGTGCTCAAGAGCCCTAACTCAGTTGGAAGAGTCGCTGAGTGGAAAATTGAACTGCAAGCATTTCAGCTCGAATTCAACACCACCAGAGTCATCAAGGGGGCCGCCTTGGCAGATTTCCTAGCAGAGTTGACGGCAGCGCCGGGCCTCAAGGCTGATGAGGATCGATCCCTCTCCCCGGGAAGCGAGGCACCAGACGGTTGGGTCATGTACTTCGACAGGGCGTTCTCCAGGCACGACGCGGGGGCTGGTGCGGTGCTTATATCTCCTACCCAAGACAAGCTCTACTACGCCGTGCAGCTCTGTTTCCAGCACGGAGAAAAGGTCTCCAAAAACCTAGCAATTTACGAAGGCTTGATAGCAGGGCTGAAGGCCGCGGCCGCCCTCGGAGTAAAGCGTCTTACCATCAAAGGTGATTCACAACTCCTCGTCAACTTCTCCAACAAAGTATATGAGCCGAGGGATGAGCACATGGAAGCCTACCTTGCGGAGGTCCGCGGGATGGAGAAGCAGTTCTGGGGGGCTGGAGTTACAGCACGTGCCCCGTGGCACCAATTAGGAGGCCGATGACATCGCCAAACGAGCATCCAGGCGACTACCTCAGGAGCCTGGCGTCTTCGAAGAACGGCTCTTCAAGCCCTCGGCCACGCCATCACTTTCAAGCGCGGCGCAACCTCGGGAGGAGCTCCCCCAGCCGCCAGCCTTGGGAGCCCCGGTTTGTAGCCCGGCCTCAGGGGCGCGTCTGCTCTTGACAATGGAGCCTCAGGAGGGGTGCTGGGTCACGGAGCTCCGGAGCTATCTGACGCAAGGGATCTTGCCAGAGAAGGAAGAGGAAGCGGAGCGCGTGGTGCGGTAGGCCACAACATACTGCATCAGGGATGGAGAGCTCTACCGAAGGCGACTGAATGATGTGTCCTTGCGCTGCATCTCCAGGGAGCAAGGGAAGGAACTGCTGGCGGATATACACGGTGGGGACTGTGGGCATCATTCATCATCACGGACGCTCGTTCGCAAGGCGTTCCGTAGTGGATTCTATTGGCCCACTGCGCTCAATGATGCCGTCAAACTGGTGAAGGCTTGCGAGGCCTGCCAGTTCCACGCCAAGCAGATCCATCAGCCGGCTGGAAGTCTGCAAACTATACCCCTCTCATGGCCATTCGCACTCTGGGGGCTGGATATACTGGGCCCATTTCCTCGGGCGCCAGGGGGCTACCGCTACCTCTACGTCGCTGTGGACAAGTTCACTAAGTGGGCTGAAGTGGAAGCCGTCCGCACCATCCCTGCAGGGTCCACGGTCAAGTTCATCAAGGGCATCGTGAGCCGGTTCGGGGTGCCGAACCGCATCATCACCGACAACGGTTCGTAGGTCACCAGTAACCTCTTCAAAACATACTGTGCTAACCTTGGAACGCAGATATGTTACGCTTCAGTGGCGCACCCCCGAAGCAACGGTCAGGCCGAGCGGGCCAACGCAGAGGTCCTGAGGGGCCTCAAGACCAGGACATTCAAGAAGAAGTTGGAGGCCTGCGGCCGAGGTTGGTACGACGAGCTCCAGTCCGTGTTGTGGTCCATCCGCACGACCGCGACCAAGCCAACTGGCGAGACCCCGTTCTTCCTAGTCTATGGAGCTGAAGCGATCCTCCCTCACGAGGTCAGACGTCATTCCGCACGGGTCCTGGCATTCGACGAGGCGCAGCAGGATGCCATGCAGGGGACGGACCTCGTGCTGGGGGAGGAGCGTCGCCGGGAAGCTGCGCTCCGAGCAGCAAGGTACCAGCAAGCGCTGCGGCGATACCACTACCGCAACATCTGCCCCAAGACACTCGAGGTAAGAGACCTCATGCTCAGGCGGGTCCTCTCCAGGGAGGGACTGCATAAGCTCTCTCCCATGTGGGAGGGGCCGTTCAAGGTTGTTCATGTTTCCAGGCCCGGCTCCGCGCGCCTGGAGACTCAGGAGGGGGTGCCCGTCCAGAACGCGTGGAACATCCAGCACCTCCGGAGATTTTACCCTTGAAAAGGCCCAGAGCCTATGAAGAAGGCGAACGCCTGTGAAGCTGTTGCGTTTTGGAAAAGGCCCAGAGCCTGTGAAAAAGGCGAATGCCTGTGAAGCTGTTACGTTTTGGAAAAGGCCCAGAGCCTATGAAGAAGGCGAATGCCTGTGAAGTTGTTGCGTTTTGGAAAAGGCCCAGAGCCTGTGAAGAAGGCGAATGCCTGTGAAGTTGTTGCGTTTTGGAAAAGGCCCAGAGCCTGTGAAGAAGGCGAACGCCTGTGAAGTTGTTGCGTTTTGGAAAAGGCCCAGAGCCTGTGAAGAAGGCGAACGCCTGTAAAGCTGTTGCGTTTTGGAAAAGGCCCAGAGCCTGTGAAGAAGGCAAACGCCTGTGAAGCTGTTGCGTTTTGGAAAAGGCCCAGAGCCTGTGAAGAAGGCGAACGCCTGTGAAGCTGTTGCGTTTTGGAAAAGGCCCAGAGCCTGTGAAGAAGGCAAACGCCTGTGAAGTTTATCCTCCCGAGAAAGGCCCGGAGCCTATGAAGAAGGCCAATGCCTGTGAAGCTCGCCGCCCGTGACACTCTCACATAATAATGAGTGGGGTTGTACACGCCCCAGAGTCTCAGGAGCACTGGCCTCAGGCCCTGGGGCTCCCTCCCACGCCTAGTGGCAGCACTTAGCTCCGCGCTGGTGAGAAGACGTCGAAGACTAGATTAGGTGCCGGACGCGGCTTTTCTCATTTGCTTTCTGCAGTTGGCTTGTTCATTCCCATTCGAGGTTTTGCTGAAGTTGTTGTCGTCTTTGATTTGTGGCTCTTTGCCTCTTTTGCTCTCCTGCCCTGATTTCTCTCGCGCAAATCTCGCGAGGGAGCACCGCGGGCACCCTCGCAAGTGTTTTCTGCCCTTGTCGTTCGAGGCTACCCAACCCGGGTCCACTATAGGAGCACCCCTCCAGTCCGTGCCCCACGGGCATCGCGACACGAACACAAGGCCTGGGTCGATCGGCTCCATGGCAGAGGCCGGGAACTACCTCTCCAGACTAACCCTCGCAGGACATGGAACGTTTGACGAAGCCTCGACTTCGGGAAGCAAGGGTCACGACAAGCCCTCCCCCTGAGCTAAGTAATTTCTGCGCACTAGCGTATGGCACGAAGGCACAATACCAGAATAGTGGAAGCAGTACAAGAATTAAACAACAATAGTCCAAGCACACCCTCGCGGGGCCCTACACTACTGTCTTTTTGCACAGGGAAAGGGAAAACAAAACAGGCGCGACTCGCCCGACACCAGCTCACGAGGGTGACTCGAACTGCCTCCGGAGCTCAAGAGGACTCCGTCTCGCGCTTCACCGAGGCGCGACAGCGGGCAGACCCGCTACCTCCCTCCAGGCGGGCGCCGCAGCAACCGTCCACTTGAAGCCAGAGACCGCCCGGGGCGCCAGCCGAAAGCTCACCTAGGAGGAAGCGAGGAAGTTGGAGCCGGGTGCTGGCCGGTTTCGCCGCCCACACAACGAACTTCGGCAGTACCTCTGCTAAGAGGGAGCGTGGCCTAGGGGGTCGTGCGGCCGTAGCGCGTCCCCCAGCGGCGGCCGGCCGCCCTTCACCACGCGGAAGATCGCCTCCACGACCGCGGGGAGCCACCATGGGGGTCGCAGGGTGTTTGCGGGGACGGCCTCGACCGCGCTTGGGTGGAGGAGAGTCAAGCTCCACCTGGCGGGCCTTCCCTTTCTCCGCGGTTGAGAACCTCTTTGGCGGAGCCATGAAGAAGGAATATAAGCGAGAGGGGATGGACCAGAAGGGCAGGCGCCTTCCCGTATTTATAGTCTGAGAAGGCCAACTGCCGGCTTCCACGATTGGAGGTAAGCATGACAAGTTTTTGCATGCAGGGACTTGTCAGTTCGTGCAGTTACCGAGGCGTCGTGGGGGAGCGGAGCCTCCCACGTCCAATCAACTGCCACGCGGCGCCCAAGGCCGCATGCTGTTAGGGCCCGCGACGCTTCGCACTTGCCCCTTCGCCTCTCTGCTCAGCCAAGTTCGGGCGCGCCTTGGCCTGGGGGCTACTGTCGGTGTTCTGGGAACGGGGGTCCCCAGACTTGCCTACCTGCGGCCTGCGGCGTGGCTCAAGGGGCGGCCCAGCACGGCCCACCTTCATCAGCACAAGCTCAAGACCCTCGCGAAGGGCCAAGCCTTGCGGGGAGGACGACAAGGAGCCTCCTCAAGCGCGGCCTTGTTAGGCTGGCTCGCGAGGAGGCGGAGAAATCTAGGCGGGGTACCTCACGAGGTGCCCATGATGCAAGCCATGAGGACCAAGGGCGCCAGGCGGGCGCCAGCCCGCGCAGTGTCCTCCTTTCCTCTTTGGTGCAAAGGGAGCAAGCGCAGGCGAGAGCATCAAGCAAAGGCATCCATTTCAGTGCAACAAGACCAAGACCGTCGCAACGGCAGGATGGAGGTCATCATGGAGCCCAAGCCGGCGTCACCACCAGAGCCTTTGGCAGGCGAGGACCAACTTTAGTCAGGATAAGTGTACTGGATGTTCCCCTTCAAAATGGCCAATTGTTGGCGCCCTTCCCGCTCAATATTTGGGCAGAGGCCTAGGCCTTTGCCTATAAATAGGACTAGCCACCACAAAGTAGGGGGATCCATAAAAAGAGCGACTGAACTCCCCAAGTAGTTCATCGCACCAGCCAAGGACAGACCCTCGCGAGGCTGTTCTTCCTTGTATTGTTCATCATCAGCCCAAGAGGCAATCCACCACACCACACACTAGAGTAGGGTATTACACCACAATGGTGGCCTGAACCAGCATAAACTCTGTGTCCCTTGTGTTGTTCCTTTGATTGCTTAGATCATAGTGAGGCGGTGAGCAGCAGGTAGGCAGGGGGGAAATCTCCACGTGCACCCCAGTGTTCGAATCTAGAGGGTCTGCCGGAACCCGAAATCCGACAAAGGTGGACGCTTGGCTGACAACCCCTAAATTTAGAAAAGTCCAGTAGTTTGAGTTCTACCATTACCACGAAAGTTTCATACCACGAACATACCAAGAATTCGTGCCCACACCACTGTTGTCCATCTTGCGGTTTTCCTCCTCTCTCCACACCGCCACCTTCGCCCGGTGCCATCTACCAGACGATCTGGTACAAATGCTTCGACTCCCACTGCTAAAAAGACTTTCGCTTGTGGTGGTTTATCTATCGGAGGCCTCACTGCACAGCATCATCCACTCTAGTTGCCCTGCCCTAGAGCGCTTGCTGATTGTTTTGGGAATAGAAATCAGTATCAGTTGTCTCCAAATAAAGTTGCCTCACCTTAAAAGCATTGGAATTTGTTTTGAAGGACAACAGCTCATCATCGAAGATGCCCCTTCACTTGAAAGGTTGCTCCTTGATAATTGTTATACACCTTCAGAAATAAATGTCGTCTCTGCGCCCAAACTGGAGACCTTGGGTGTAATTCATGACCCGTTTAATAATCACACGGAGTTGTGTGTCGCTCCTCACCTTTTCAGGTACCGTATATTATCATCTACACATTTGTAATCATATGCTGCATTTTTCATTTGTGCGCATAAGTTTTATATCATCTTGGAGTACACTTTGGGTACTAATATTAGGTTATATGCTCAATGAAGAGTTCGTCCATTGATAGCCTATCAATGTTGCTGGATTCTGTCAAGATCATATATATCAGAATGTGTAGTTTTGATCTGGACATAATTATTGGCTTGCTGCGATGCTTTCGATCTCTGGAGAATTTATACATAGAGGTGATGATTTCATCCACATTGAAAGCCCGTATATATTGTACTAGAATTAACTGTTCAGCTGTCGTTCTTTCGACATACTCTTTTTTCAGACCTTAACTGTTTTCAATCTTCATGTCTACTTAGGAAGAACCACATGGAGAAAAACATATAACCAATCGTTGGCGTAATAAGCACAAGGATTTTCTCAGTTCTCATAACATTCCTTTGAGGACAATAACGATGGGACGATATGCATCCAACCAGGCAAACAGAAGCTTTGTCACATTCTTCCTGTTGAATGCGAGGTTACTATTGTCCATGAGGCTTAATTTTTACAGCAAGAGATTTCTCACGGACGAACATGTTGAACAGCAAAAAAAGAAGTTTCAGGTGGACAAATGGGCTTCTAAACGTGCTCGGCTTCTATTTACAACAAGTTGTAGACATCCTAAAATAAACTTTTTTGCACAGGATGTTGATTTTATGGATCAGACCGATCTATTTGTTTGTGACTGCAAAAAAGAGTGGTTGGGTTAGATGTTACTGTCATGTTCGATCTGGGTTTTGTCTAAACATTTGATGAACAATTAATCCTTGGCCTTTTTGTACCATTTGTATGCTTGACTTGCATGTTGTTACCCTCGTACTCCCCTCCACCTGCCACTACACTGCCGCATCTTCCATGGTTGCTGTTCGTTCCCGTCCGAGGCCTTGCCGTCGTTCTCCGCCTTGGTTAGCTTGTTGTTCTCGCTGCCGTCTGATGTTGTCAACATGGTCAACAACCAAGAGGAATCAGGAGATGACTATACGTGGAGAGGCTGACAGTAGGGACCCACCAGGGTCATTGCATTTCGCAAGCAGATGCCTCATTATTACAAGCCAAAACAAAACTTCCTCCTAATTGTTTGACAACTAGGTCCCACGCCATTGTCAATGTGTTCAATAAACGAGAAAATTACACAATGAGCGGATAACACCAGGGACCCAGCAGCTCGCCCAGTTGTTTTTCAGTTTCAGAGACGGAGCTCAACTGCGGCTGTGCGGGGGCCATGGCCCATCTAGCCCACGCTTACGCTTTTATTAAGCACATGATGAGCCCAGTTGATATTTTTTTTCTTTCTGAAATTGGCTAGCCCTGTTCTTTTTTTGGAGAATACCAAAACCGAGGCCTACTTGCTTTTCTCAGCCCTGTTGGGCTGCAAATCTTTCAAGACGAGGTAAGAAATGGGCTTCCCCAGAAAACGGGCTATAAGTTGTAAGAAATGGGCTGTAAATTTTTAAACCAAAGCCAACCGGCAATTGCATTAAAATATCAATTTTTCAGGATTTCTCTACTCTCTACTCTTATAAAAACCAAAGCCAACTGCCAATTACATTAAAATATCATCTTTTCACCCACAAGATAAATTACTCATACAAATGCATCTTCATGTTCCGTGCAACGAACAGGCATCTTGCTAGTTAAGATTCTAAATTTCATTCATTTTTTTGTGGACAATTGTTTTTTGAATTTTATTTTGATATAATTTTTTGAAAACAATTTTTAACGTGACTCGAAATTTCGTGATTAAAAGAGTTCGGACCCCACTGAAATATGCAAAATTTCGTTGAATTTTTTAGCTGTGCCCAGAATATATGGTCTCTAATGCTAATAAAAATAATATGGGCTTCAAATATCCTTAAGAATTAGCAAATGGGCGGTAAATTATTGAAAATAATGGCTAATGGGATGTATGCTGTTTTCCACAGATTTGGAGGTTGACTTCTAGGCCTACTAGGTTGACGACGATGCTGTCCTAAATGTTTTTTGACGCGTACGCAAGGCTTTGTCAACTTAGTCAACACACAGCAGTGACTGTTGGATGTCCATCCAACGGCCGCCGTGCTTCTTCAATCTCTGATCTTCCTGCTCCAGCCGCCCAAACCAGCGCCGGCGGGACTGCCTGCTCCCTCCTCCCGTGGCTGGCTGTGCTGCCGCCAGGCCATCCCTCTAACCACCCACACATCCTGTTATTTTTCGGCGACGTCAGCCACACCCCACAGCCGACCAGTCAGCGCTCGTTCTCCCCTCGGCGTGGGCATCCGCTGCGGTGGCTTCGCCGGCTCCGGGTGGTTCTCTTCCTGGGCCCCACCCTCGTCCACCACGTTTGTGCTCTCGACGCGGCGGGGTCAACATGGTCAACAAACAACAACCATCGGAAGAGGCTGACAGTAGGGGCCCACGCAGGAAAATCCCTCCTTATTACGCGCAAAACAATGATTCCTCCACCTGATAGCTGGGACCCACTGGAAGGGTCTCTGTATTTCGCGAAAAAAACGTTCCCCCCGCTATCAGCTCGGACCCACCAGAAATGCCTCCTTATTATGCACAAAAAAATGAATACTCCCCCTGCTAGCTGGGACTCACCTTGGTGGGAGGCTGACTTGTGGGCCTACTAAGTTTACGGGGACGGAGGGCTTTGTCAACTTAGTCAATATGAATGACTCTAGCTCCGGTGACCGTACGATGTCCATCCAACGGCCGTAGTGCTTCTTCAACCTCTGGTCTTCGTGCTCCAGCCGCCCAAAGCAGCGCCGGTCGTGCCGCGTGCTCCTGCCTCCCGTGGCCGGCTGTGATGCCGCGGAGGCCTCACCGCCCCCTACTACTCCCACCGCTGGCCAGGACATCCCTCTACTCACCCACACCCCCTGTTATTTTGCGGCGACGGCAGCCTCACCCTCGTACTCCTCTTCGCGTGGGCATCCACTGCTGCGTCTTCCCCGGCTCCGCATCGTCCCCTTCCTAGGCCTCGCCGTCGTCAACCGCCGTGGTGCTCTCGGCGTGGCGTGGTCAATGTGGTCAACGACCAACTTCCATCGGAAGAGTACTGTGCATGGAGAGGCTGACAGCTGGGTCCACGGCGGCCGCAAGGAAGTGCCTCCTTATTACGCGCAAAATAATTATTCCTCCACCTGACAGCAGGGACCCACCAGACGGGCCACCAGTATTTCGCGAAAAAAACATTTCCCCCCTGACTGCTGGGACCCACCAGCTACATCTTCGCACGCAAGGAAGTGCATCCGGGCAAAAAAAAAACAAAACGACTCGCCCCCCTGACTGCTGGGACCCACCAGCTACATCTTCGCAGGCAAGGAAGTGCCTGGCAGTCGGGACCCACCTGGTCGAAGCGTACATAGTGTTGTCATTCTGGTCACGAACGTGTACGTACATACTGGTCGATGTAGAGGCGCGCACGTGTCGTAGATGTAGAGGCGCGCACGTGTCGTAGTAGAGGCGTGCACGTAGCATGTACACGTACGTACAGCGGCGAGGGTGCAAGAAATAAAATACGGCCACGTACGTACATACGGGCAGGGTCTTGAATGCCTACTCGCGCATACATACATGGCTGGGTCGGAAGCGAGAAACAGCACTGTCGTCGTGTTCACGGGGAGGCAACGGAATGCGTCGTGTTCATCGGGAGGCACCAGAACGCGTGGGAGCCAACCGGCTGGGTCAGAACGGAATGCGTGGTCGTGTTCATCGGGAGGGCTTGGATGGAACATGCGATGGAAACGAGGCCTGGCGTACCGCACAATGGAGGAAACGGACCTCCTACGTTCAGAACGGGGTCCTATTGATCGGGAGGGGTGTGGCGCACCGCAAAACGGAGGAAATGGACCATCTTCGGTCGAAATGGGGGTCCTGTTGATCGGGAGGGGTGTGGCGTACCGCAAAACGGACGAAACAGACTTGTGTTGGAGCGTACGGTCGAAACGGGGGTCCTGTTCATCGGGAGGGGTGTGGCGTACCGCAAAACAAACGAAACGGACTTGTGTTGGAGCGTT
>NC_041381.1:404961203-404975123 GCF_002162155.2 Triticum dicoccoides | reverse complement strand
TGTTCATCCAATCGATCGGCTTCAGTT
The DNA here is from genome assembly GCF_002162155.2 of Triticum dicoccoides. Lineage (NCBI taxonomy): Eukaryota > Viridiplantae > Streptophyta > Magnoliopsida > Poales > Poaceae > Triticum > Triticum dicoccoides. Next base: position 404,975,096 of record NC_041381.1, on the reverse strand, counting down.
AACAGCAATAGCGAAGGAATCACTCCATCGGTTTCAGTTAACAGCCATCGATCGATCGCTCGGGTTCAGTAACGCGTAGCCTGCAGTGCAATCGCTCGGGTTCAGTTAGAGCCAAACGCCTCGCTCGGGTTCAGTTAGATCCAATGCCTCGCACACACGCGCGTACGTGTACGAGAGAAATGCGCATCGCTCGGCCCCCGACCTCCCACCGTAACCGGCAACTCCCCGAAATTTTCCTCCCGCTCGCTTCTACCACGGTTTTTCCCGTCATGGACGGCCCAAAGGATGTCATGCAGCTACATCTCCGGCCCGCCCAGGACGAAAAGCCCATTTTCTATCATGATTTTTGTCATAAGTAGGAGCCCACCACATCTATGATGATACTGGGTTTTGTCACAATTATCATCATAGAAGTGTCATATGTATGACAGAAAAAAAATCGTTCGGCCCAAAATGTCACGGATGTGTTTTTTTTTGTAGTGCTCGCCGTCCGCCCCGTCGCAACCACCGTGAGCTGGGCCACCTCCCTATCCTCTCCGCTCTCCTTCTCGTGCACCATAGCAAGCACACCGAGCTCACTCGCACGCGCCACCAAGGAGCTCGTTGCCGACGAGGCTCCGGCCACCCAGCGGCCGCGCCACCCTGGCCACTAACCTCACCACACTCCCAGGACCTCAACGCACTAACTCACGTGCCTCGCCATGCCTCCTGGCGATAGGTTCGAGCTCACCCGAGCTTCGCGCCAAACACGTCGCTGGCGCCGTTTCCGGTGACCCCGAGCCCAACCACCTGAACCAACCGCCGCGGCTCGTTCCCAGCTAACCGTAGAGCCCAACGACGCCTCGAATGGTGCCCTGTAGGTGAAACCCGCACCTGCACCGCCAGTTTGGCCTCGCCGACGGCTAAACGCCGGTGAGTTGACCCCGCTGACCCCATTTGACCACGGGTGGGCCTAGTTTGACCCCCCTGGGGTCAATGACAGGTGGGACCCAGCCGGCTAACTAATCCAGGGTTAGTACTAATTAAATTTACTTAAACTAATTACACTGACACGCGGGACCCACTGTCAGGTTTGACCTGGACTGTTCCGTTGACCACTGACGTCAGCCTAACGTAATGCTGACGCAGTAATTTAATTACTAGAATTATTCTTATACAGGAAATTCCAGAAAATACCACAAACTTTACAAAATCATAGCAATTAATCTATAGCTCCAAATGCAAAGTGTTATATATGAAAAATGATTAGAAAAATCCAATCTATCCATCTGTACTAGTTTCATGCATGTTTAAGCAAGCTAACCTGTTGTTTAGTGCATAATAAGATAAACCACTATTAAGGGCCATTTATGAGTTTGAAACTTGAATCTTTGATTCAAAATGTTTCAAACCCATCTGGTCTTAGTTGCATTAGCCCAATACACTCATTTTACCATGTCTCATGCATGGATCATATTGTTGCATATTGTTTAGTGATGATTGTATATCGGTGCTCTCTGCGGCAGGTTCTGCCCCCAAGGAGTATCGTGAATACCCTAACGAAGAGCAATACCAGTCCACGGACCCGCTAGGCAAGCAACCAACCATTTGATCATATTGATACAATCCCATGTTCTCGCCTCTGCTCTCTTTTACTGCATTAAGACAATGCGATTCAAACTGCTGTGTGCTACGGTAGTTGAACCCATTTTCTCTGCATGACCTGTCATTGCCACAGTAACTAGATGAAACCCACTAGCATGTGTAGGAGTTGGTTGAGCCATGTGTATGTGTTGTTCCTACCTTGCTATGCCTGCTATGCTTAGAGTCGTGTCAGGTCTGGTTCATCTGGGTGATGGGCTAGAGTGAAATGATCATATCGGTAATGACAGTGATGTGTTGAACATGATTTGGTAAAGGTATCAATGAGAGGCCATGTAGGAGTACATGGTGGGTTGTTTCATTGAAGCCGTCCTTAAGCACTGAGATCTGTATGTGTGATTTAAGAATCAGCTACTACCATGCATAGGGCCCGAAACCAATGGACCCTCTCGGCTTCTTATTCACCCTAGTCCTCTGTCCAGGAGTTGCAAGTAGTTTCTGGTGTTTGTAGCATACTGGAGGCCGTGGATAGTGCTGACCCGCAGGATGGGCTGTGATGCGGTAGGTACGTGGCCGGGTATACCGGGCACCCGTTAGGTGTCTCGGAACCCTGTACACATCGTTCGGGGCCGTATGTGGAAACCTCGACCGGACTCCCCACGGATGGAACCTGAATAGGCGATAAACCTGGACTAGAGACTTAGGTGTTTAGGTAGGTCGTGGCCGACACCCACGTTGGGCTGCCGCTTGAAGGTTGCCGAGTACATGTCGTGTAAACGGTGGTAAGTGGTGAGAGCGTGTATGAAGAAGTACACCCCTGCTGGGTTAACATCATCTATTCGAATAGCCGCGTCCGCGGTAAAGGACTACTTGGTTGCCTATACAGTTCATAGAAAAGTAAATGGATACTACTAAAAGCCTCAGGATAAGCATGAGTGCCGATGATGGCTCTTCCATAGGATGACGGCGGTGGATCCTCGGTAGTGTATTGAATTGGTGTGTAGTGGACTCGAGTGAGCAAAACATTTTAAGGTGGCGTCTCGTAGGATAGCTTAGCCAAGAGTCAAAGTTGGCTTGCTGCAATAACCCCACCAACCCTTCTTGATAATGTGCATGTATGTAGGATCTGATGTAAGTCTTGCTGAGTACCTTTGTACTCATGTTGCTTAATTTACATTTCACAGAAGACGCTGCAACCCCTTCTGATGGGTTCTTCATAGACGTCGATATTGATGAGTAGGCTGAAGCCCAGGTGGTGATCCTGAGCTCACGAAGGGCCATGTAGTATAGTAAGGCTTACCCAAGCCTGTTTTATTTACTAGTTGTAAGTACTCAGACAAGTTACTTCCGTTGTTGGCTTGTATGTTTGTATGACTTGAATGCTGGGTCGTGTGACCCGTACTTGTGTGTATGATATGTATGGATCTCTAAGCCTTTAAATAAAGTACTTGTGTCGTAGAGTCATGTTGTGATGCCTTGTTGTATTTGCACATATTGAGCATATTGTGTGTATGATTGAAATGCTTGGTATGTGTGGGATCTGACTATCTAGTTGTTTATCCTTAGTAGCCTCTCTTATCGGGAAATGTCTCCTAGTGCTTCCACTGAGCCATGGTAGCTTGCTACTGCTCCGGAACACTTAGGCTCGCCGGCATGTGTCCTTCTTCGTTCATGTGTCTGTCCCTTCGGGGAAATGTCACGCGATGAACACCGGAGTCATGTTAGCCCGCTACAGCCTAGTTTACCGAGTCCTGCTAGCCCAGTGCTACAGCTTGGATTCACTCGCTGATGACCGACACGTTCGATGCTGGGTCATGGATGCCTGTCCCTGTAAGTTAGTGCCACTTTGGGTTTACGACTAGCCATGTCAGTCCGGGCTCCTTATCATATGGATGCTAGCGACACTATCATATACGTGTGCCAAAAGGCACAAATGGTCCCGGGCAAGGTAAGGCTACACTCGTGGGAATACCGTGCGTGAGACCGCAAAGTGATATGAGGTGTTACATGCTAGATCAATGTGGCATTGAGTCGGGGTCCTGACACTGGACCTGTTAGATGAGAAGCGGCACATGGCTTTGGCTCGTTCGGCGGTTTATCAGCAAGACCTGCGGTGTTATCACAGCCGCCGGGTTAAAACAAGAACCTTTCAAGAAGGCAACTTAGTGCTTCGGCTCATCCAGGATCAGACCGATATGCACAAGTTATCCCCATCTTGGGAAGGGCCCTTTGTGGTCAGCAAGAATCTGCACAACGGATCATACTACCTCATTGACGTTCGAGACAACTCACGCAGTTCTGAGGAGGAGACCCGGCGGCCATGGAACATAGCTCTCCTTCGGCCTTACTACACTTGAGCCATAGGCTTATCTTATGTACATATTTTGACAGTGTATATATTATGATCAATATAATAAACCGGCATCCTTGCTATAAGTAGGGCCTCTGCTGTTTTCCTCAAATATCTTTTGGGTTACATGGGGGCTTCAGCTGACAAAGCGGAGTACTACCTGTTAAACTGGGTATCATGCCACAATACAACTTGGGAGCTTCACACCCAAGGGGCCAAAGAGAGTCTGGATGCTATGCACAACTCAAACATAGGCACCCATTGAGCATAGCTCACAAAGTTACTTGGGGGCTCTTTGTGCACTGCAACAAAGAGTTTGAAAGGACCCTTGTAATATGCTATCAAGCACGGCTTGGAAGCCTGGTGTATTCACCTAAAACCCCGGGTTAACCTGCCTTCATCAAGTAAGCCACTCCTATCCAGGTAATCCTGGCACGACCCGCCGAACATTTGACAAGTCAATCTTATACAGACCCTGAACTTGTCAAAGTTAAAACGACGATTGGTTAGTTGGAGGTCCATCTTAAAAGGCTTTGTAAAATGGTTTAACTCAGCGGCCTGGCAGCCCATGAAAAGCCTCGAATTTGGGCCTGGCAGCCCTTGAAAAGCCTCGACTACACGGTTTTTGTTTGCTTTTTGCCAAGTTTTTACTCTTTGATAAAATTTATCTTGACCCGGTGTGGCTTTTCAGTCATCATAGTTACCCGGTGTTTGTTAACCCGGCTTGCCTTTCAACTACAAGTTGTCAGACCATACTCATTATTGAACCGGTGTTCGTTAACCCAGCTTGGCTTTCAACTACAAGTTGTCCGACCATATTCATTATTAAACCGGTGTTACAACACCCGGTCTGGCTTTGACTACATGTCGCCAGTTTGATCATCTGGTGTTCATCACAACCCAGTATGGTTTATCATATACACCAGCACTGCATGGTCAGAGTTATCAATACTCAAGATTTGGGTTTTCACCCTTACTAGAATCAAAGTTGGTAAACCAACTAAGTGATTTAATATCACAGGTATGATTTATTTCATATTCTAATATTTATTCAGCCTTGGTAATCAGCCAGGCTTTGTATTGGGCATTATGACCCATCCGGCGGTAAACCGCCAGGACAATTCTTTTTATGCAGACATCAGGATCGCATGAAATTATCAAAGTGTATAATCAAGTACAACAAATATCATGGCGGACCAAATAACGTCATGTATCAGTACCACAGATCAAAGTATTTTTACTAGCCTATTACAAGGCGCTTTGAGGCCCAAAATAATGATTGTTCTTACACAGAACAAAGTCTGTGACAATAACACAATGGCCGGATTAAGACTCATCGCCAGGTTGACATGAAGTTGATGGATCCTCATGCGTCGGTTCAACCCCCTCCTCCTCACTCAGTGGCTGGAAGTCAATGGTGGTCCATTCAATCCGGGTTAGAGCTTGAAAGACAGCCTCTTCACTTATAAGATTTGACGGTTCAACGTCAGGGGCATAAGTGTGCTTACGAATGGGCGGAATAAGGTTCTGCACTTCTTTCACAGCAGTGTCAACTCGATGATTGTTGGCATCATAGAAGGACCAATGCGAAGTCAAGTTCACTTCTTCAGCCAATTGACTTGCTATTGGACGCATCTCCTTGGTCAGGGCTTTGAGGGCTTCATTATCAAATGTTGATCCGTTTTCTTGTTCATCCGGATAGCCCTTGACGATATCAACTGGATCCAGGTCAGCTATCCATGATTTTGCATGAGTCAGTGCCAACAAAGCACCCGCCCTAGCAGCAGATCGCTTCAACTCCTCTATCTGAGCAGGAGTCATTGATAGCCTAGCCAAGTTGGTGCTGGTTTGTTGTACGAAGCTGCAAAGATGACTCGTTGGGCACCGGTATACAGTTGCTCAGTCAATGCGTAAGCTGCTTTCAAATTCATCCGCATATATGCGCCCAGATGAGCAATGCGATTACCTGCAACAGTTTAAGAATTTAATGTTAAACCGGCAGAGTTGAAGATATTTCAGAATAGGCTATTACAAAGTACTTAGCAAAAATTGCAGAAGTCATGGCGTTCACTTGCTGTTTCAGCTCAGTCAGCTCTTCCGCCACCGGTTTAAGAGTTGCTTCGGCGCCCGCTTCAACAAAGCAGCCTTCCCAGTTTCCCAGTTGGTACGTTCATTTTTGAAGCCATCCTTCAATTGTTCCATGGCTGTCAAAGTGCCCTTTAGCTCCTCTTTGGCTTTAGAGGTATCTTCTTGCTGGGACTTGATGTTTTCTTGAAGATCAGCGATTTTAGATTCTTTGGTATTTATATCTGTCTGCAAACGTCAGATGATGAAGCTGTTAAAGTCCCAAGCACATAACAAGTTATACACTTGGCACTTGGGGGCTAATGTGGATTGCTTCTTAAAACGGATATTTTAAAGTCCCAAGGCTGAATACAAGTATTAAGCTTGGCATTTGGGGGCTAATGCACAATTGATCAGTTAAAGGTGAAGGAAGTTGATAAGAATAAAATGCTTAACAGAAAGTCCCAGTTTGGCTTCACGAGACAAACCGGCCCTTGGAGGGCTACTTACTTGAAGAGTTCTTAAAAGTCTCGGTTTGTCTTCAAGAGACAAACCGGCCCTTGGGGGCTACAATGGAGGTGATATACAGGACAAGGCAAATTTCAAAGTGTTTTGAAGATTACCTCATAGCGTTCCTTCATTAAGTTTACCAAACCGGCTTCATAATCCCGACTTGTGTATAGGCAGTTTAGGAATCCGGAATGGAGCTCCTCGGCGCTAAGGTTAATGAAGCTGGATAAATCAGTCTTCCCTTTCCCCTTGCCCATAGCAGTGAATTCCTCTTTGGCAATATGTTTTGACAAGGCAACTGGGTTGCCAGGGATAGTGTGACCAGTACCAGTGATAACAACATCATCATCACCGCCTTTTGATGGGGTTGGCGGATTGACAGTATCCCTGGACGGGCTTGGCACATCTTTGTCCTTAGTCGGGCTCGGAGGATCAGCATGTGGACTGGCCGGGTGGACTTCTGGCGGATCAGCATAGGAATCCTGATTTTGGGGTACAGGGTCATCAATGGCGATATCAACATCTCTATTAGTGCCTTCTAAAGTTCTGTCCGGTTCAACCTCTTCAGTAGGGACATTGGTTTTTGCCTTCTTGCTCAGACGTGCTTTGGCGCTGTAATATTAAAAACAAGAGGTCAGTTGGTAAACCGGCGCAAGAAAACAAAGTTAAAGCCGGTATACTTACCCAGGGACGGTCTTGAGGGGAGGCATTTGAGTGGTTGATGAACCACCAGATGAAGAATTGGAAGACACCTGGTAATTCGAATCAGACGGATTAAGTGGGTATCGGAAGCAACCCTTCAAGGGATACAATTTTTTGGGAGAACAAGAAAGCTCTGGACGACGCTTCCGGGTTGGTGTATCCGGTAAAACGGAAGAAGTGACTTGCTGGCCACTGTGTCAGGTTGTGCGACGACCTTCGGTTTGCTGTGTCTTCAAAGAAAATTGCGGATCCAAATGAGCAAGAGGGTGAGAGTATTTTACTTTCTGAATTGCACAACGAAAATCTTTCAACCGGCACAAGATCTGAATCAGAGGAAAGAGAGATTACCTCTACATGGTCCGCACGACTGGCCTCCGCGTCATCCTGGGAATAGTCATTGTCAATAAGGTGTATGAAAAAGGAACCAAGGGAGTCAAGTTCTACCTCTTGATCCGATTCGTCAACGTCTTCTGGTGGATCAGAGGACTCGGCGGTTTTCTTCTTGGCTGCTTTCTTCGTAACTTTGCTTTTTGCACGAGGAGCCCTCACCGGTTTATCTGAAGTTTCCCTCTTCCAGAAAGAATCTTTGGCCTGTAAAATCAAACAAAGAATTATCAGAGCAATGTTAAAGCAGAGACGGATCAGTAAAAATACAAAAGGTAAACTTCTTACTGCTGGCGGTTTGTCGGAGGTGTAAAAAGGATCCAATTCGGTCTTGCTGCATTGAGCGATCGGTTCATCCAACATCTTCTTCATGGCTTCAGTGACTTCCTCATCAGTCATTTCAATCTCATGAAACCATTCAGGGTCTTGATGTTTCCGGTATACTCATGCATCAAACTGGAGCGGCGGCTTAAGGGAAGGATACCCCATGAAACCCAGCATTGAACAAGGTCAATGCCGGTCAAGCCATTTGCTAGAAAGGCCCAGAGCTTAGCAAGTTGAGGTGCATAAGCTTGTCGTTCTTTGGTTGTAAGCCGTGGTGGCGGTGGATGGCCATTGCTGAGTCGGTGAGCATGGTAACCCGGTAGAGGGTTTTCGTCAGCAGGCGCAGTGTTCTGACAGTAGAACCAGGCTTGATTCCAGTCCTTTGGATGGTTGTGGTGTTTGGCATGAGGGAAATCAACTTCCTTCCTCTTCTGAATTGATACGCCGCCAAGTTCTATGTTGGGGCCGTCAGAAAATTCGGTTTGGCGGTTTAAGTGGAAAAGGTCTCAGAAGAGCTCAACCGTTGGTTCTTCTTGAAGGTAAACTTTGCAGAACACTTGAAAGTTGCATATATTGGACACAGAATCTGGTCCAATGTCTTGAGGATTGAGTTGGAAACTAGCAAGCACATCCCGGAAAGCTTTGAACCGGGGGGGCTAAACCCCCGGTCTAAATGCTGCATGAATACAAGCACTTCTCCATCTTGAGGTACTGGAGGGCACTCAGGGCCAGGAACTCACCAATGAAGGAAATCTTTCTTGGCCAAAGCGCCAGTTAAAACATATCCATTCAGCTGTGTTTCTGTGATCCGGGAAGGAACCCAGTTGCAAGCGGCGAATTGCTTGGTCATTTTGGAAGACTGAAAAAGTACAAAGGCCGGTTTACGACTCAAGGTTGATATGCACAAACCAGTGTTAAACCGGAAAATTTAATCAAGGTATATAAACATGTTAAACCGGCTATTGCTACTCAAGTCAGGATGACGGTTTAAGTGAGGGCTAATGGTACAAGGCGGATTATGATTTTTCTACAAGTTAAACCAGCTATGGGGGAAGCAGTAGAGCTGAAAGTCACTTAGTGTTGCAGAAACAAGTTTCACAAAATGATGATATAATTTTGGATCTACCGTGGTTCAGTAAAGAAATTTTTTTGAGTCCTACAATGGCGTTAAGAAGAACAGAGAAGGTCTAGAGGGGATTTATCCAGGAACATCAAGATGCTGTACAATGACAGACTAAAGCTACGGATCTACCGCAGAAAGAAACTATCAGATCTAGCTAAGGTGCGGTAAGAGGCCAAGAGGAAAAGTGGAGAAGCACTGATGAACATCGACGAACACAGATGAACACAAAGCCCTAATGGATCTAGGGTTAAGGAAAGGAGTACTTACCAGGGCCACGCAGCGGCGGAGGAGAAGCTCAGGATCTCTGGTACAAATAGGGTGATGCAGCGGCCTAGTCGATGCAGAGTCGAAGGTCGACGGCGGCGGCAGTGCTTGGGCTCTTCGGGTCGCGAGGAGGAAGACGAGGCGAAGAGGCAAGGGGAGAAAATGGAAGGACCCCCCGGTCTTATTTATAAAGGGGCAAGAAGATAAGCGACATGCGCGAGAATCGAGGAGCCTGAAGTGGCAAGGGGCACAGCTGTCGCCTCAATTTTCAGGAATTTATTAAATGAAGGGAATCTTTTTATATAGAGATGACATCATGATGATTCACTACAATATTCGGAAGATGATGTCATGGTGGTTTAACAAAGTTTACAGGAGAAGACATCATGGCGGTCTACAAAAAGTGTAAGAAGAAGTTCACAGGATTTTTCTAAGTATTGAAGATTGACATGAATTGGTTCAAGTCAATCTGGGGCCTAATGTTGGGGATACAACTACTGAGTGTAAACCGCCCAGGAGGGTGTCACGCCCAATATGCGATACTATCCTAAAGAGAGTCAAAGGTCCCACCAAGGATAGAACCGCATATTGAAACGCTTTTGCAAGGTGGATATCATTACATCAACATTACATAATAGATAGGGATACATACAAAAGGCATACAATGCCACACGAATACAACATCACAATACATAAGAGCATCATCCGACTACGGATGAAACACAAACAGAAACTCAAACGACATCCACCCTGCTAGCCCAGGCTACCGACCTGGAACCTATCCCCTGATCAAAGAAGCAGAAGAAGAACTCCAAAACAAGCAAACATCGCGCTCGCGTCAAGATCATCGCATAACATGTACCTGCAACTGTTGTTGTAGTAATCTGTGAGCCATGAGGACTCAGCAATCCCATTACCATGGGTATCAAGACTAGCAAAGCTTAAAGGGAAAGGAAGGGGTAAAGTGGTGAGGTTGCAGCAGCGTCTAAGCATATATGGTGGCTAACATACGCAAATAAGAGCGAGAAGAGAGCAAGCGAAACGGTCGTGAAGCTAGCAATGATCAAGAAGTGATCCTAAACTCCTACTTACGTCAATCATAACCCAAAACCGTGTTCACTTCCCGGACTCCGCCGAGAAGAGACCATCACGGCTACACACGCGGTTGATGCATTTTAATTTGGATCTGGTGTCAAGTTATCTACAACCGGACATTAACAAATTCCCATCTACCTATAACCGCAGGCATGGCTTTCGAAAGTTTAAACCCTGCAGGGGTGTCCCAACTTAGCCCATGATCAGCTCTCGCGATCAACGAAGGATATACCTTCTCCCAGGAAGACCCGATCAGACTCGGAATCCTGGTTTTCAAGACATTTCGACAATGGTAAAACAAGACCAGCAAAGCCGCCCGATGCGCCGACAATCCCGATAGGAGCTACACATATCTCGTTCTCAGGGAAACACCGGATAAGTCAAGCTACGAGTAAAACCAGCCCTCGAGTTGCCCCGAGGTGGCCCCGCAGGCTACTCGGTTCGGACCAACACTTAGACAAGCACTGGCCCGGAGGGGCTGAAATAAAGATGACCCTCGAGAGAGCGACTCCCAAGGGAAAAGTAAGTGGTGGTGAGGCAAATGGTAAAACCAATGTTGGGCCTTGATGGAGGAGTTTTATTCAAAGCAAACTGTCAAGGGGGTCCCATAAATCACCCAACCGCGTAAGGAACGCAAAATCCGGGAACATAACACCGGTATGACGGAAACTAGGGTGGCAAGAGTGGAACAAAACACCAGGCATAAGGCCGAGTCTTCCACCCTTCACCAAGTATATAGATGCATTAATTAAATAAGAGATATTGTGATATCCCAACATAATCCTGTCCACCATGGAGCAATCTTCAACTTCACCTGCAACTAGCAACGCTATAAGAGGGCTGAGCAAAGCGGTAACATAGCCAAGCAATGGTTTGCTAGGAAGGGTGTCAAAGGTTAGAGGTTCATGGCAATTTGGGAGGCTTGATAAACAGGTGATAGGTAGCGCAGCATAGCGATAGAACGAAACAACTAGCATAGTAATGATAGTAGTGAGATCCAGGGTAGCGGTCATCTTGCCTGAAATCCCGCTAGGAAGAAGAACGAGTCCATGAAGAAGATGAAGCCACGAAGATGAGCCAAGCGTAGATGAACGAATCCTCACGATCGCAACGGAAACAGGAACTATCGAAAAGAAGCACACAACATAGTAAACACACCACACATGAACAAGACATGATGACAAACAAGCATGATGCAAGACAAGACTACATGAAGCTACTCATGGCAAGAGATGATGCAAACAAGAGCAACACATCAAGGCAAGTTTAAATGAGGCCGGGAACAACATATAACAATTCCGGTAAGTCCTCATATGCAAGTTACGAAATTCGTCCAGATATGAATAAACCTTATGTTCAAGTTGTTAAACAGCAAGTTAAGATGCACCGGGATGATCTAAACGAGATTCTAGTCAAGTTACATATAAAGTTCATTTAATTCGGAGCTACGACCTAGAAGATATGAGCAAAACAAGTCAAACATGGCATTGATGCAAAATGCACACAAACATCAAGCAAACACCTCAAAACAAGGATTCAACATGATAATATGAAACTACATGCAAAATCAAGCAAGTTTCATACAGAGCACACTCAAAACGGAGCAACAGTTCAACACATACACTCTATCCAAGTTATAGCAACAATCTGTCCAAAACAACAACTAGGAATATTGCAAGCATCAAAACAATATGCTACATCACCCCAACATAAGAACAAAAGGCATGGGCATGATGTACAGGTGAAGCATAACAAAACATGAACACTGAGCTATCTCCATAAATCAATAGAACATGCTCAAACACACATGGCAAGATTGCAAATAATATCAGTTTCAGACTTTGCAGAAAATAACATCAGGTTGGAATGTTTAGAGCTATCAAACAACATGTTACAGGAACTTATAATGGCAAACAAAGGCATGGCATGATACTACTAAATGCATAGAACAAAAGTCCTTTACTGACCATGAGCCAAAAAGGATCAGAAGATATGATGGCACCCATGTAAACATGGCAAGTTATATGACAGATTCATACATGGCAGGAACAACGATAAGTAGGCATGTTGGTGAGCTTGAACCACTCACCACAGAGCAATACATGGCATGGTAAGACAACCAACAGTAAGAATACATGTTTGTGAAGCTAAGCATGGCAAGAGAAAGTTCATAGGGTGCATGGATCACTAGCAAAACACATGGCCAAACTGATCTTAATGTTAACAGGCTGATAGCAACATTATTTAGCAACTTTGGAGCAAGGAAACAACAAGCTACAGCAGGCTATAAATGCAACCAGGGACATGGATGGATAGAGCATGACATGTATAACAAAACACCCTTAGTGAACATCTCCAGATTATGCATAGAATGATTTGTAGCAGCAGGTTTACATAGCATCACGAAATAACAGATTCAGGCTAGCAAAACAGCAACAGCGAGTACACTACTTAACAAGCTTGATTCACTCACCACAAGTCATTGCATGACAAGATAAGCATAGCATCAGCAAGAAAACATGTTTATGAAGCTAACCAAGGCAAGAACAAGTTCATAGCATGCAAGGATCAACTACAACAACCTTGGCAAAATTGAATAACATGTAAACAATCTGCCAGGAAACATTTTGTAGCAAAAGTAGAGCAAGAAAATGACATGCTAGACTACTCCATAATTGCAACCAGGGGCGTGAATAGATATAGCATAACCATATGTTGAAAACATCCTTACTGAAGTATCTCAAAATATGCTTGAATCTCTCTGTAGCATCAAGTTTACATGGCATCAAAATAACAGCAGAACAGGGACTAAAAACAGCAACATCATGAAGCCTAGTTTGCATGCTTGTGCTAGTCACCACATTGATCACAAAAATACATGGTAAGCACCTCTGTAAAGATGGCATGGCATAGATCAAAACACATGTAGACATCAACCGCATAGGATGCACACATCAATCATCGCAAAAATGACAAATGAGCATGTTATAACAGTTTTAGCAGATTAACATCACATAGCACTCTTGCAACGAAAATTCGGGCATCAATATGAGCTCAAATGAATATTATGCAATGGAATGAAATGAAGTAATCGTCGAGACGAACAATTTGACATATTACACGCACAAAATGGAGCTACATGAATAGAGTTATGATGCGATGAACATGGCATGATAATGTAAATAATTTCGGGACTTAGGCGTTTTTCGGGGTCAACCTCAGGATTTCAGATCTGGCACGGGCGCGATCCACAAGGTGGCGGCGCGAGCTCGCCGGAGTTGGGGAAGGAGAAAGAGCCAGCAAGGGCTCCGGTGGCCGGGGTCGGGGCAGGGACGGCTGGTCTGGCCGGATCTGGCGCGACAGCGGCGGAGGGCGCCGGGCGCGGCACGAGCACCATGGCGGCGATGGCAAACGGCGACGGGCAGCGGCCGGCGCGAGGGAGAGGCAGCGGGGCAGGGCGAAGCCGGCGGAGCGGGGCGACGCTCCGGCCAGGCGG
>NC_041381.1:404958246-404960854 GCF_002162155.2 Triticum dicoccoides | reverse complement strand
GGCGGTTGGGCGGAGGAGGCGCGGGGCGGCCGGGCGGCGCTGGGGCACGGGGCGCTCGGGCCTGGTCGCGGCCCGGGGCGGGCCTCAGATGGGCCGAGCGGGCCCGGCGACGGGGGAGGAGCTGGGGCGGCGGCGCGACACTTGGCGGCTCCAGATTGGCGCGGGGAGCGGCGGCGGACATGTCCGGCACGATATGGACATGTCCGGCGGCGGGAGGAGGACGAAAGCTAGGGTTTGGGAGAGAAATCATCTGCGAAAATTCCGGGGGGACACATATTTATAGATTCTGGGAGCTAGGAGAGTCGAAATGAGGAGGGGTTTTTGCCCACACGATCGTGATCGAACGACCGAGAGCATGGAGGCGGTTTGGGTGGGCTTTGTGCCACTTTGGAGGGGTGTTGGGCTACAGCACACACGAGGCCTTTTCGGTCCCTCGGTTAACCGTTGGAGTATCAAACGGACTCCAAATGGCACGAAACTTGACAGGCGGTCTACCGCTGCTAAACCAAGGCCGCTTGGCAAACCTCGGGCCATTTCGAGAAAGTTTAGCACCCGCTCACAATAGGAGACAAAAGGGGAACGCCGGAGGGCATAGGAGTGCCGGATTGCAAAACGGACAACGGGGAAAATACTCGGATGCATGAGACGAACACGTATGCAATGCAATGCAATGCACATAATGACATGATAAAATGCAACACGCAAGCAAATGACATGGCAACGACGGCGAATAACTGGCAGACACCTGGCGCAACGAATCCGGGGCGTTACAGAGGGGCCGGTTCACCCTCAACTACATTGAAGCTCATGAAGACCAGGAAGATGGCACTTCACTAATGAAGCTTAGAGGCCTGAAGCCCAAAGGTAGATTAGGGCCCATAATTGTAAACCGCCATAGTTGTATAACTTGTATTGTAAGTTAGGGAGGCAGAGACCGAGTCGGACACTTGTATGAGCCGGCCTCATAAGTCTGTAAACCAGCCAGGCGTTAACCTGTATATAAAGGGACGACCCGGATGCGGTTCAAGGGACAAGAAATAACAACTCGAGACTCAGGCAAAGCGTATTTCGCTCCCTGGTCATCAAAACCCAATCAATTCCATCACAACTAGACGTAGGCTTTACCTTCATCGTAAGGGGCCGAACTAGTATAAACTCTCGTGTCCTTTGTCCGGTTTAACCCCTTCAAGCTAACCCGTCGCGATGGCTCCACGACTAAGTCCTTCCATGAAGACATCTGACGTGATATTTCCACGATAGATGTCGATCCTGCCGTGGGGAAACCGACTCCGGTAGGGCCTCAGGCTATGTCTGTAGAGACGGCTGCTCCCATGGCAAAAGAGATGCCTTTAGTCCTTGCCGTCGAGCCCCAGGCTCCGGCATGGGCACAACACGTCGTCCAATTCCTCCAGACAGGGGAACTTCCTGAGGAGCAGGAAGAAGCAAAGAAAGTAGCCCGTCGATCTGCCATGTATCAGTTTGTTGATGATGTTCTCTACAAGAAAAGGCCGAACAGTGTGAAGTTGAAGTGCATTCCCGGGAGGAACGACTGGAGCTGTTGGCAGCAATACATGGAGGCACATGTGGCTCCCACATAGGGTCGAGGGCCCTCGCCGGCAGGGCTTTCCGGCAGGGTTTCTTCTAGCCCACAGCCCTCCAGAATGCAACGACACTAGTAACCAAGTGCGAAGTGTGTCAGTTCCATTCGAAAAAGCTTCATCAGCCAGCTCAATCCCTTCAAACCATCCCTCTCTCCTGGCCCTTCTCGGTTTGGGGGCTTGACATATTGGGCCATTTCCCTTGTGTTGTCTGGGGCTTTGAGTACTTGTACGTCGCAATCGACAAGTTCACAAAGTGGCCTAAGGTGGAAGCAGTGAGGAAGGTGACAGCGCAGTCGGCCATCAAGTTCTTCAAGGGGCTAGTTTGCCGTTTTGTTGTACCCAACAGGGTCATCACCGACAATGGCACACAATTCACAAGCCACGCCTTCATGCAGTACATCGAGGATCTCGGCAGCAAGGTCTGTTTTGCTTCCGTGGCACACCCACGAAGCAACGGCCAAGTAGAGAGAGCAAATGCTGAAGTTCTGTGAGGCTTAAGAACGAAGACTTTTGACAGGCTGCACAAGAGTGGAAGGCGCTGGATTGATGAGTTGCTGGTGGTTCTTTGGTCGATTAGAACGACGCCAAATCGAGCCACCAGCCAGACACCCTTTGCCCTAGTCTACGGGCCAGAGGCAGTTCTCCCCACAGAACTCATATACGGGTCACCTCGAGTGCTCGCTTATGATGTGTTTGAGCAAGAGAAATTGTGATAAGATGACGCGACGTTCCTTGAGGAAGATCGTCTTCGGGCGGCTGTGAGAGCAGCACGCTACCAGCAAGCCTTGCGCCACTACTATAGCCGCAAGGTTCATGCCCGAAGCTTTGAGGAAGGCGACCTTGTTCGTCGGCACATTCAGTCCGCCAAGAATTCCAACAAGTTGACGCCAAAGTGGGAAGGCCCTTATCGGGTAACAAGAGTCACCAGGCCCGGCGTAGTCCGCCTGGAGACCAAAGATGCCATTCCAGTAAGCAACTCCTGGAACATCGAGCATCTTCACAAGTTT
>NC_041381.1:404892160-404957912 GCF_002162155.2 Triticum dicoccoides | reverse complement strand
CAAGCCTTGCCGGCAAGGCATGTAACCCTTTGTACAAAGCCAGGCGTAGACCCTGAGCATAAAATAAAAGAAGCATTGGCGGCCTAAGTTATAGCATGCATGCTAGGTTGAGTCTCTTCCTCGGTTAGGGTTGATAGTGCTTAGCAGCGACTAACCCCTAGCATAGAGGTCGAGTCTGCGTCTCTTTGTTCCTCTTCGTCCTTTTTGGTTCGCAGAATAGATGAGCATATCCTCTTAGACATATGGAGATGAGGAGAACAAGTTGGCACTCCGACCCCGGCAAGCTTGGGTTGCCGAGGGCTAAAGATGTGAGGGTCTGACCCCGGCAAGCCAATGTTGCCGGAGGGGGGACCGCAGATTCAGATAAGTTTTTCATCCCATGTCTTGCGTTCCCGTATGAAACTAGAGGCATATGAAGCCTCGTCTTGTTTCTACGCTACCGTGCTCCCTTTTTCCTGTACCAAAGAAATTATTTCTTAGGGCAGAATTTGGTTGCAGCAGCAGCAGCAAGGAAACATGCATAGGGCCTAACTCTATTTCACCACTGCCTCCGCCGAAAACGTGAGTGCATCTGAATGAAGTGAGGGAGCAGGAAGACCTGTTGTCGGGCAACTTTGTTTATGCAGAAAATAACAAGGACTCGTTCCTTGGTATGGGCGTGGCTCACACACAAAGGACCCGGCAAACACTCTTTTTCATTAATACGTCCCATACGAGTACGAATCATACAGAATGTAAACATGAGCAAGGGGATTACAAGTTTTAAATGCAACTACGGCCCATGGGCTTACAAGTTAAAAAAAGATAAGATGCCCATAATCCCTTTCTTCTCTCTCTCCTCAGGAAGTAGAACAAGACAGCAGGGGGGGCAAAAGAAGCGCCTAGGCAAGGTACGAGTAGCAGAAGACACCAAGAGAACATCCCGGCGGCCGTCCAAGAGAGGGCTGGTGATAATGGTGCCGGATAAGAGCTGGAAGATGAGGCAGCGGGTCATCAATATGCTACGAAGGCATCGGTGCCATCGTACTCCGACTTGACAGCCCACCACCCGCCTTCTTCGCCTTCTCCAGCCTCCCTACGCCAGCTGCCCAAGGAGGCGACCCTGAGAAGTTCAAGGAGCTGGCCCTACCTGGAGAGGGGGCCAGATGCAAATGTTGCAACTACCGGTGCCAGGGACGGCGGGTCCGGTGCCTAGTCGGACCCGTCATCCTCCCGCTTGGCACCCTCGTCGTCGATGTCATTGTCTTCCTTGTCACTCCTGCTCGAGGAAGAATCTTCGTCTTCGGAGGAGCTTTCCATGCAGCACTTTAGGCGAGTGCCGAGGTCTCCGAAGACTTTGACGGAGAGTAGGCCGTTCTCCATCAGCTTGAAGTAGAGGACGAGCCCCGGCGTCAGGCTGTGGATGCGGGCAAAGGTCTTCCATCCGCGACAGAGATACATGACGTGAGGAGCCGGGAAATCGACATCGACCCGCGTGCTGCTATTCCCGCAGCCCCTCATGTGCAACCTTAGCGCCTGTGGCAGGTCGAGCTCCATCTCCCGAGCAAATGGGGTGGGGAGACGAAGACGGCAACGTGCTAGCCGGTGCACCCTGATGAAGAACTCACGGGGCTGATCCCCGACGTGGCCTTCCATTGGGGGAGGGACTGCTGGTGGAGGCGAGGCCGATGCACCACCCCGTCCTCCTCTCCCCCGAGCGCCACGACAGCCTCGGCCTCGCCCTCTCCCCCTTCCACTTGTGTATGGCTCCTCCACCGTGAGATCTTGGGAAGGGGGTGCGTTGGCGGGCAGCGACCCTCGAGCCACCATCGAGGCACCTCTCGTCAGGGTAGAAGGGGAAAAGAAGCCAAGAGGAGAAGAAGCAGATGGCGGGAGGTTGAGGAGAGTCGCCCCTCCCCCTCCCCTCCTTATAAAGGGGCGGGGTCGGGGTCCGGCCGCCCCTCTCAACCAATCTGGCCCATTAAAGTGGCAGCAGGAAGTGCCATCGACCGCCCTCCGCACCCAATTGAAGGCATGTGGGCATCAACCCATGCACGCATGCCTTCCCATACTACATACACCAGTCGCCCACCCTGCGCCCTGCATGCGGCATACATGGTGTGAGGGGCGGACGGAATGGGAGACGTGGGGCGACGGCCCTGCGGTTTCCAAAGGACACGCAGGTCGTCCCTTCGCTATCTCACCGAGGAATGACGCAAGCATGCTTCGGTCACCCCCGCACACGATCCCCACATCACGCATTCAACACGGGTCGTGCGGAAGCACAGCGGACCGGAAAGTTACTGCGGTAAAAACCGCCCTACCTGCCTGCACACCGTTTTGGGCCTATCCCAACAACGCATCGCGCTTATGTGTGGCCCAGGCCCGGGGGCTCCTGTTGGTGTACGAAAGCAGGGGCACTACTTTGTACCCCTTGATAAGTGCACGGGCAGTCAGAGCCGCGCCCACGACCACACTAAGCAAGGCAAAGGGAGGAGTTAAAGCCGCAGAACGGTCAGAGCAACGCCAAGACCAGAAGGCCAAGAGGGCAAGGTAGTTATCCCCGGCAAGATCCTTGCCGGGGCAGCCTCCGCAGCTCTGGCAGCAGCCTTGCCGGGACAACTTGCCCAGTCCCACGCCAGCGAAGCACACCACCCTTGAGTCTCAAGGGTTCCAACACCACCAACCAATCACGTTGGGGCCAAGGCTTGGGAGGCGCCTCCGTGACGGCATGCAGATCTTTTTGAAGACAAGGATCACACAGAGCCAGATGAGGATTGGAAGACGACGAGCTTCGGCAGAATCCTTGCCAAGGAAATCCACAAGACCCCCAGAATGACCCATGCCGGGGATGACCACGACTCCACGGCAAGACCCTTGCCAGGGCCCTGGCAAGGCCCTTGCCGAGGACGTCCGTGAGGCCACAGCCAGGCCCACGCCCGCCAAGTTTCCACCACCGCTTCCATGCAGGAGCCAGCCCGCCATCTAGGCGGGCGCTTGCATGTCAACAGGAGGCCTCAAAGCCAATTCAGCGACGCCTACATGGTGACTTGCAGATCTTCGCGAAGACCTTTCCACGCGCCACCTCAGCTGCCTGCCAGCTTACATGGCACCACGTGCTCTGCTGGCCTGGACGCGTGTCAGAGCAGGGTGGAGCGGCGACGGACGGGACAGGGATTAATCTCCATCCCCGATAAAGAGAGGGACACCTAAGGGGCGCATTAAATGTGTCTTGTCCCGTAATGGATAGCGATAAGCTTAGCCACAGTACCCTGATGCCACCTTGATACGTCTCCATCGTATCTGCAATTTTTGATTGTTCCATGCCAATATTCTACAACTTTCATATACTTTTGGCAACTTTTTATACTATTTTTTGGGACTAATATATTGATCCAGTGCCCAGTGCTAGTTCATGTCTGTTGCATGTTTTATGTTTCGCAGAAACCCCATATCAAACAGAGTCCAAATGGGATAAAAATGGACGTAGAATTATTTTGGAATATTTGTGATTTTTGGGAAGTAAAATCAACGTGAGACGGTGCCCGAGGGGGGCAGGAGATAGGGGGGCGCGCCCTGGACTCTCCTGCCCCCCCCCCCGTAAGGAGGTTGACGCTCTTCTTTTGTCGCAAGAAAGCTAATTTTATGAGAAAGATCTGGGCGAAAGATTCATCCCCATCGGAGTTACGGATCTCCGGGTATAAAAGAAACAGTGAAGGGGTAGAATCTGAGAACGCAGAAACAGAGAGAGACAGAGAGACGGATCCAACCTCGGAGGGGCTCTCGTCCCTCCCACGCCATGGGAGCCAAGGAACAGAGGGGAAACCCTTCTCCCATCTAGGGAGAAAGTCAAGGAAGAAGAACAAGAAGGGGCTCTCTCTCCCCCTTGCTTCCGATGGCGCCGGAGCGCTGCCGGGGGCCATCATCATCACCATGATCTACACCAACACCTCCATCATCTTCATCAACATCTCCATCACCTTCCCCCATCTATATTCAGCGGTCCACTCTCCCGCAACCCGCTGTACCCTCTACTTGAACATGGTGCTTTATGCTTCATATTATTATCCAATGATGTGTTACCATCCTATGATGTCTGAGTAGATTTTCGTTGTCCTATCAGTGATTGATGAATTGCTATGATTGGTTTAATTTGCTTGTGGCTATGTTGCTGTCCTTTGGTGCCCATCATATGATCGCGCACGTGGATTACACCATAGGGTTAGTTGTATGTTGATAGGACTATGTATTGGAGGGCAAGAGTGACAGAAGCTTCAACCTAGCATAGAAATTGATGCATACGGGATTGAAGGGGGACCAATATATCTTAATGCTATGGTTGGGTTTTACCTTAATGAACGTTAGTAGGTGTGGATGCTTGCTAATAGTTCCAATCATAAGTGCATAGAATTCCAAGTCAGGGATGACATGCTAGCAGTGGCCTCTCCCACATAAAACTTGCTATCGGTCTAGTAAAGTAGTCAATTGCTTAGGGACAATTTCACAACTCCTACCACCACTTTTCCACACCCGCTATATTTACTTTATTGCTACTTTATCTAAACATCCCCTACTTTTTATTTACGCGTTCTTTATTATCTTGCAAACCTATCCTATCACACCTACAAAGTACTTCTAGTTTCATACTTGTTCTAGGTAAAGCGAACACTAAGCGTGCGTAGAGTCGTACGTAGAGTTGTATCGGTGGTCGATAGAACTTGAGGGAATATTTGCTCTACCTTTAGCTTCTCGTTGGGTTCGACACTCTTACTTATCGAAAGAGGCTACAATTGATCTCGTATACTTGCGGGTTATCACACCTCCTATGTGCCACTGTGGCGATCCCCTTGACTATAAAAGGAGGCCCGAGGCATCCAGGAGAAGGATTCGGACCCCTGGACAAGTTACGCCCATGGTAGCTAGCTCAAGAACTCCAAGAACACTCAAATATACACTAAAGCAGGACTAGGCTGTTACGCTTCCTCACGGCCTGAACCTGGGTAAATGACCCATGTGCTTGTGCTGATTGCTGGTCCTGCTCTCCTCATGACCCCGCACCCCGCAACCGTAGTAGGGATTCTTGTGATCCCATAGGTGTCGTTTCCACCGACAGGTATATATAGCCTCCACACAAAATCTAACCATTACACTCAATTTACCAAACTCGGTGGGACCGAATCAGAAAACTCGGTTGGACCGATTTAGTTCATAATGTGACCGTTAGGCATTTCGGTGGGACCGACACGTCAACTCAGTGGGACCGATATCATTAGGGTTAGGGCATAACGCAATCTCGGTTTGACCGATTACGCAAACTCGGTGGGACCGACTTTGGTAATGAGCTAACCAAAGAGTTGGCCAGGCAAACTCGGTGGGACCGATTCGCTTATCTCGGTGGGACCGAAATGTTACGAAAAGGAAACAGGGAGTTTGTATTGCGAACTCGGTGGGACCGATCGCTCATCTCAGTTAGACCAAAATGTTACGAAGGGAAATAGGGAGTTTGTAATCCCATCTCGGTGAGACCGAGATCCCTATCGGTTAGACCAAAGTGACTAGGGTTTCTGGCAATGGCTATGTCAACTGAACTCGGTGGCGCCGGATAGATCAAATCGGTGGGGCCAAGTTTGACTTTTGGTTTGGGACATATGTGGATATGAGAAAGTGGTTGAGGGATTTGGAGCATATCACTAAGCACTTTGACAGCAAGCAAGCCATTAAGAAACACCTCATCCCCTTCTAATAGTATTGGCTTTCCTATTGACTCAATGTGATCTTGGATCACTAAAAGTAAAATGTAGAGTCTTGTACTTTAGAGCTTGAGCCAATCCTTTGTCCTTAGCATTTTGAGGGGTCCACATTCCTAATCCATGCCATGCCAATCATTGAACTTTCCTAAAATATTCATCTTGAAATAGCATTAGTTCAATGAGCTATATGTTGTTAATCATTACCAAAACCACCCAGGGATAGTTGCACTTTCAATGTCAAAACTACATTCCTTAAATGGATATCTCTGAGGAGAGTTGTGTATGATGCAACCAGAAGGTTTTGTCGATCCTAAAGGTGCTAACAAGGTGTGCAAGCTCCAGTGATCCATCAATGGACTGGTGCAAGCATCTCGGAGTTGGAATATACGCTTTGATGAGTTGATCAAAGCATATAGTTTTATACATACTTGCGGTGAAGCCTGTATTTACAAGAAAGTGAGTGGGAGCACTACAGCATTTCCAATAAGTATATGTGAATGACATATTGTTGATCGGAAATGATGTAGAATTTGCTGGAAAGCATAAAGGAGAGTTTGAAAGGAGTTTTTCAAAGAAATACCTCAGTGAAGCTGCTTACATATTGAGCATCAAGATCTATAGATATAGATTAAGACGCTTGATAAGATCTTTTCAATGAGTACATACCTTGACAAGATTTTGAAAGAGTTCCAAATGGATTAGTCAAAGAAGGAGTTCTTGCCTCTGTTGCAAGGTGTAAAGTTGAGTAAGACTCAAAACCCGACCACAACAGAAAATAGAAAGAGAATGGAAGTCATTCCCTATGCCTCAGCCATAGGTTCTATAAAGTATGCTATGCTGTGTACCAGGCCCATTGTGTACCTTATCATGAGTTTGGCAAGTGGGTACAATAGTGATCCAGGAGTGGATCACTGGACAATGGTCAAAGATTATCCTTAGCTACCTAAGAGTACTAAGGAAATTTTTCTCGGTTATGGAGCTGATAAAGAGTTTGTCGTAAAGAGTTACGTCGATGCAAGATGTACACCAATCTGGATGACTTTGAGTCTTAATCTGGATACATATTGAAAGTGGGAGCAATTAACTAAAGTAGATTCATGCAGAGCATTGTAGACATAGAAAATTTGCAAAATACATACAACTCTAAATGTGGCAGAATTGTTGACTAAACTTCTCTCACAAGCAAAACATGATCACACCTTAGTACCCGTTGGGTGTTGGTCACATGGCGATGTGAACTATGGGTGTTAATAATCTACAGATATGAACTATTAGTGTTAAATCACATGGCGATGTGAACTAGATTATTGACTCTAGTGCAAGTGGGAGACTGAAGGAAATATGCCCTGGAGGCAATAATAAATTTGTTATTTATATTTCCTTATATCATGATAAATGTTTATTATTCATGCTAGAATTGTATTAACCGGAAACTTAGTACATGTGTGAATACATAGACAATACATATTGTCCCTAGTATGCATCTACTTGACTAGGTCGTTAATCAAAGATGGTTATGTTTCCTGACCATAGACATGTGTTGTCATTTGATGAATGGGATCACATCATTAGAGAATGATGTGATGGATAAGACCCATCTATTAGCTTAGCATAATGATCGTTAAGTTTTATTGCTATTGCTTTCTTCACGACATTTACATGTTCCTCTCACTATGAGATTATGCAACTCCCAAATACTGGAGGAACACCTTGTGTGCTATCAAATGTCACAATGTAATTGGGTGATTATAAATATGCTCTACAGGTGTCTCTTAAGGTGTTTGTTGGGTTGGCATACTTCGATATTAGGATTTGTCACTCCGTGTATCGGAGAGGTATATCTGGGCCCTCTCGGTAATGCTCATCAGTATAAGCCTTGCAAGCAATGTGACTAATGAGTTAGTTTTAGGATGAAGCATTACAGAACGAGTAAAGAGACTTGCCGGTAACGAGATTGAACCAGGTATGATGATACCGACTATCGAATCTCGGGCAAGTAACATATCGATGACAAAGGGAACAACGTATGTTGTTGCGCGGTTTGACCGATAAAGATCTTCAAAGAATATATAGGAGCCAATATGAGCATCCAGGTTCCGCTATTGGTTATTGATCGGAGATGTGTCTCGGTCATGTCTACATAGTTCTCGAACCCGTAGGGTCCGCACGCTTAACGTTCGATGACGATTTGTATTATGAGTTATGTGTTTTTGATGACCGGCGTTTGTCGGATTGCGGGTTCTGGCAGACCCTTGAGATTCGAACTCTGGGGTGCGCGCAAAGATCTCTCCTCTACCTACTCACGTCTCGTCGCCTCTCAAAGAATCTAGGCTAGCAAGATGAACACATAGGGGACACGAGATTTATACGGGTTCATGCCACCATTGCGGTGTAATACCCTACTCCGGTGTGTGGTGTGGTGGATTGCCTCTGGGGCAGATGAAGAACCGTATAAAGGAAGAACAGCCTCGCGAGGGGTGTTCTTGTGGTGTGCTGTCCCTTGGAGGGGTCGATTCCAGATGCCTCAATACTATGGCGGCTAGCCCTATATATAGAGTGAGAGGCCCTGGTCCTCTTCCCAAATATTGAGCGAGAAGGGCGCCAACAATTGACCATTTTGAAGGGGAACATCTAGTACACTTATCCTGACTAAAGTTGGTCCTCGCCTGCCAAAGACTCTGATGATGACATCATCCTGGGCTCCACGGTGACCTCCATCCTGCCGCTCCGCTGGTCTTGGTCTCGTTGCATCGAAACGGTGGCCTTTGCCTGATGCCTTGGCCTGTGCTTGCTCCCTTTGCACCAAATGGGAAACAAGGACACTGCCAAGGCCGGCGCCCGCCTGGCGCCCGCCTGGCTTAGATCGTCATGGCTTGTGTCATGGGCACCTCACGAGGTACCCCTGCCTTGATCTCTCCGCCTCCTCACGAGCCAGCTTGACGAGGATGCTCCTGAGGAAGCATCATGCCGTCCGCCCCGCGAGGCTTGGCCCCTCGTGAGGGTCTTGAGCTTGAGTTGATGAAGATGGGCTGCGCTAGGCCATTGCTTGAGCCACGCCGCAGGCCGTAGGCAGGCAAGTCTGGGGACCCCTGTTCCCAGAACACCGATAGTAGCCCCGGGCCCAAGGCGCGCCCGGACTTGGCTTAGCGGAGACGCGAAGGGGCAAGTGCGAAGTGCCGCGGGCCCCAATAGCCTGCGGCCTTGGGAGCCGCGTGGCGGTTGATTGGTCGTGGGCGTCTACGCTTCCCCATGACACCTCGGCAACCGTTTCGACAAGACAAGTCCCTGCATGCGAAAACGGGTCATGATTACCTGTGATCATGGAGGCCGGCAGTTGGCCTCCTGCGGCTATAAGTACGGAACGGTGCGAGCCCTTCCGGTCCATCTTTCCTTGCTCCGCCGCTTTTTCTCCTCCTCCCCCTCGGTTCATCGTGTCCCATGGCGCCCACGAAAAGGTTTTCGGCCGCGGAGAAGGGAAAGGCCCGCCGGGAGGGGCCTGACTCTCCTCCAGCCAAGCGCGGTCGGGGCCACCCTCGCAAGCATCCCGCGATCCCCGCAATGGCTACCCAAGGCCTCGGCAGAAGCCACTTGATCAGCGGGGGAAGACGCACCATGGCCGCGCGGCCTCCCCGCCCTTGATTCCACTCTGCGGAGGTGCTGCCGGAGTTCGTCGTCTGGTCGGAGGATCTGGCCGGTACTTGTCTTTAGCTTCCTCGCTTCTTTGCCGGTGAGTTGCCGGCTGGCACCACGAGCGGGCTATGGCTCCAGGCAGATGGCTGCTGCAGCAAGGCCTCTTGGGTGGCGGTGGAAGTTTCCGCTGCCGGGAACGTGGCGCTGACTCATGGCTGGCAGACGTTTGCCCGCGCGCGTGGCCTCGTCTAGCGATGCACTCTCCACTTCAAGTTCGACGGCGACGCCACCCTCTTCGTGAGGGTGTTACGGGGAGACAGCCGCCACGTTGGGTGCTGCCCCGAAGGTGACGACGACGGCCGCCTGCTCATCCTTGGTGACGGAAGCGGCAAGGACGAGGTTGGACACGCGCCCTGTGGTGCCCGTAGCACCCCAAGCTTCAGCGGCTCCCCTTCCGATGGCAGCTCTTCCGGTGGCGGCCGCGACCAGCCACCGCGCCACCGTGCTCACTTCGAGGGGGAGGTGGGTCGTCTCACCGCCGTGCCCAAGTGAAGCGTGAAGAGGAGACCGCCTGAGCCCTGGAGGACGATGCAGATCTTCTTATTCAGGTTGTCGCCAGTCGAGCCGTGCCTATTTTGTTTATCTGCACAAAAAGAGATGTATGGAGCCCCATGGGGGCATGCTAGACTATCGCTTTTAATTACCATGTTGTTCCTGTTATCCCCGTGTTGTGCAGTGTTGCCGCGTGTTCATGCGTAGGAATAACTTAGCTCAGTAGGAGAGCTTGTGGAGACGTTAGCCTCGGGAGGCTCCGGTCAGAGGCCACGCCATGGGTCTCGGGTCCTGCAAAAGAAACTTGCTGGGGGATTAAGTTTCAGTCTTCGGCCGCTGGGGCGACCAGCTCAGGCCCAGTGTTTGCATTGCGATGTCTGTGGGACATTGACGGGGAGGGGTGCTCCCGCAGTGAACTTAGGCCGATGGACCTCACGAAATTAAACCAAGCGACACTCGCAAGGGTGCCTGCGCAGCCTCCCCCGCGAGGTCGCGAAAGGAAAGCAGGCTCAAGCGAAGGGCAAAGACGGGAAACACGGGCAGGGTGCCACACAGAACTGAAAGCAACTCCAACTAAAGCTTCAAACAAAGAAGAACTAACCAACTGCAAAAAGCAAATGAAAAGTCGCGTCCGGCACCTAATCTAGTCTTCGACGTCTTCTCACCAGCGCGAGCTAAGTGCTGCCACTGGGCGTGGGCGGGAGCACCCGAGGCCCAAGGGCGGCACTACGGAGACTCCGGGGCGTATACAGCCCCACTCATTATTACGTGAGAGTGTCACGGGCGGCGAGCTTCACAGGCATTCACCTTCTTCACAGGCACCGGGCCTTTTCCAAAGCGGCAGGCTTCACAAGCATTGGCCTTCTTCACAGGCACCGGGCCTTTTCCAAAGCGGCATGCTTCACATGCATTGGCCTTCTTCACAGGCACCGGGCCTTTTCCAAAATGGCAAACTTCACAGGCATTGTCCTTCTTCACAGGCACCGGGCCTTTTCCAAAACAGCAAACTTCACATGCATTGGCCTTCTTCACAGGCACCGGGCCTTTTCCAAAACGGCAAACTTCACAGGCATTGGCCTTCTTCACAGGCACCGGGCATTTTCCAAAATGGCAAACTTCACAGGCATTGGCCTTCTTCACAGGCACCGGCCTTGCTCATGGGTAGAACCTCCAGAGGTGTTGAATTTTCCAGGCGTTCGGGATGGGCACCCCCTCCTGGGTCTCCAAGCGCGCGGAGACGGGCCTGGAAACATGAACAACCTTGAACGGGCCCTCCCACATGGGAGAGATCTTGTGCAGCCCTTCCCTGGAGAGGACCCGCCTGAGCACGAGGTCCCCTACCTCAAGGGTCCCGCGGCGGATGTTGCGGCAGTGGTACCATCGCAACACCTGTTGATATCTTACCGCTCATAGCGCGGCCTCCCGACGGCGCTCCCCCCCAGCACGAGATCCGCCCCCCGCATGGCGTCCTATTGCGATTCGTCGAATGCCAGGACCCGCGTGGAGCAACGCTTGACCTTCTGAGGGAGGACGGCTTCAGCTCCGTAGACGAGGAAGAATGGAGTTTCTCTAGTTGACTTGGTCGTGGTTGTGTGGATAGACCATAGCACAGACTGGAGCTCGTCATACCAGCCCCTGCCACATGCCTCCAGCTTCTTCTTGAAGGTCTTGGTCTTGAGGTCCTTCAGTACCTCCGCGTTGGCTGGCTCATCCTGGCCGTTGCTTCGAGGATGCGCTACTGAAGCGTAGCATATCTGTGTTCCGAGATTAGCACAGTATGTTTCAAAGAGATTGCTAGTGAACTGCGAACCATTTTCGGTGATGATGCGGTTAGGCACCCTGAATCGGCTCACGAAGCCCTTGATGAACTTGACTACGAGCCTGCTGGGATGGTGCAGACAACATCCACTTTAGCCCACTTGGTGAATTTGTCGATGGCGACGTAGAGGTAGCGATAGCCCCCTAGCGCCCGTGGAAACGGGCCCAGAATGTCCAGCCCCCAAACCGCGAATGGCCATGAGAGGGGTATGGTCTGCAGGCCCTGAGCCGGCTGATGAATTTGCTTGGCGTGGAATTGGCATGCTTCAAAGGCCTTTACCAGCTCGATAGCGTCGTTGAGTGCTGTGGGCCAGTAAAACCCGTTGCGGAACGCCTTGCCAACGAGGGTTTGTGATGATGAGTGGTGCCCACAGTCTCCACCGTGTATGTCTGCCAACAGCTCCTTCCCTTGCTTCCTGGAAATGCAACGTAGGGACACGTCGTTCGGCCTCTTTCGGTAAAGCTCTCCATCTTGGATGCAGTACGCCGTGGCTTGCCGCGCCACGCGCTCTGCGTCTTCCTCCTTCTCTGGCAGGGTCCCTTCCGTCAAGTAGCTCTCGAGCTCCACGGTCCAACGTCCCTCCTAAGGCTCCAGCGCTAGGAGCAAGCGTGCTCCCAAGGTTGGTCCATAGGCCGGGGCTCCTGATGCAGGCGGCTGGGGGAGCTCCGCTTGAGGTTGCGCTCCGCCCGACGGTGGTGGCATCGCCGAGGGCTTGAAGAGCCTCTCTTCGAAGACTCCGGGCTCCTGAGGCAGCTGTTTGGATGCCCTCTTCGCGATGTCGTCAGCTTCCTGGTTGGTGCCGCGTGGCACATGCTGCAACTCCAAACCCCAAAAGTGCTTCTCTATTTTGCAAACCTCTGCTAGATAAGCCTCCATGTGCTCGTCTCTCATCTCGTACACCTTGTTGGAGAAGTTGACAAGGAGTTGGGAATCGCCCTTGATGACGAGGCGCTTTACCCCCAGGGCCACCACAGCTTTTAGGCCTACTATCAGCCCCTCGTATTCCGCTATATTGTTGGACACTTTTCCCCATGCTGGAAGCAGAGTTTCACGACGTAGTAGAGCTTGTCCTGAGTGGGGCATATGAGCACTACACCAGCCCCCGTGCCATGCCGCGAGAAAGCTGCATCGAAGTACATAACCCAGCCGTCCGACGCTTCATTTCCTGGGGAAAGCGAATGATCCTCGCCTGCCTCGAGCCCTGGCGCCTCTGTCCACTCTGCTACAAAATCTGCAAGTGCAGCTCCCTTAATGACCCTAGTCGTGCTGAACTCCAGCTGAAATGCTTGTAGCTCAATGTTCCATTCGGCGACCCTTCCTGCTGAGTTGGGACTCCTGAGTATCCTTTCCAATGGGTATGCTGAGACGAACTTGATTGGATGACCCTGGAAGTAGTGTTGCAGCTTCCACGAGGCCACTAACAGCGCGAGCAGGAGCTTCCGAGGCATGGGATACCGCGCCCTGGTGTCCCTCAGCACCGTGCTAACAACATACACGGGATGCTCGACAAGGGCTGGTGTGACGACGGAGTCAGCATCCTCTGGGGAGTCGAGCGTCTCCTGAGGCGCGAGAGCCCCCAGCTCTTGACAAACATGCGGAGCCCCCTCAGCCTCGTGGACGCCTCCATACTGAGACTGGCTTGTATCTGCTGCGGGCATGACCCCCGAGGGGCCTTCCTGCCCTGGGGTTGCCGCAGCGGGTGCAGTCTTGGTCCGGCGCTCCTCCCGAATGGCCACCAAAGCGGCACTGGCGGAGTATGGTGTGGCGGTGAGATAGAGCAGCAAGGGCTCCCGCGAGCGCGGCGCTACCATCACAGGAGGGCTGGTCAGGTACCTCTTGAGGTCTTGGAACGCTTCGTCGGACTCCGGAGTCCATTCAAATGGGCCCTTCTTCTTCATCAGCTTGAAGAAGGGCAGAGCACGTTCCCCTAGCTTGGAGATGAAACGCCCTAGCGCAGTTACCCACCCGGCAAGCTTCTGCATTTCCCTGAGAGTTTGCGGCGGGCTCATGTCTTCAATTGCCTTGACCTTCTCTAGGTTAGCCTCGATCCCTCTGTGCGACACGAGGAAACCCAAGAGCTTGCCAGAGGGTACACCGAACACGCACTTCTCTGGGTTGAGCCGCAAGTCCACTTCACGCAGGCTCGCGAAGGTTTCTTCCAGGTCCTGTATCAGAGTCTTCGCCTCCCGAGACTTTACCACTATGTCATCGACATACGCCTCAGCGTTTCTCCCGAGTTGCCGGCCTAACGCGATGTGCATTAGCCGCTGGAAGGTTGCGCCCATGTTGCACAATCCGAATGGCATGCAGGTGTAGTAGTACACCCCGCACGGGGTCAGAAAAGCCGTCTTCTCCACATCTTCGACCGCCATCTTGATTTGATGATAGCCTAAGAAGGCATCCAAGAAGCACAACAGGTCGCACTCAGAAGTAGAGTCGACGATCTGGTCGATGCGGGGGAGTGGGAACGGATCCTGCGGGCAGGCTTTGTTGAGGTTTGTCGGTGTCAAAACCGGCGGATCTCGGGTAGGGGGTCCCGAACTATGCGTCTAGGCGGATGGTAACAGGAGACAAGGGACACGATGTTTTTACCCAGGTTCGGGCCCTCTCGATGGAGGTAAAACCCTACTCCTGCTTGATTAATATTGATGATATGGGTAGTACAAGAGTAGATCTACCATGAGATCGGAGTGGCTAAACCCTAGAATCTGGCCTATGGTATGATTGTTGTTCGTCCTACGGACTAAAACTCTCTGGTTTATATAGACAGCGGAGAGGGCTAGGGTTACACAGAGTCGGTTACAATGGGAGGAGATCTTCGTGTCGTATCGCCAAGCTTGCCTTCCACGCCAAGGAAAGTCCCATCCGAACATGGGACGGAGTCTTCAATCTTTTATCTTCATAGTCCGGGAGTCCGGCCAAAGGTCTTAGTCCAGCCATCCGGACACCCCTAATCCAGGACTCCCTCAGTAGCCCCTGAACCAGGCTTCAATGACGACGAGTCCGGCATGCAAGTTGTCTTCGGCATTGCAAGGCGGGTTCCCCTGCAAATTCTCTGTATCCGTCGAATAGTGTCCGGCTTCCAGTGTGTGCTGTCCTCCTCGGCTTCTGTGTCCCATAATAACCATCTTCCACGCGTCTAGCGAATGCGAAAAGCCAGGGGGTTTTCTTTTCACTTACCCCCCCCCCCGATTGCGTTAACGAGCCGCCCATAAAAGAGACGGGGGTTTAGATCCAACTCGCACCATCTTCCCTCCGCGAGTCTTCATCGGAGTGCCTCTGACAGAGATCCATTCCAACATGGCCAGTCGATGCCGCTCCTCCTCTCGCTCCTCCAGCCCTCGGCTTGGAGATTGGGGGCGGTGCTCCGTCCCACATAGCAAGTTAGTAGTGCTTCAGTCCAAGGGGCTTCTCCCCCCAGCATATATGGTCCCCGTTCGATCCGGGATTGCTTCCTATAGCGGCGAAGAGCAGGCGGAGTGCATTCCCAATCCCTCTCAAGGAGAGCGGGTATACCTAGTCCCTTATTTGATGAGAGGACTAGGATTTCCAATTCATCCGTTTCTCCGAGGGTTGCTAGAGTTTTACGGCCTCCAGCTACATAACCTCACGCCCGCCTCCATTCTGCACATCGCGGGCTTCGTGGCCCTCTGCGAGCTGTTCTTGGGTGTTGAGGCCCATTTCGCGCTGTGGAAGAGGTTGTTTTGCCATGTGCCCCGTTCTTAGGAGGGGTCTATTTATCAGGTGGGCGGAGCCGAACTATGGCGCATCGCCGGGACCGGATATCTATCCGGCACCCCAAAGAGGGCGTCCGAAGACTGGCCCTCGGAGTGGTTTTATATAGATGACGTCCCCCTGCCAGACCCTGTATGGATCGGACTCCCCGAGTTCAATAATGCCCCATTGAAGAAGCGCCTGAGTTGGCACCCACGGAACCCTCAGAGGGAAGCTGACAGGGACGTCCTGTACCTGATGAGCCGGATAAGGTTGTTGGCTCACTCTCGACTGACCATGATTAAGGTCATGGCCGTATGCATTACGCGAGGGGTGCAGCCGCTTCAATACAGAGGCCACCCCATGTGGGATTTCAGCGGGGAGGATGACACCACCCGGTGCGGTTGCAAGGGGCCGGATTAGGCCGCCACTTTAACGAGAATCTTATCCGGACTCCCAAGAAGATCCGTACTTATGCGTGGAGTTGATTGATGGAGTATTTCATCAGTTGAGCAAGGATAACTCCTTAGTGGCCATCACGGCTGACTATCCCGGACTACTTCCAGCCTCCAAGGTAACTAAGACCGAAGTCCCAGTATTCTAATGCTTTATCTTGCATGCCATTTACTAACAACGTTTCGCAGGGTAAATCCTTGAGGCAGAAGGCCGAGCCCGCGGTGGGCAGCCAACAAGGGCCGCTGAAGCCAAGCGAGCCAAAAAGAAGTGCGGACCGGATCGAGATTCCGGCGCAACGGTATGGCGTGCGGTTTTAACGCCTAGGGTTTACACCCTTGAGTCTTACTAATGCTCATGATTTTCTTAGGAAGAAGAGAGCCCGCCGGACTATGTCCACCGGCCAAGGTTCGAGGCCGGGTCCGGAAGCGGAGACGGACACGGGACGCGCCTCGGGCGCTCCTCCGACAGATGGCGCCGATGGGCTATCTGCCACTAATTCAGAGGTGGAGAGTGCCCTGAACCACAGGCGTCGCCGGACTATTCTTCGTGACGCGTGTTTTTCCCCAGAGGCGTTGGACGCCTTTAACATAGGATATGCGTATCTCCGTGCTTCTCAAAATGGTCTAGCCAGAGCCACGGAGCAGTATGTGAAAGACATACAGGTGAGTAAAATTGAAGGTTATATATGTCAGTAGCCCCCGAGACTTGAAATAGTGAAGATAACTGTTTGAAGGATCATGTGCTATGCAGTGTCTTACAAAGAAGAACACGCAATTGTCCCAGCAGCTCGAAGAGTGCAAGGCTCAGCTCGAGGCCGCATTGGCCACTTCAGAGAATGTCAAGGGGACGCCCACAGGTAATATGTGCTTCTAAAGGTACCTCCGTTTTGAAATGCGGCAGGCGTGCAACCCTGATTATAATAATGCAGATGAGGCCGAAGTAAATCCGGACCAGCAACAACTCCTACGCCAACTAAAGGCTGGTGAGAACATGCTGACGAGGGTGAGGCAAGAGAAGAACAAGCTTCAAGACGCCAATACCCAGCTAGGCGAGGAACTAAAAGATGTTCGTATTCAGCTGTCTTCTGCCGTGAAGGAGAATCGGCGACTTCGACGCGGCATTTTTAGTAAGTGCTTGAATGAATCTTCGAAAAAAGAATTCGGCGAGGAAGTCGATTGACAGAGCTATGTCTGTAGGTCTGCTGACGGGTCGTCCGGCGGAGGAAATGCCCAGTTCATCGGGAGACCTTCTTCCCGAGCTGTTGCAACTACACGAGCGAGTTCGGCAGGAAATGCAAGGCGTCATCCAGGCTATGTGGCCATTCCTCTCCGTTCCCAAGGCCTTGAGGAGCTTGCCAAGAAGCTGGAGGGAGTGCGGCAGCGCTTTCGGTTGTGGAAGATATCGGCTTGCCGTCAAGGTGCCAGGGAGGCCTGGGCCATGGTGAAGACTCGGTACACGAAGGCTGACCCAAACCACATGGCTGAGGTCGGCCCTATAGGTCCGGACGGAAAGGAGATCCCGGTCACCTTGGCATATGGCCAGGTGGAGCTGGCTGCAAAGTATCCCCGGCAGGACTGTAAATTAGACCGCCTGTTGGATGGCATTGAAGAAGAATATGCCGAGTCGGATTGACTCTGTAAAAATGACATGAAAAATGTCCTCTAGCCGGATTGTAGATCATTTGTCATTGCGGACCTTTTCGCTTCGACCTCCGGACCCTATAGTCCGGAGTGTGTCCGAATACCCTCTTGGTTATGTAAGAACCGGGGCATGCATGGAGACTAGGCGTAGGGGTCATAAGTGCTTTAGCAGACAAGTGCCCAACTAGTTATGTTATATTACATGGTTAGTAAGAAACATCTTCCAGAGAGAATAGTTCCGTTAGGGGTTCCTTTCCCTGGGAGGCATGCCCTAAAGTGCATGTCCGAACTGCCGGAAAGGGCAGAAAAGCATCTGGGGGCAAATGAATAAATACGAAAGATCATCTTTTAGTTCACCAACCGAATATTCCCTTAAGAATGCTAGCTTTCGGCTTCACCCAGTCTGAGGTACACATTCGGCTGACCCGGCAGTAACAATCGCATAGGTGCTCCCTTTACCACCTAGCCGAACGAACGGGAACGTAGGGGTAACCACAGGAGCCAGGCAACCCAGCTTGGCCAAAACTTAAGTCATATCGATGCATATAATGGTGTATAAAAGGTTCATGCGGAAGCATCACACATGTTTTGGGCATGAGGCCCGTTTTATATAAGCTTCTTGGTAGAGAAGCCCCCAGGTATTATGAGCGCAGGTAGCGCGCCATGTGTGTGCGAATATTGCACATGCAAGCCCCTAAGGGCTTGTGAGATAAAAGGGTAGGGAGAAGGAACAAAATCCCGGACTGCCAAAAATAAAAATAAAAAATAAAACAAAGGGACGAGGGAAGGAGACGAACACAGAATCCGGTGCTAGGCATAGAACCTTTGTAAG
Source organism: Triticum dicoccoides (assembly GCF_002162155.2). Classification (NCBI taxonomy): domain Eukaryota; kingdom Viridiplantae; phylum Streptophyta; class Magnoliopsida; order Poales; family Poaceae; genus Triticum; species Triticum dicoccoides. Next base: position 404,939,540 of record NC_041381.1, on the reverse strand, counting down.
CGTGCTGCATTCCATGGGTTCGCCTCGAGTCGGTTGTCCGATGTGCTTCGTAGACAGTATGCTCCGCCGGTCAGTACTTGGTCGATGATGAATGGGCCCTCCCATTTGGGCTTTAATTTATCCTTTTTCTTGTTCGGCAGGCGTAGAACTAGTTCGCCAACGTTATATGTTTTGGCCCGTACTTCTCTGCTTTGGTATCTTCGAGCCTGCTATTGATAGAATGCGGAACGAGCCTTTGCCATGTCGCGCTCCTCTTCCAATGCGTCCAAGCTGTCCTGCCGATCGAGCTCGGCTTCTCTTTCTTCGTACATGCGCACTCGAGGTGAGTCATGGATTATGTCGCATGGCAGTACTGCCTCTGCGTCGTATACCATAAAAAATGGTGTGAATCCGGTAGTGCGATTCGGCATGGTCCGCAGCCCCCAGAGTACGGAGTCAAGCTCCTCTACCCAGTGCGTGTTAGATTCCTTGAGGGATCGCACTAGTCTGGGTTTGATGCCGCTCATAATGAGACCATTGGCCCATTCAACTTGACCGTTAGTTTGAGGGTGATAGACTGAAGCATAGTCGAGCTTGATGCCCATGTTTTTGCACCAAAGTTTGACTTCATCGGCCATGAAGTTTGTGCCGTTGTCGGTTATGATGCTGTGGGGGACGCCGTAATGGTGTACGACCCCGGATATGAAGTCTATCACTGGTCCGGACCAGTAAATATTTTTGCTTGTGGGTTCCTCCTTTAAGGGCTCCGACCATGTCAAGCCCCCAGACCGCGAAAGGCCAGGTAATGGGTATAGTTTGTAGGGCGGTAGGCGGCATGTGGCTTTGGTTGGCGAATAACTGGCAACCAACACATCGTTGCACTAAGTCCTGAGCGTCTGCCCGGGCCGTTGGCCAATAAAATCCAGTACGGAAGGCCTTGCTTACAAGGGCCCAGGCTGCGGCGTGGTGCCCGCCGAGTCCGGCATGAATTTCAGTCAAAAGGTCTCGCCCTTCCTCTTCGGAGATACACCTTTGAAGGACTCCGGTTGTGCTTTTCTTGTAGAGCTCTCCCTCGTGGACTTTGTAGACTTTAGATCGCCGCACTATGCAGCGGGCCTCGTTTTGGTCCTCGGGAAGTTCCTGCCTAGTTAGGTAGGCTAGGAATGGTTTTGTCCAAGGGGCAATGACTGCCATTATTGCGTGGGCTGACAGCGTTGTTTCGTTGGCGGAGCCCCCAATTGTGTCAGAATGTTCGGTGAGGGGTAGTGTAGTTGTGTCCGGGCTATTGTTTCCGGATTCTCCTTCCCATGATACAGATGGCTTGAACAGCCTTTCTAGGAAGATGTTGGGAGGGACGGCCTCGTGCTTGGCGCTGATGCGTGCCAGCACGTCTGCTGCTTGGTTATTTTCCCGGGCTATGTGATGAAATTCGAGCCCCTCAAACCGAGCTGACATCTTTAAGATGGCGTTGCGATAAGCTGCCATTTTCGGGTCCTTGGCGTCGAAGTCTCCATTTATTTGGGATATTGCGAGATTTGAATCCCCGTGGACCTCTAGGCGCTGAATGCCCATGGAGACTGCCATTCGGAGGCCATGTAAAAGGGCCTCATATTCGGCTGCATTGTTCGAATCCGTGTACATTATCTGAAGTACGTATTGGGCTGTGTCCCCGGTTGGGGATGTCAGAACAACGCCAGCCCCCAGGCCAGCCAACATTTTGGAGCCGTCGAAGTGCATGATCCAGTTGGAGTATGCGTCGTATTCTTTAGGGAGTTCGGCTTCAGTCCATTCGGCGATGAAGTCGGCCAAAACCTGCGACTTAATAGCTCGCCTTAGCTTGTAGGTTATGTCGAACGGGAGGAGCTCGATGGCCCATTTGGCAATCCGGCCCGTTGCGTCGCGGTTGTTTATAATGTCATTAAGGGGTACTTTGGATGCCACTGTTATGGAGCACTCTTGGAAGTAGTGTCGCAACTTCCGGGATGCCATGAACACCGCATATGCTATCTTTTGATAATGCGGCTATCGTGACTTACATGGAGTTAGCATAGTGGACACGTAGTACATTGGTTTTTGGAGGGGGAACTTGTGTCCGTCCGCTTCTCGTTCGACGACGAGCATCGCGCTTACAACTTGATGGGTTGACGCGATGTATAATAACATTGGTTCGCTCGTGTTGGGCGCGGCCAGGACCGGATTTGTTGCCAGTATGGCTTTTATTTCTTTGAGTCCGGCCGTGGCGGCATCCGTCCACTCGAAGTGGTCGGTGCGCCGCAGGAGGCGACAAAGGGGTAATGCCTTTTCTCCTAAGCGGGAGATAAAGCGGCTTAGAGCCGCCACGCATCCTGTTGGTTTTTGTATTTGTTTGAGGTCCTTTGGGGTATCTAATTGTGATAGAGCTTGGATCTTGGCTGGGTTTGCTTCAATTCCTCTACCGGATACGATGAAGCCCGGGAGCTTTCCGGCTGGTACGCCGAAAACGCATTTTTCTGGGTTGAGCTTAATGTCATATGTTCAGAGATTGTCGAACGTGAGCCTCAAGTCGTCTACTAGAGTATCTACATGTTTTGTTTTGACGACCACGTCATCTACGTATGCTTCGACTGTTTTGCCGATCTGGTTGGCCAGACATGTCTGAATCATGCGCTGATATGTTGCGCCGTCATTTTTGAGCCCGAAGGGCATCATGTTGAAGCAGAATGGGCCGTATGGGGTGATGAATGCCGTTGCGGCCTGGTCTGACTCCGCCATCTTGATTTGATGGTAGCCAGAGTATGCATCGAGGAAACACAATGAGTCATGTCCTGCGGTGGCGTTGATGATTTGATCGATTCGGGGGAGTGGGAAAGGGTCCTTTGGACAGGCCTTGTTTAGGTCTTTGAAATCGACACATAGGCGCCAAGATTTGTCCTTCTTTGGTACCATCACCAGGTTTGCTAGACAGTCCGGATGTTTTATGTCTCTGATGAATCCGGCTTCCAGCAGTTTTGCTAGCTCCTCTCCCATGGCTTGTCTCTTGGGTACGGAAAAACGCCGTAGGGTCTGCTTGACGGGTTTAAACCCTTTTATGATGTTCAGGCTATGCTCGGCCAGCCTGCGTGGGATTCCTGGCATATCCGAGGGGTGCCAGGCAAAAATGTCCCAATTTTCTCGCAGAAAGTCTCTGAGTGCGGCGTCTACATCGGGTTTTAATTGTGCCCCGATGGAGGCCGTTTTTGTAGGGTCCGTTGGATGGACTTGGAATTTGACTATTTCGTCCACTATTTTAAAAGAGGTGGACTTGGATCTCTTGTCTAGTATCACATCGTCCCTGTCCACCGTAGAGCGCAACACCGTTAATTCCTCGACCGCTAGGGCCTCAGATAATGCCTCCAGGGCCAGTGCGGCTGTCTTGTTTTCAGCGCGGAGCGCTATGTCTGGATCACTTGCGAGAGTGATGATTCCGTTGGGCCCGGGCATTTTGAGCTTCAAGTACCCGTAATGGGGTATGGCTTGGAAAATTGTAAATGCTTCTCGCCCTAGCAGAGCGTGGTAGCCGCTGCTGAACGGGGCCACTTGAAACATGACCTCCTAGGATCTGTAATTGTCCGGCGTGCCGAACACCACATCCAGTGTGATTTTTCCTGAGCAACACGCTTCCCGACTTGGGATTATTCCCCTAAAAGTTGTGTTGCTTCGCTCAATGCGGCTCCAATCAATTTCCATTTTTCGCAGGGTTTCCTCGTAGATGAGGTTGAGTCCGCTGCCGCCATCCATGAGTACCTTTGTGAGTCGGAAGCCATCCACTATCGGACTGAGGACCAAAGCGGCTGGTGCTCGGGCTGTCCGGAATTTAGGTTCATCACTGGCATTAAAGGTGATAGCCGTGTCACTCCATGGGTTTATTGTTGCTACTTGGTAGACTTCGGCGAGGTTGCGGAGCATTCATTTCCTTGCATTGTTTGATGTGAAGGTCTCGAAGACTGTCGACACCGTACTAGGGAGGTATTCTTCGGGTGCTGGAGTTAAAAGCTCCTCGCCACTTCTGGCCACCTGCCGTAGTATCCAACATGCTCTTAGGCTGTGCATTGGTGTGGCTTTCCCTGAATTATGAATTTTACAGGGTCCATTGAGCCATCCTTCCAATACGGTCCCGTACCCTGTAGAGGGTTTTTGTTTTTTGATGTTTGGCTCAAATGCCTGGCGATAATGCGCCCTTTTGTTTCGGACTCGTGTTATATTCGGGGCCGGATTGTCCTTGAATTTATCTTCGGTTTTCCGAACGCTTTCAGTCGCTTAGTACTTTCGTACTATGGATGTCAAGTCGGTGAATCGTGTAATTTCACGGCAACTTATGGCGTTGAGGATTCCGATGTCCGTGCAGTTGTTAAAGAAGAGTGAAATTGCTTCTTTCTCACGGCAGTCCTTTATCCTGTTCATAACGAGGAGGAATCTGGCCCAGTAGTGGTGTACTATTTCTCCGGACTCTTGCCGTATTAGGGATAAATCCCGTATAGTTGGGTGGGCGGGTGGAAATAAATCCGGAACCCTGCCTGATGTAAGATTAAAGGGCCGAGCGGTTTCCGAATTCGGAAGCTTGCTTTCTCGGATATTATTCAATGAATCGGGCCTGCTACCTGACTTTAGGTTCAGGGTTTGGGTGACATCCTCCCCTCCGCGGGTATCCGGCTTGGAGGGATCGGGAATCCGGACGCATCTGGTCCATAGGGTGGGTGAAGACTCGCCACATTGTTCTTCCACCACTTCGACGTGGTGGGTAATCTGGGGAGAGTCAATCTCTCTCTGATCAGGTTTAAGCCCAATCTGGTCGTAATCAGTAGCGACTCCTAGGGCCGCGATGCGATCCAAGAGTTCATTCAGGGAGAAGAGCTCCATCGGATCTAACTGCTCAGCGAGCTCCGAGCTGATGTGAAGGTTGCTTTCGATGGCCCGAGAGGTCATCGTCGGCGCGGCGGCCGGACTGGCGGTCATCAAAAACCTGCCTAGCCGGAGAGTTTGGCCGATAGCCAAAGCTCCTTTAGCAATGACGCCGTCTTTAAAGACGGGATGTGGCATCCTTCCTGATGGTGACGACACAGCGGAACTCTCAATGAAAGCACCAATGTCGGTGCCAAAACCGGCAGATCTCGGGTAGGGGGTCCCGAACTGTGCGTCTAGGCAGATGGTAACAAGAGACAAGGGACATGATGTTCTTACCCAGGTTCGGGCCCTCTCGATGGAGGTAAAACCCTACTCCTGCTTGATTAATATTGATGATATGGGTAGTACAAGAGTAGATCTACCACGAGATCGGAGTGGCTAAACCCTAGAATCTAGCCTATGGTATGATTGTTGTTCGTCCTACGGACTAAAACTCTTCGGTTTATATAGACACCGGAGAGGGCTAGGGTTACACAGAGTCGGTTACAATGGGAGGAGATCTTCGTATCGTATCGCCAAGCTTGCCTTCCACGCCAAGGAAAGTCCCATCCGGACATGGGACGGAGTCTTCAATCTTGTATCCTCATAGTCCGGGAGTCCGGCCAAAGGTCTTAGTCCGGCCATCCGGACACCCCCTAATCCAGGACTCCCTCAAGGTTGGTAAAATCGACGCACATGTGCTCCTTCCCTCCTTTCTTTGGCACAATGACAGGGTTTGCCAGCCACCCCGGGTATCGAACCTCGCGAATGACTCCGGCGACCTCCAACTTGCGGGTTTCCTGGACGATGAAAGCTTGCTTCTCGGTATACTATCGTCTTGCATTTTGCTTTACTGGGCGTACGTTAGGACATACGTTCAGGTGGTGCTCAATCACCTTCCCGGGGACCCCCGCAAGTTGCTTGGGCTCCCACGTGAACACCTCCTTGTTTGCGCGCAGGAACCTCACCAGGGTTTCCTCTTCCTTGGGATCCAGATTGGCGCCTATGGTGAAGGTGTCATCGGAGGACCCGTCCTCGTCGACTGGTATTTTCTTGGTTTTGGCCTTGTCTTGGGTGAACAACTGCTTCTTCTTGGTGGGCGCAGCCCCCTTAGCCTTCAGGGGGTCGGCACTGGCGGGCTGCGCCGCTGCGGCAGTCTTGAAGGCGAGCTTGAGTGCATGCAGAGCATCCTTTGCATATCCAGCTATGGTGATGACACCACTGCTCCCGGGCATTTTCATTAGATTGTAAGCCGGGTGGGTTGCTGCCATGAACTGGACCAAAGCCGGGTAGCCGAGGATGGCGTTTTATGGGAGGCCGATGCTGGCGACGTCGAAGTCGACCAGCTCCGTGCGGAAGTTGGCTTGGGTGCCGAACGTCACCGAGAGGCGGATCTATCCCAGGGAGCTGGCGGGGCTGCCCCCGACGCCCGAAAAGGGCTGGCTGGGTCGGAGTCGCTCCAGCGGCATGTGGAGGAGGCTGAAGGCCTCGATTGAGAGCACATTGAGACCGGCCCCGCCGTCGATGAGGGTCCTGGTGATGGCCACCTGGCAGATAGTAGGAGTACACAACATCGGGAGTGCGGCTGAGCAAGCGGTGTTGGCGGGGTGATCATCCAAACTGAAGGTCAAGTCGGCCTTGGGTGACGCCCATCCTAGAGGAGCTGGGCGGCAAGTCTGGGCGGCGCCGACCTGACGGACGAACAACTTGATGTGGCGATGCGTGGGTGGCGCTTGCAAGCCCCCTAGGAGTGTCGCGACGACCGGGAGCGTCAGGACCGCGTGATGGGCGAGGAAGAGGTCGCGCAGTTCTTCCCAGGATCCCACTGAAGACGCTGGCAGATGGAGCAACCGCATTCATGGGACGCCGGTGAGTGCCATGGGCAGCCAGTTGGCCATGACCCGGCGATCGCCTCCGGCCTTGAGGACAGCCTCCTTGTATGCCAGTAAGAAGGCTAGCGGATCTGTCGCGCCGTCGTAGCGCGGCGGCATCTCCGGCTTGAACTTGTTTGGCCACTACACCTGTCGCAAGGCGGGGGTCAGAGCCCGGAGCCCCCGGGGCCCAGGGCTGGCCTCCGTGGCCAGAGCGGGCGGCATGTCGCCGACCATGAGGGCGAGGCGCAAGGTTGATGGAGAATGGCTACTGACGGGGAGAGCTCCGGCGCACCCCTACCTGGCGCGCCAAATGTCGGATTGCGGGTTCCGGCAGACCATTGAGGTTCGAACTCTGGCGTGCGCGCGAAGATCTCTCTTCTACCTACTCATGTCTCGTCGCCTCTCAAAGAATCTAGGCTAGCAAGATGAACACATAGGGGACACGAGGTTTATACTGGTTCAGGCCACCATTGCGGTGTAATACCCTACTCCAGTGTGTGGTGTGGTGGATTGCCTCTGGGGCAGATGAAGAACAGTACCGAAACGGTGACCTCCATCCCGCCGCTCCGCTGGTCTTGGTCTCGTTGCACCGAAATGGTGGCCTTTGCCTAATACCTTGGCCTGTGCTTGCTCCCTTTGCACCAAAGGGGAAACAAGGACACTGCGCAGGCTGGCGCCCGCCTGGCGCCCACCTGGCTTCGATCGTCATGGCTTGTGTCATGGGCACCTCACGAGGTACCCCTGCCTTGATCTCTCCACCTCCTCGTGAAGCAGCTTGACGAGGCTGCTCCTAAGGAAGCATCATGTCCTCCGCCCCACGAGGCTTGGCCCCTCGCGAGGGTCTTGAGCTTGAGTTGACGAAGATGGGCCGCGCTGGGCCATTGCTTGAGCCACGCCGCAGGCAGGCAAGTCTGGGGACCCCCGTTCCCAGAACACCGACAGCGTTTGTTTGGAGTCCCGGATGAGATCACGGACATGACAAGGAGTCTCGAAATGGTAGAGAGGAAAAGATTGATATATTGGAAGGTTACATTCGAACACCGGAATGGTTTCAGGAAGTATCGGATAAGTTTCAGAGTTCCGAGAGGTTACCGGAACCCCCCGGGGGACTATAGGGCCTTCATGGGCCCTAGTGGAGAGAGGAGGTCGGCGGCGAGGTGGTGGCGCCCCCCAGCCCAAACCGAATTGGACTAGGGGTCGGGGTGCGGCCCTCGTTTCCTTCTTCTCCACCACCTCTTTCCCCTCCTCCCCTTCTCCGGAAAGTAAGGGGGAATCCTACTAGGATTGGGAGTCCTAGTAGGACTCCCCACACTTGGCGCGCCCCCTAGGACAACCGCCTCCTCCCCTCCTCCTTTATATATGGGGGAAGGGGGGCACCCCAAAGGACACCAATTGTTTTCTTAGTCGTGTGCGGTGCCCCCTCCACAGTTTACTCCTCCGATCATAGCGTCTTAGTGCTTAAGCGAAGCCCTGCGTGGATCACATCATCAACACCGTCACCACACCACCATGCTGACGGAACTCTCCCTCGACCCTCTACTGGATCAAGAGTTCAAGGGACGTCATTGAGCTGAACGCGTGCTGAACACGGAGGTGCCATACGTTCGGCACTTGGATCGGTTGGATCGTGAAGACGTTCGACTACATCAACTGTGTTAACTAACGCTTACGCTTTCGGTCTACAAGGGTACATAGACACACTCTCCCCCTCTCGTTGCTATGCATCTCCTAGATAGATCTTGCGTGATCGTAGGAAATTTTTTGAAATTGCATGCTACGTTCCCCAACAATAGTTTAAGTTGGAATGTAGATTCAATCATTTTGCTTCATACGTAGTCTACATTGGAATGTCTAACAAGACTTATGTTAGGAACAGAGGGAATATTGGACATGAGATGCAGCTAACCTCGACGGCAAACAACAACATCGCCCACTCTGGTCCTACGTAAGTACATGGAAAGACAATGTTAAGTACAATAGGGTTAACATCCACTAAAATAGCAAATGATAAGAAAAATGACATCATGTGTAGTGATATCTTCATTGCGAAGAGTAGCACGATAGCAAAGGGACGGATTAAAAAATGGATAGAATTGTTTACTACAACAGGCTTAACAGCAACCTAAGTCAAGCATTGTAAGTTTGTAGTTGGTATTGGTGAAATAGCTCGACGGTTCATACTTGAAAATCACACAGTGTGCAGTACTGAAATAAACAGGGCACATTGAACTACAGACAACCTAATATATCCATTCAAACTGGTACTGATAAAATTGAAATTGATAGAGTTAAACATCGCAAGGCAAGTGTTGCTACAGCAGAGAAGACCCAGTTGTCTATAAAAAGGTAGGGAAAATTTCTAAGAGGAGTTAGGCGTATTTACTTCAACATGCTTAATACATCAACTGTACAAAATATAGCCATTACAAATGGTATTGGTAAGATTGAACTGGTCAGTTCATACTTGATAAATCCTGAGGTAGTTGCTGGGACACTTCATCTGGGCCAGAGCTCGCCTCAAGTCGGCGGCGACGGAGGGTGTTCCTCCAGGTCGAAGCGTGGATCAGTGCCGATGACATGTGTACCTACAAGAAGCAACAACAGCAGTGGGTGAGTGGCATTACAACCTGTAAGCGATAGTACCGCTCATGTCTAGTGGTAGTACCGCTGCCGCGACACTACCAATAACCCACAAGTACAGGGGATCACAACATTTTTCGATGGTAGAGTATTCAACCCAAATTTGTTGATTCAACACAAGGGGAGCCAAAGAATATTCCCGAGTATTAGCAGATGAGTTGTCAATTCAACCACGCCTGAAAGAATTAATATCTGTAGCAAAGTATTTAGTAGCAAAGTAGTATGGAAGTAATGATAACGGTGGCAAAAGTAACAGCAGTTTTGTAGCGATTGTAACAGCAGCAACAACAAAGTAACTTAGCGAAGATCAATATGTGAAAAGCTCATAGGCATTGGATTGGCAATGATATTTGTGTTGGATAATATTCATCATTTAGCAGTCATAACCTAGGGTGACATGGAACTAGCTCCAATTCATCAATATAATGTAGGCATGTATTCTATATATAGTCATACGTCCTTATGAAAAAGAACTTGCATGACATCTTTTGTCCTACCCTCCCATGGTAGTGGGGTCCTAATGGAAACTAAGGGATATTAAGGCCTCCTTTTAATAGAGAACCGGACCAAAGCATTGGCACTTAGTTGAATACATGAACTCCTCAAACTACGGTAATCATCAGAAAGAATCCCAATTATTGCCACCTTGGGGTATGCAGATCATAACTCATAATACGTGTCTACAACTTGCAAGATAGGATCAAGAACTCAAATATACTCATGAAAACCTAATAGGTTCAGATCTGAAATCATTCCTCTTGGGCCCTAGTGACAAGCATTAAGCATAGCAGAGTCATAGCAACATCAATCTCATAACATAGTGGATAGTAGGGATCAAACCCTAATAAAACTAACTCGATTACATGATAAATCTCATCCAACCCATCACCATCCAGCAAGCCTATGAAGGAATAACTCACTACCAGCTCCACAGACTTCAGCTGAAGCATTTGCAGATGGACTCCTCTCAATGCCATCTACGCACACCGGACCTACAAGCCAGAAGACCCCTTCAAGAGCTCCTGGAGATCATGACTAAAGTGACGTATAGCACTATACATTTTCAAACATTTTGGTAACTTGTTGCCAAAGGGGGAGAAAGTGTATAGATCATAGGCATCGAGAGAGAGTGTCTTTTGCTTTTGTTGGTTCCCTATTTGCCTTGCTACTTTGGTTTGGTTGGTTGTTGCTACTTGATGCTACATTTGTGTTATGCTCGTGAGATACCTTGTGTGGTCATGTGTTTGATCATATTATGCTTAATGTGTGCTTGCATGATTAGATCTATGAATGTTTGTGTATGATCAATCACTTGTATCTTTGGTGATGAGTGCATGTTATTTAATTCTTACCGTTTTGTGCGCTCCACCAAGATGTATGTGACATGGAAGAGTTCCCCATGATCCTAATTAATTGTGCATTCGCATTTAAACGCAAATTTTAAATAATGCAGAAATTTAGGTGGAGCTCTTGCTTATCACATACTTCTCAAAGCGACGATGTATTTCATTCATATTATCGTTTATCGAATCTTTGATCTATATGTTGTCATCACTTACCAAAAGGGGGAGATTGAAAGTGCAACTAATCCCCGATTGGTTTTGGTAATTTATAACAACATATAGCTCATTGAACTAATATCCATTCAAATTTAACATTTCAGGAAGTTCAATGAATGGCATGGCATGGACTAGAGATGTGGACCCCTCAAAATGCTAAGGACACATATTGGCAAAAGCTCAAGACTCTTCATCTTTATTTTAGTGATCTAAGATCAGATTGAGTCCATGGGAAACACTATGAAAAAAAGACACATCCGTGACATTTTGTGCCGAACGAATTTTTTTCTGTCATACTTATGACACTTCTATGACGATAATTGTGACAAAATCCGTTATCATGATAGATGTGGTGGGATCCTACTTCTATGACAAAAAATCATGACAGAAAATGGGCCTTTTGTCCTAGGCGGGCCGAATGCGTAGTTGCATGACATCCTTTGGGCCGTCCATGACAGAAAAAACCATGGTAGAAGCGAGGGCGACGAAAATATCGGGGAGTTCCCGGTTACGGTGGGTGATCGGGGGCCGAGCGATGCGTGTTTATCTAGTACCATACATGCGTGGGTGCGAGGCGTTGGGCTCTAACTGAACCCGAGCAAGGCGTCGCCTAACTGAACCCGAGCGATTGCACTGCAGGCTACGCTTTACTGAACCCGAGGGATTCCTTCGCTACTGCTGCTAACTGAAGTCGATCGATGCTGCCTCTGGATGAACAGTGAGAGTTGTTGGGGGGGTGGACGAACAATTCCCGGTGGGGTTGGATGAACAGGACCCCGTGGTGTTGCCACTTGATGAACAGGACCCCGATCGATCGAGCTGGTTGGGCATGGATGAACAGGACCCCATGGAGGGCTGGATGAACAGGACCCCATGGAGGGAAGGTTGAACAGTATCCGGTGGAGGGTTGGTTGAACAGTAGCCGGTGGAGGGGTGGTTGAACAGTAGCCCGTGGAGGTGTGGTTGAATAGGAGCCCGTGGACAGGGCTGGTTGAACAGTAGGAAGTGGAGTACCACGCGGTGGAGGCTGGATGAACATGAGCCCGTGGATGAACAGTCGTAGGTGGAGGCTAGAGGAGGTCGAAGGTGGATGAATAGTAGCCCGTGGAGGATGGAGGTGATCGACAGTGGAGATGAGCAGTATCTCGTGGAGTCCTGTTTTGCGGTATGCTACACCCCTCCCGATGAACATGACCCCCATTTCGACCATAGTGCTCCAACACAAGGCCGTTTCCTCCGTTTTACGGTATGCCACACCCCTCCCGATCAACAGGACCCCGTTTCGACCGTAGGAGGTCCAATAGAAGTCCGTTTCCTCCATTTTGCGGTACGCCAGACCCCTCCCGATGAACAGGATCATGTTTCGACCATGGTCAGTCGAACACAAGGCCGTTTCCTCCGTTCTGCAGTACGCCAGGCCTTGTTTCCATCGGGTGCTCTATCCAAGCCGGTTGGCTCCCAGTGTTCCGCTGCCTCCCGATGAACACGCTGCATTCCGTTGCCTCCCCATGAACACGATGACGACGCAATTTCTTCGTTCCGACCCAGCCATGTACACGAGCCCTGGTCGTACATATGTGCAAGTAGGCGTTCAAGACCCCACCCGTATGTACGTACGTGGCCATATTTTCTTTCTTGCACCCTGGCCGTTCTACGTACATGTTACATGCTACGTGTGCGCCTCTACTACGACACGTGCGCGCCTCTACATCGACCAGTATGTACGTAACATTCATGACCAGAATGACAACACTATGTACGCTTCGACCAGGTGGGTCCCGACTGTTAGGCACTTCCTGGCGTGCGAAGATGTAGCTGGTGGGTCCCAGCAGTCAGGGGGCGAATCATTTTCCCCTGTAAGATGGACGCACTTCCTTGCGTGCGAAGATGTAGCTGGTGGGTCCCAGGAGTCAGGGGGGAAACGTTTTGTTTGCAAAATACGGTGGCCCGTCCGATGGGTCCCTGCTATTAGGTGGAGGAATAATTATTTTGCGCGTAATAAGGAGGCACTTCCTTGCGGCCATCATGGACTCAGCTATCAGCCTCTCCATGTATAGTACTCTTCTGATGGAAGTTATTCCTTGACCATGTTGACCACGCCGCGTCGAGAGCACCAGGGTGGTGGACGACGGCGAGGCCTAGGAAAGGGATGACGCGGAGCCAGGGAAGACGCGGCAGTGGAAGCCCGCGCATAGAGGAGTACAGGGTTCACTAATTTGGCTGCGGTGTGAGGCTGTCGTCGCTGCAGGGCCTAGATGCGATGGGAATAGTAGGGGCGGTGAGGCCTCCGTGGCAGCACAGCCGACCACGGGAGGCAAGAGCATGCGGCACGATCGGCGCTGCTTTGGGCAACTGGAGCAAGAAGACCAGAGGTTGAAGAAGCACTAGGGCCGTTGGATGGACATCGTACGGTCACTAGAGCTAGAATCGTTCATATTGACTAAGTTGACAAAGCCCTCCGTCCCCGTCAACTTAGTAGGCCCACAAGTCAGCCTCCCACCAAGGTGGGTCCTAGCTAGCAAGGGGAGTATTCATTTTTTTTTGTGCGTAATAAGGAGGCACTTCTAGTGGGTCCGAGCTGACAGCGGGGGGAAGGTTTTTTTTTTTTACAAAATACGATGGCCTGTCCGGTGGGTCCCAGAAGTCAGGGGGGAAACATTTTTTCGTGAAATACGGTGGCCCGTCCGGTGGGTCCCTGCTATTAGGTGGAGGACTAATTATTTTGCGCGTAATAAGGAGGCACTTCCTTGCGGCTGGTCGTGAACCCAGCTTTTTCAACCTCTCCACATACAGTCCACTTTTGATGGATGTCGTTCATTGACCATGTTGACCAGGCCACGCCGAGAGCACCAGGGCAGTGGACAACGGTGAGGCCTAGGAAGGGAACGACACTATAGGATCGTAAGTATGTCTAGAGGGGGGGGTGATTAGACTACTTGACCAAATAAAAACTTAACCTTTTCCCAATTTTAGTCTTTGGCAGATTTTAGCAAACTTAGCACAAGTCAAGCAATCTTAACACAATTCAAGCAAGCATGCAAAGAGTATATGAGCAGCGGAAAATAAAGCATGCAACTTGCAAGAATGTAAAGGGAATGGTTTGGAGAAGTCAAACGCAATTTGGAGACACGGTGATTTTTGAGTCGTGGTTCCGATAGGTGGTGCTATCGTACATCCACGTTGATGGAGACTTCAACCCACAAAGGGTAACGGCTGCGCGAGTCCACGGAGGGCTCCACCCAAGAAGGGTCCACGAAGAAGCAACCTTGTCTATCCCACCATGGCCGTTGCCCACGAAGGACTTGGCTCACTAGCGGTAGATCTTCATGAAGTAGGCGATCTCCTTGCCCTTACAAACTCCTTGGTTCAACTCCACAATCTTGTCGGCGGCTCCCAAGTGACACCTAGCCAATCTAGGAGACACCACTCTCTAAGAATTAACAAATGGTGTGTTGATGATGAACTACTTGCTCTTGTGCTTCAAATGATAGTCTCCCCAACACTCAACTCTCTCTCATAGGATTTGGTGGAAAGAAGATTTGAGTGGAAAGCAACTTGGGGAAGGCTAGAGATCAAGATTCATATGGTAGGAATGGAATATCTTGGTCTGAACACATGAGTAGGTGGTTCTCTCTCAGAAAATGTAAGTTGGAAGTGTAGGTTTGTTCTGATGGATCTCTCCATGAATGAAGAGGGGGTGGAGGGGTATTTATAGCCTCCACACAAAATCTAACCGTTAGACACAATTTACCAATCTCGGTGGGACCGAATTGAGAAACTCGGTCTGATCGATTCAGTAAACCTAGTGACCGTTAGGATTTTTGGTGGGACCGACATGCAACTCAGTAGGACCGATATGGTTAGGGTTAGGGCATAACATAATCTCGGTGAGACCGATTACACAAACTCGGTAAGACTGATTTCGGTAATAAGCTAACCAGAGAGTTGATCAGGTAAACTCGGTGGGACCAATCGCTCATCTCGGTGGTACTGAAATGTTACGAAAGGGAAACAGAGAGTTTACATTGCAATCTCGGCGGGACCGATCGCTCATCTCAGTCGTACCGAAACATTACGAAGGGAAATAGAGAGATTACAATCCCATCTCGGTGAGACCGAGATCCCTATCGGTGAGACCGATTTGCCTAGGGTTTGTGGCAGTGGCTATGACATCTGAACTCGGTGGCGCCGCATAGGAAGAATCTGTGGGGCCGAGTTTGACTTTTGGTTTAGGTCATATGTGGATGTGAGAAAGTAGTTGAGGGTTTTGGAGCATATCACTAAGCACTATGACGCAAGAACCTCATTAAGCAACACCTCATCCCTCCTTGATAGTATTGGCTTTTCCTATAGACTCAATGTGATCTTGGATCACTAAAATATAAAATGTAGACTCTTGAGCTTTGAGCTTGAGCCAATCCTTTTATCCTTAGTATTTTGAGGGGTCCACTTTTCTCATCCATGCCATGCCATTCATTAAGCTTTTCCTGAAATATTTATCTTGAAATAATGTTAGCTCAATGAGGTATATGTTGTTAGGAATTACCAAAACCACCTAGGGATAGTTGCACTTTCAGACACGGAGCCAGGGAAGACTCGGCAGATGTTTCCCACGCGGAGGGGAGTACGAGGGTTTACTGGTTCGTCTGCCATCCCCGGAGAATCTAGAGATCAAGGTTCATCTTCATCCATAACCACTTGGTTGTCCTCAAAATCTGGATAGATAGGCATGTGTTCCTTGTCCAACAAGTATGTGCCAATTCCCATCTTGGAGTTAATCAGCTCCTGGATCTGTGGGGCACACCCACAACTTCTCTTCTGGTCAGCAGTTGTCCTCTTGATAGTTTCAACTATGAGGCTCATGACCTTGAACTTTTGTGGCACATCAAATAAGTGTAGCAGATTGATTGCATGGCCTCTGATCATATTGTGATCACCTGACTTGGGCAAAAGAGTGTGACTAAGGATCCAGTTGATGGTTGGCAGTCCTGACAAAAGGTAAGGTACTGATCCAAACTTGTGTGTTTCAATAGCAGCATGTGGGATCTCCTTGTACATATGTGCCATTGTGTTGTGATCCATCTTTTTCTTTGCATAGACATCCAAGTCATCCTATTTTTCCTTAGGTGCATTGATCAGATTGGCCCATTCTTCAATTGATGATTGGTACCTAGTACCCTCAGACATCCATACTATCCTGCCATCTGGATAAAAGTGTGTTGTGGAGTAGAATTGCATTATTAGCTCATCATTCCACTTTGTGAGCTTCTGCCCAACAAAGTCATCCACTCCACAACCCTTGAAACTATCATGCACACCAGGATAGTGTTCTTCATTCTCCTTGATGTATTTCGAGTCCACCCATCTCATGTCACAGACTATTGGCTTCTTGTCCAGCAGCACTGTCTCATAGAAATCCTGCCGTTCCTTTGTATGGAACCTGTAGTCCACATCAGTTCTCCTCCTGACTGCATAAGGATCAGTCAACCTCCACTGTCTGAGTCCTACATCCTTTCTCAACTTCATGTTCTCAGCTACAGGATGAGCATCGTTATGATCTGGAATTTTAGGCTTCAACTTTCTCAAGACATGCTCTTCATCATCTTCCTCTTCAGCAACAACTTCAGGCACTGGGGCCTTGTTCTTCTCAGCAGCTAGTATGTTCCTGGTATTCCTCTTAGGTGCAGTCTTGGGCTTGGAAGCAGCGTTGGGTGCTTCTTTGGGCTTTGATGAAGCAGCCCCTGACCTGATGGCATCACCCATAAGCTTCCGTGCTTTAGGTGCTGGTGCATCAACCTCTTCTTCTTCCTCTCCAGAGTCTCTCCTCATAGAGGGCTTGCCAAGTACCTTGGCAGTAGTGGTTCTGACTCTTTTGTTCTTTTGTCTTGACCAACAGCTTCACCTTCAGACTCAATGGTGAATTTCATGGTTTCTCCAGAGGAAACCTTCCTAGGTTTGGAAGTGGGAATCCTTCTTGCAGTTGCCTTCTTTTCAGTCACTTCTGGCTCTTTGGGATCAGATTTCTCAGTTTCTTTAGTGGATCCTCTGACCTTCAGCATAGGAGTCCTTTTGGCTGGGATTTTCCTGTTCAGTCCAGGCTTAGTGGCTGTAGTTGGGCCATATTCCTTCTTGAGCACCTTTCTGGAAGTGGCTTCATCCTCTTCTGCCACATAATCTTCATCCTCAGAGTCTGGGGTTCTCTTCTTTCTGGCCCTGGTGGCAGCTTTGTGTAAGTTGCTTGGGGTGCTCCTGCTGCCATCATCTGAGGAACTGGAGGGACTAGTGCCCTCACTCATGTGAACCTGCTCCTCTTCCCTGTTCTGGCTGTCACTTTGATCAGACATATTGCAAACACTGACAGTTGACCCTCTGAATAGATATAGATGAGATAGAGGGGATGACCATCACAAAATACAGAGGTTTTTGCAAAAGAATGGGTTAAAAACTTAGTTTTAGTTTTCCACAGAAAGCATTTCAGATCTACCGATTTGTAAACTCAGTGATACCGAAGTAGCTTTAGGAACCTAAACTAGTGAACCCGGTCAGACCGAGTCACAGTTCGGTGGCACCGAGACTGCTAGGGTTTCACAAAGTCCTAAACTCGGTCACACCGATTTGCAATTCTCGGTCAGACCGAGAATCACATGTGTAATGGCCTTGGCCAAATCGGTGGAACCAATTTCTACAACTCGGTGGGTCCAAGATGGTTTCGGCGGAAACCTAACCCTAAATTTTCAATCCAAACCTAATCTACAGAGTGTTTTGACTAGATAAGATAGTTTCAATCGTAACAAGATTCATGGAGAACACAATGTGCTTGGAATCAGGTAGGGATAGAACAATGATCAAGTCCATACCCTAGTTCGGTGATGAACTCGCTACGACGGCTACGACGGAGTTGATTCCTATGGACGGCAGCGGAGACCTGCGGCGGGAGGCAGCTGGCAACGAGGAGGACGATCCGGAGACCCTGGAGGCACAGCGGGCTGAGTGCGGGTGAAAGAGTTAGGAGAAAATTTCCAAAATTTTGTCTGCGGGTATATATAGCCCGACCCTGTCGGTGTGACCGAGTGGAACAACTCGGTGGCACCGAGATGCATTAATGCAACCATTACTGCAACTCGGTTTGACCGAAAAGTTCAAATCAGTTGCACCGAGATTGAAAACCTAGATCGACTTAGTGACCTTGGTATGACCCAAATGGAAGAATCGGTCAGACCGAAACACACAAAAAAGTTTTGGAAGTTTAAGTCCATGATGAATCGGGGACTCCGAGTGCTCCTCACACAGAGTGGTTTGAATCTGACTTGATCAAATTTTGTGATGTAGCATGAATAGAGTTTGAGACAAGAAAAGTATAGATAGCTAGAGAAGGTTCTTAGGCATTCTTGTCCATCCACTTGGCAAAAGAAAAAGAAACCAAACAAGCAAAACTACAAGTGGATGTCCTCGAATGAGTAAAATATGCAACCAACATGCTCACACAATACAATGACAAATGAAATATGTGGCAAAGCATGCACAACCAATTCTAGCATCTATTAAGCAATTGGCGATGACTAGGTCATCTATATATGAGTATATTGACTTAGGAGTCAAATGAGAACATTTGATCATAGGTCATACTCATCATTTAAGCTCAAGTGGGGTTACCACTTTTATATAATGCATTGATGTGTTCACACCATTAGAGTTGCTTTAACTCAATTCTTAGAGAAAAGCTCCCCCTAGATGTGAGATCCCCCCTTAGAGGGATGAACTAACCTTGGGTTTTGTCAATGATGACTTCATGTAGGTGTTGAAGATGTGGATGCTTAATGTTGATGTAGATATTTTGGAGCAATCCTTTGGAGTGAGTTGCACTTTCAATATCTACACGGGTTAGTCCCACAAGGAACAAACAAGGATATACATAGACATAGAGTGATGTACACACAAAATGATGTATATGAAAGCAGTAGGTTACCTTGTCCCTTGTCTTACCAACAAGAGGGTTTGTGACTCCATGAACTAGTGCAAGATGTGGAAGTTGATTGCACTTGTCCTTGCCAAAATGATATGAGTGAAGTATGTTGGCGGAGTCACCCTCAAGAACTCTCTAGTTCTTCTTCTTCGGGATCCGCACCATGTTGATGGGAATCCTTGGAGTTGTAGTCGTACTTGATGAAGTATAACTTGACGTAGTCTTGGGAACCCACTTGACCAAGGCCTTGGGAGCTTCTTCAAATGCATCAATCTCCTCTTGAAGCTCATCCTTGGCTTTTTGCTTGTGGTCTTGTGGTGGAAGATCATCTTGATCTTGTGTCCCTTTGAAGGAAGTAGGATCATACTTCTCTTGTTGAGGAACAAACTTCGTCTTGGGGTATTGATCTTCTTACCACTCAACTCCATTGGCATTGAACTTTTGTTCAAAACCAACACCTTGGTTCTTCCGGTGCCTTCCTTGCTTGCGTACACTTTCTTCGAATTGCTTACTTCCGGCAAGGCTCTTGTAAACACCTTTCTCTATAATTCCCTTCAATAAGCTATTTTCTTGCTCAAGTGTAACTTGGATAAGAGAATCATTAGTGGAATCAAAGAACTACTAGAAGCAAGAACATTGGATTTAACATGATTATTGTTACCACTAGAGGAAGAATCCTTCTTGTTCTTGTTACTAGACTTGACTTGAGGCATGTAAGTAGATAAGAGTAAACGCTTGGCAATGTAAGAAGAACTTTTCTTGCAAAGATCACCGTTGATTGCTATTAAGAACTCATGCTCTTGCTCAAGGTTGAGCTTTTCAAAGCGTAACTTCTCATGAGTCCTCAAAAGTTCTCGATGATCCCCTAAGATAGTTTCATGAGCTAACTTAAGAGTGTTTAGTTCTTTAGTTAGGAGCTCAATCTTCTCCTTATCATCATCATTCGTTTTATCTTGATTAGCATGATTAACTGATGTTTCATCATAGTATTCATCACTAGAGTTGTCAATAAGTAAATCATCATCACCTAGCAAGTCATCTTCATCACTATTGAAATCAACATACTTGGGGTGTGTTACCTTTGGGCCTTTAGCCATGAAGCATCTTCCAAGTCCCATATTTGGTGAATCAAATATGTCGTAGGAGTTGGTTGACACAAGTGCTAGACCGGCAACACCTTCATCTTGAGTATGTTCGGAGTCGGAGTGATAGCTTCTCTCGGAGTGATGTTCGGAGTCAGAACCGGATACCCATTCACCAACATGAGCTTGATGTCTTTGTTTTGTGTAGCTCCTTGATGACTTGTCCTTCCTTTCTGAATCCTTGCTTCTCCGGGATGTTCTTCGTTCATAACGATCATCTCTACTCCTTCTCTCTCTTGGCGGTGATTCATCTCTTCTACTTCTCCTCTTAGGTGATTCTTCTCTTCTTTTGTAGGGAGCCGTAAACTCATTGGAGTAGTGTCCGGGTCTTCCAAAGTTGTAGCAATTGCGCTCTCGACTAGAAGATCTTTTATCATTGTAGGACCTTGACTTGGAACTTCTTTCCTTGCTTCTACTCTTGTAGAATTTGTTGAAGTTCTTCACCATTAGGCTCAATTCTTCATTGAAGGTTTGTTTCTCACTTGATGATGTGGGAGATTCACATGAGTCTTTGTAAGCACCACTTGACTTGTTGTGCAGCTCCTCCTTATCCTTGAGTGACATGTCATGAGCAACAATTCTTCCAATGACCTCTGTTGGCTTGAGATTCTTGTAATTGGGCATCATTTGGATCAATGTGCACACGGTATCATATTTTCCATCCAATGCTCTTAGGATCTTCTTGATGATGAATTTGTCGGTCATCTCTTCACTTCCTAAGCCGGTAATCTCATTTGTGATGAGAGCAAGCCTAGAGTACATTTCAGCGAGCCTTCACCATCCTTCATCTTAAACTTGTCAATTTGACTTTGAAGCACTTCCAACTTGGATTCCTTGACGTAGTCGGTACCTTCATGCATATCAATCAAAGTGTCCCAAATTTCCTTTCCATTCTCAAGACAGCTGATTTTGTTGAATTCTTCGTGGCACAATCCGTTGAAGAGGATATCACAAGCTTGAGCCTTTGTATTGCAGCATCTTCAACTCTTCCGCACTAGCTTCACGATTAAGTTCTCTCCCATCGAAGAATTCACCTTACAAGCCAATACACACAATAGCCCAAACGGCGGGGTTATGTCCAAGAATATGCATTTTCATCTTATGCTTCCAACTAGCAAAATTAGTACCAACAAAGTAAGGACCTCTACGGTGGTAGTTTCCCTCACTAGACGCCATACTCTCGTAGGTTGTGAAACCAAGGCTATGACCACCAAAAGCTATGGGAATCAAAGCAAATGGAGACCAAAGCTCTGATACCACTTGTAGGATCGAAAGTATGTCTAGAGGGGGGCTGATTAGACTACTTGACCAAATAAAAACTTAACCTTTTCCCAATTTTAGTCTTTGGTAGATTTTAGCAAACTTAGCACAAGTCAAGCAATCTTAACACAATTCAAGCAAGCATGAAAAGAGTATATGAGCAGCGGAAAAGAAAACATGCAACTTGCAAGAATGTAAAGGGAAGGGTTTGGAGAATTCAAATGCAATTTGGAGACACAGTGATTTTTGAGCCGTGATTCCGATAGGTGGTGCTATCGTACATCCACGTTGATGGAGACTTCAACCCGAAAAGGGTAACGGCTGCGCAAGTCCACGGAGGGCTCCACCCAAGAAGGGTCCACGAAGAAGCAACCTTGTCTATCCCACCATGGCCATCGCCCACGAAGGACTTGCCTCACTAGCGGTAGATCTTCTCTAAGTAGGCGATCTCCTTGCCCTTACAAACTCCTTGGTTCAACTCCACAATCTTGTCGGAGGCTCCCAAGTGACACCTAGCCAATCTAGGAGACACCACTCTCCAAGAAGTAACAAATAGTGTGTTGATGATGAAATCCTTGCTCTTGTGCTTCAAATGATAGTCTTCCCAACACTCAACTCTCTCTCACAGGATTTGGATTTAGTGGAAAGAAGATTTGAGTGGAAAGCAACTTGGGGAAGGCTAGAGATCAAGATTCATATGGTAGGAATGGAATATCTTGGTCTCAACACATGAGTAAGTGGTTCTCTCTCAGAAAATGTAAGTTGGAAGTGTAGGTTTGTTCTGATGGCTCTTTCCATGAATGAAGAGGGGGTGGAGGGGTATTTATAGCCTCCACACAAAATCTAACCGTTACACACAATTTACCAATCTCGGTGGGACCGAATTGAGAAACTCGGTCTGACCGATTCAGTAAACCTAGTGACCATTAGGATTTTCGGTGGGACCGACATGCAACTCGGTAGGACCGATATGGTTAGGGTTAGGGAATAACATAATCTCGGTGAGACCGATTACACAAACTCGGTAAAACCGATTTTGGTAATAAGCTAACCAGAGAGTTGGTCAGGTAAACTCGGTGGGACTGATCGCTCATCTCGGTGGTACCGAAATGTTACGAAAGGGAAACTGATAGTTTACATTGCAATCTCGGTGGGACCGATTGCTCATCTCGGTGGTACGAAACGTTACGAAGGGAAATAGAGAGATTACAATCCCATCTCGGTGAGACCGAGATCCCTATCGGTGAGACCGATTTGCCTAGGGTTTGTGGCAGTGGCTATGACATCTGAACTCGGTGGCGCCGAATAGGAAGAATCGGTGGGGCCAAGTTTGACTTTTGGTTTAGGTCATATGTGGATGTGAGAAAGTAGTTGAGGGGAGCATATCACTAAGCACTATGAAGCAATAATCTCATTAAGCAACACCTCATCCCTCCTTGATAGTATTGGCTTTTCCTATAGACTCAATGTGATCTTGGATCACGAAAATATAAAATGTAGAGTCATGAGCTTTGAGCTTGAGCCAATCCTTTTATCCTTAGTATTTGCAGGGGTCCACTTTTCTCATCCATGCCATGCCATTCATTGAGCTTTTCCTGAAATATTTATCTTGAAATAATGTTAGCTCAATGAGCTATATGTTGTTAGGAATTACCAAAACCACCTAGGGATAGTTGCACTTTCAGACATGGAGCCAGGGAAGACTCGACAGATGTTTCCCACGCGGAGGGGAGTACGAGGGTTTACTAGTTCGTCTGCCGTACCCAGAGAATAACAATAGGTGTGGGTGAGTAGAGGGATGGCTAGGCCAGCGATGGGAGTACAGTGGGGCGGTGAGGCCGGCGCGGCAGCATAGCCGGCGCGGGAGGAGGGAGCAGACAGTCCTGTCGGCGCTTGTTTGAGCAGCTGTAGCAGGAAGAGCAGAGATTGAAGAAGCACGACTGTTGTTGGATGGACATCCAACAGTCACTGCTCTTGTGTGTTGACTAAGTTGACATGGCATTGCGTGTGCGTCAACCTGTTTTTAGGAAAGCATACACGTCAACCTGTAGTAGGCGCACAAGTCTGCCTCAAATTTGTGGAAAACAGCATATAGCCCATCTGCCATTATTTCTAATAATGTACAGCCCATTTGCTAATTCTTAAGAATTTTTTTGGAGCCCATCTTCTTTTTGTTAGCATTACACCCCATATTGTGGCCATGGTTAAAAAGTATACGCATTTTTGCATATTTTGGTAACTATTTTTAATCACGAAATATTGATTCACATTCAAACTATTTTGAAAAATAATTTATATAAATATAAAATCCAAATAATTGTCCACGCATAAAAATCAATGGAATTTAAAATCTTGTAATGAAAAAAAAATTGAAACCAATTCCCGGTTTGATGTGCTTTAAAAATGCACAGCCCATTTCTGGGCAAACGGAATGAAACTCTCCTCGTCTTGAAAGATTTGCAGCCCAGCAGGGCTGATAAAGCAAGTAGGCCTCGTTTGGGTATTTCTTAAAAATAATAGAACTGGGCTAGCCATTTTCAGTAAGAAAAAAACACAACTGGGCTCATGATGTGGTAAACATAAAGAAAACCCTGGCTAGATGGGCCATAGCCCTCGCACAACCCCGTTGTTACCCTGATCCGTCGCTAAAACTAGTATAAATAACAACTATTTTTTCCTCAAAAAAATACTGCGTGACCTACTGGGTCCCTGGTGTCAGCCGCTCGTAGTGTAATTCTCTCGTTTATTGACTATGTTGACAATGGCGTGAGCCCCAGATGTCCAACCATTAGGAAGAACCATATTTTTGGGCTTGTAATATAGAGGCAGTTGCTTGCGTACTGCCATGACGCTGGTGGGTCCCTATTGTCATCCTCTCCACGTACAATCATCTCCTTGTTCCTCTCAGTTGTTGATGACGTTGACAACGCAAGAGGGCGGCACACCATGCACGACAAGCGAACCAACGCGGAGGACGACAATGAGGCCTCGGATGGAACGAACAGGAGCCGTGGAAGATGTGCCGGTCCAGTCGCAGGCGTAGGGGAGTACGAGGGTTGACTGGTTCGGGTGCGGGTGCGTGTTGGGGCTGATGTCACCGGAGAATAACAGGACGTGTGGGGTAATAGAGGGAGGGATTGGCCAACATTCGAGGGTACGGTAGGGCGGCGGAGGCGCAGCCAGCCATGGGAGGCGGGAGCAGGCAGAGCCGACAGGGTGGTTTGGTTTGGGCGGCTGGAGGAAGAAGAAGACAAGAGATAGAAGATACATGACAGATGTTGGATATCAATCCAACGGCTGGTAGGCAGAATCGTTTGTTGACTGGCTAGTAAGTCGACACCACCTTGGATAGGCTATTTCCTCGCGGGTCCCAAATGTCATAATCCAAATCTGTCACAATCATGCAGCCTTTCCTATGAAAATTTATAGCCCATTTGATGTGCTAGTTCGAAACAAGTTTGTGGGTGCTGGTGGGGGGTAATCACTTGGCTTCTGTAATGCACAGTGAGCTCAAGCAGCAGGCGAGAGTGATGTTATTTCCCTTGGTTGGGATTTGTTACAATATTTCACTCTAAATTAAACGAATGGCAAGCCATTTGCCTTGTTTCAAAGAAAATATGACAGTCACAACTGGGTTGAAAAGGGCAAGAACATCTAACTCCAACTTACAAATTATACAAAAGCACGAGGGTTAATTATTCATTAGGTTTACACAAAACCCAGGTTGAAAAGGGCAACAACATCTAACTCCAGCACTGTTTTTGGCAGTCACAGTCAAATGGATCGGTCAGGTCCATAGAATGAACATCCTGGGTCGTAAAATTTACTGGATTATGACCACAATATGTTGTAAATAGAAGCCCGACACATTCAGAAGCTCTTTTGCCCACCTGAAACTCCTTTTTTTGCTCTTCTACATACCCATCCGTCAAAACCATGCCGCTGATAAACTTAAGCCTGATGGACAATAGTAACCTCACATTTAGCAGGAAGAATGTGACAAATCTAGTGTTTGCACGGTTGGCTACATATCATTCTAGCGTTATTCTCTTCAATTGAATCTCATGAGAAGTGAGAAAATCCCGATGCTTACGAATCCACCGATTGGTTATAACTTTCTTACCCCATCCTGTTGCCTAAATAGACATGAAGATTGAAAACAGTTAAGGTCTAAAAAAAGAGTGTCGAAAGTGCAACAACTGAACGGTTAATTCTAGTACACTATATGCGGGCTTCCAATATGCGTGAAATTATCACCTTTATATACAACTTCTCCAGACATGGACAGCATTGCAGCAAGCCAATAATCTTGTTTAGATCAAAACTATCCATTTGGATATATAAGATCTTGACAGAATCCAGCACCATTGATAGGCCATCCATGGAGAAACTCTTCATTGAGCATAGAACATAATATTAGTACAAAATGTGTACTCCAAGATGATATATAACTTATGCGTAGAAATTTAAAATGCAGCTTATGGTTACAAGTGTAGATGATAATATAAAGTACCTGAAGAACTGTGGAGCCAAACACCATATTGAAATGAGCACAGAGATCATGTATTACACCCAAGGTCTCCAGTTTAGGTGCAGAGAAGACGGTTATTTGCAATGGTGAATAACTAGAAATAAGGATCAACCTTTGAAGTGAAGGGGTATCTTGGATGATGAGCTGCCTTCCGTCAAAAGAAATTCCAATTCTTACAAGGTTAGGCGACTTTATTTGGAGACAACCGATTCTAACTGTGTAAACACACACCAAGCACTCCAGGGTAGGGCAACTGGAGTGGATGATGTTGTGCAATGAGGCCTCTGATATACGTACCCGCACAAGTGAAAGTTTCTTGAGAAATAGGAGTCGAAGGTTTAGTACCAGATCGTCTGGTAGGTAGTACAACACAAAGGTGGCGGTGTGGAGATAGGAGGAAAACCGCAAGATGGACATCGGTGTTTAGGACACAAGTACATGGCATTCGGTATGTGGTATGTGATTTCCAGGGGAATAGTAGAACTCAAGCAGCTGTAGTTTTGTGAATTCAGGGGATTTCAGCCAGGAGTCCACCATGCAAAGCATGGTATGCTTGCTCAGGTAGCATGACGGGATGCAGAGGCTGTGAACGGAGCCCTGGTGGTAGGAGATGATGGCTCTGGGGATTTCAAAATCATTGAAGAGAGATAACTGATGATAGTCGAGATTAAGGGGCACGGTGCGACATAGAGGGCGCTACCGAATTGAGAGGACTTGGGTGCGGCAGCAATCCTTGGTGGGAAGAAGCGAGATGATCTCCCCAAGGACGTCGTCCGGGAGATCGCTGATGCGGTCCACCCGAGACTCTACGGGTTCCTGGGATCTGGTGGGGGCGGGGTCGCCGCTTCTCCCCGCGCGGCCGGGTGCGGGATCTACAACAGGCGTCGCCGCTGGCGGGAGCCTCATCTTCTTGGTGCTGGGGTCAGCCAACTCCATCTTCCTCGAGGGCGTCGCGTCGCGCTCACGGATTTGAGCAGAGTAACGAATGAAGAGCCTAGTTGTATTGCGAGTGAAGAAGAAGGGGAGCTGGGGGTTTTCTGTAGCGGTGAGGAAGAAGGGGAGCTGGGGTTTTCTTAGGAGTGAGGTGAGAAATTTGTGGGTATGAGTGGAGCGAGCTGACATGAGGTGGGTGGGAGTGAGGAGGAAGAAGAGCACCCAGGGTTTTTTGGGGGTGGTGTGCTGGGTGTGGGTTGCGCCTCTCATTCAGTAAATATATGGGCTTTTGAATTGATTTTACTATTTACTAGGGTGGATAGACTTTTGTCTTGGGCCCAGAGAAACAATTACTACTAATATAGCGGAGACACTCTACAGCTACCCAGAAAAACAATTACTACTAGTACAGTGGATACAATACCGCTTCTGCCTCCTCCTAGGTCATCGAAACGCCTCCCTCTATTGAATGTCGTTATACTTTTGTTCACCGACATGCGAGCCATGCAGCGCGCGGGCCCAAATGCCATCCACCAAATTAGAAGGAAGTATGCAGGCGGAGAGTCACCCCGGTCATAGCGCGGCAGTAATATCATATCACAAAACCCCACCTCCCCGCGGTCTAAGTTTGATGGACGAAGCAACCATCATTTCACTCTTCGCTGAATCCCCTCCTCCCTCACCGTCTTCAAGAAAGGCAACACTTGCATTTGCCACTGTTCTTCTCTCCCAACGAAGGGAAGGTAAGCGGATCCGTGATGTTGGTATATTTTCATTCAGAAAAAAAGAACTTTTGCAAATCAGTAACCGATCCTCACTCTCTTTTTTGTTTCATTGTCACTGCGATTGTGTTTTCCTTTCAGTGGTCTCCTAATATTCGTCAGTTTCATGATGGACCAAGGAGAACCAGGCAAAGATTTGCCGATATTGGAGCAGACGCGGGAGGCTGATGCCCACAAGACAGAGAGCTCCAAGAAGATGGAGGCAGCCATCGAGCCGATCCCAGATACGCTCACGGCCACTACTGAGATGGTCAACGCCCCGTTTGAGGTTATAGCCCCCGTGGCACTGCAGGAGCAGTTTTCCCCCTTCGAGATGTGTCCCCCCCCCCACTGAGCTGCCCAAGGTGATTTTCTTCTTTGCCAATCTCGATTGTGGTTTTTCATCTAAGTATGTGGTGATGAATAATGCAAAATTTTATTAGCTTTGTTGCCATGCTATACATAGTGGTTTAAATAACTTGTGTTTCTTATACTAGAAAGTAATTCAGAATTTGTTTCTGTTTCAATTAGAGCCCTGATGCAGACAAGGATTGTGTGGTTGTACATGTCACTCGCTGTGAGGCGGGTGACCTGAATATACGCACTTGGAAAACAAAGTTCTTAGGTTGTTGGATCCTGGAAGCCATTTGCGCTTATACCAATGTCGAGTTGTATTCCAGCCTCACTATTGTCAGGCGTGTTGTCCAGGGTGTACTAAAGCACAAGAAGTTCAAAGTTACTCCTTCATTTGTGAGGCATACTGTTCTTGTCAAGATTACGCAGGAAGATGACATGGCATGCCTCCACAAACAAGTCTATGAGTGGCAAGGCCACAAGGTTGTCTTCATGAAGGTTCACAGGATTGAGCTGATGTCGGACGTCCTTGATGATGTTCATGGCAAGGTTCGTCTTGTGTCCATCCCAAATTAGATCGAGGCATGAAATAGTTTCCCCAGCTAGTGTTTAATAGTAGTTTGGATTATGTCTAATTATCCGAACCTTGCCTGTTACCAAGCCCTCTGGGACCAGTACTTTGTTCGAATCCGTCTATGGGAACTGCTGCTACTTTTGTGTGCCCATGAATCATGTGAGAACCATCATAATTGTTGCCGAAATAGATGCGTCCTCACTAGATTTTCATGAATATGGCATGGTAATACATGAGTTGTCACGGTTTATCATACGAGCAATGTGTGTTTGATGAAATAGAGTACTCATTCGAGAACTGTGCGCTGACGTATAAATAAGTACTTGTAAACATTGTTGGTGCTACCCCACTTGTAAGCAGTTGTGCAAAACACAGCACATTGGCTCAGCTTGCTTCAACACTTGGCTATCGACCAGCTAACAATAAACAATCTGGTGTTTGACATATAAGCAACTATGTATCTTGTTACAGTGGTTCTTGCAGTTAACTGAGGCCACAATGTAAATTCCAAACGTTTACGCACTAGTCCAGCGTTCATGTGGAACACTCACATTAAACTCGGCTTCATAAAAAACTTGAAAAGCATAAGTTAAGAAATTTTATACATCTCAATGATTCATAGAACATAACAAACATATACTAGTTCATAGCAAAAGACAAAGTTGTGAGAAGGTTTACAAATCAGGAAAAAAACAAGCAAGGCTTCTCTAAGCAAAGGGCATCCCGGCAGGCTTAAATTTCCTGGAGTTCACTCTGGTTTTTTCTTGTTGCCACCATCTAGGGTTAGGTTCTCTCATTCCAGAATAACCAATTATAATTGTGGTCTCAACTGGAATGCTGAACTGAACCATGCAGTGTACTGACCAGCTGAAATTCTTGTGCATTCCACTAAATTTAAGCACCGCTATTTGCATAAATAAGCAGACCACAATGCCTCTTGTTCGCGCACCTGTCCATAAAACTGCCGTGCAGCCGTGCTAGCTAGTCCTCAGTCCATGGATGAACTGGTAGAAAGTGCATTCCGGACTAGGATGAAGTTGTTTTGGCTCGTCCCTACACTGCAATCAGGAAGTAAAACATACAAATCAACTTCTTTTAGATTGTGTTGGTCATTCTACCTAGTTACTACCAATGTAGGAATACCTGGAAGACGGGTGGTTAGACGACGACAGTGAGGGATAGCCATCTATTTTTTCACAGTTCTACAAAAACTGAGGTGTGTGCTTTTGATTGCGCGAATAGAAACGATGCGGAGACAGACATCCCGAAACGATATGGAGACAGACATCCCTGTTTGCGCAAATACAAAATACGATTATTTAAATAGTGACAGATATTTGCAGTGGCGTATGATTAACAGCAGCATCTATTGTGTTATAATTGGCACTAGATTGACAGTATGAAAGTGCCCTTAAGTAAGTAGCATCACATCACATCAACACTGCCACTAGATTAACATGCAGAACAATAGCATTAGTATTACAGCCATGAGAGTAGCACATGGTCAGTAAATGTGCAATCAAATTTGTGCAGTTCCACT
Organism: Triticum dicoccoides; assembly: GCF_002162155.2. Lineage (NCBI taxonomy): Eukaryota > Viridiplantae > Streptophyta > Magnoliopsida > Poales > Poaceae > Triticum > Triticum dicoccoides. The sequence continues at coordinate 404,909,531 of NC_041381.1, read as the reverse complement.
AGGATGAAGCAATGTTAGTGGTGTGAGATTTAAGTGTAACTGCAAAACACAATTCATGGGAAATAAAGCAAGATGGAAGCAGTTCATAAAATGGTGGTGGCATTGCTTCAATTTATCGATGGCACTAGACCATTACTTATAGTGACATTAGGTGGCATTGCTTAATGCTTCACGTGATTTTACATTAATGGTAGCGATATGTGCGTAGGGATAGCAGGGGCATAAAGTGGTGAGGCTGATGTGGTTGCCGAGAGCGGCAAACACTCAGGCAGCATGTCTGCATTTGTCCCATTTTTTATCTCCTCGGCGACATTTTCCTATGTGAGCACAGGAAATCTAGACCTTCTCATTCTCATTTGCGTTGTCCCCCAACACCCGTCACTTTCTTTCCCTTTTCAACCAAGAGACAGGTCCACTTCCCCCACCCTTCGCCATCCACCATGCTTTCTTCGTCTTTTCAACCAAGAGACCGGTTGGGTAGCCAGTATCTACTACTTTCCCCCGTTTCCTCTTAGAACCAAGTCCTAGATTCATGCTACGACTTTCCCACTTTCTTCCCTGTTTGAACCAACTCTTAGAGTCGACTGTATGAACTAGCTTTACCTCTAATAATAGTAGAAGTCTAGGTGGCTTTGGAACAGCGGATGGAAGTAGAAAAAGATTCACACGAAGCCAAGTGGGGAGCTGGGGCAGTAGAGAAAGGAAGGTTTCGAAGGAATATATACCTGAGGGTCATTGGCATGTGGCAAAGACAGCGTCGGGAGGCTGCATATTGGCCACAATACCGCAGGGAGGAAGAAGGGCCAGAGGCCCTCCCGAGCTGGCGTTCTCTCGGAGAGAATGCCACGGCCGCCGATCGGGACGCGCGGGCAGCCGTTGGTCTCCTCCCTCGCCGCTGACGACAGCATGAACGATGCACCTACACCCTTGCCCAGGTCGAGGTTGTCTAGTGAGATTTGTGACCAGCCGTGAGCAGAGAGAGAGAGAGAGTGGCCACCTATGTCTTGCTTAGATCTGGAGAGCATGAGAGAGTGAACTAGAGGAAGCCTAGTAAAGCAAGCGCTAAGGCTCCTGCTTATATATATAGTGGAATGATTTTGTTGTACCAGCTTCAAAAAAATGCGCTCCTACGTGTACCCGCGAGTGGGTGTGAGAGAACAGTGTGTGCGTGCACCGCTTCTCTTCATGAGAGTACAATATACTATGCCCAAAGAACGTTCGCCACAAGAGTAAGTATAAGTATGTGATGTGTGAGCTAAAATAAAATGTCTGCGACGTCTTTTGCTTTTTAGAAATTCTGAGGGTAGGGTGTAAAGAGAACACATGTGTGTGATGTCTACCTGCAGATAGATGGTGGGTGCAAGAGGACTCGGGAGAGTCGTACTCGTGAGGGTGTGTGCGTGAGAGAGAGGGGGGCACGTATCAATGTAATGCATGTGTCCATAAATCATTATCCAACAAACGTTCGCCACAAGCCGTTTCCAGACGAACGTCGTAAGAACCGTTAGATCGGCATCCGACAGTGTCAGTTTTGCCATGTCATTTAGCAGAACAGCCACTCCTCCTACACACAAATCTTCCACGTGAGTGTTAGCAACTGCCGTATGCTCCCTCCGTTTTAAAATGCAGTGCATATAGCTTTATTGAAAATTCGAACCTCACAAACTTTTACCGAGTTTTCGTGTACAAAATTGCACATGTGGAATACCGAGTATATATCATTTCATTCATCTTCGAGAGGTAACTATAAAGATGGGGGAGGAGTCTACAAAAGAAAGACCATCGTATCACCTGCAGCAATTTCAACCATCCTTTATTGTGGAGGAATATCATAGGAACTCTATATGATATGATTTTTATAGGATTTTTTCCTTTAGAGCCAATTGGTTCATAGAATAGATTCATATACTCCACATTTCAAAGGAAATAAACATGATATCATTTTTATAGCTTTTAGAGCCACTTGGTTCATATGAATGGATTCCTATGCTCCCATAATTTCAAAGGAAAATAAACATTAGCGTATATTCAATAGAAAAGTTCCTATGATATGAACCAAATTACATCTCTTTTCTAATCCCTCCTCATAGGAATTGAGATACATGCCATCTCTAGATTCAATAGAAAAGTTCCTATGATGTGAACCAAATGACGTCTCTTTTCCAATCCCTACTCATAGGAATTGAGATACTCCATGTCATCTCTTTCCCTACAACTTCCATGTATACATCTTCTATTCCTAAAGAGCTAGTACAACCCACTAGTAGCTTTTTTCCAAGATATGCAACTATGGCACAAGAACTATATAGTGTGCGAAATAACTTTGAAAGATGGTCGCTGGATGAAGATAATCCGACGTTGCAGAGATGGCAAATCCGAGGACTACTGGCTGTTGGATATCATCAACATTCTACCAGATCTGCCACATGTACAATTTAGAAGACTCCATGGTTGAACTTAAGCATAATGCACAAACCTCAAAACACAAGCACTTCTCCTTTGTTCTAGAATCTTCTGTATCATAATTGAATATATAATTTTCTAAATGAATTGCCATATTTGTTTTTTACTTTATGCTTTACAATGCACAACCCCATGAATCTTAACATTTTTATAAAACTAATTGATTTTGAATGAGATGAACTATAAGAACTAAACGAACATCTACATCATGCATATATGACTCAAAGCTTTACATGCTATAGTGTGTATTTATTCATAATTTGGTTTCTAAATCTCATGCGTTCAATGCATGTGTACCTTACTAGTTTTGAGTAGAGTAGCAAATTTCATGCGGCCCCGGGTATATCAAAATGCAGGGCCCATGCATCCTTACCTTTCGGTCGAACCTACGTCCACAATTTTTTGTACGTACTATATCTCCACTGGTCCCCAAACCCAAAATGTTGCCTCGTTCCCGTAAAACCAAGCGACCCACACATATTTAAGGCGTCGACTCGACCTCAATCCCTCTCCCGTTTACTACGACATGGCCCCACACGCTGTAGTACTCCTACAAACCCTACCGCCGCACGGATCATCGGTTTTCTTCAAGAGGACAAGGGAGAAGCTGATTTGTAGTGGAGGCGCTTTAAAAAAAGGATATGTAGTGGAGACCCTTACCCTAGGGTTCCCTAGGTAGCTGCCGCACACATCATTGGTTTTCTCTTTTCTTTATGCTCTTGCACCCTAGAGTGAAATCATGGTTGCTTCGTCCGTCCAGCTTAATGCGGGAAAGGTGCGCTTTGTGATTTGACCCCTCATCACTCATTTTCTACTACTGCGGCGCTACGACCGGGGTGCCTCCAATTCCAACCACTGCTCCAAACTATAATTTGGTGCATCGCATGTGGAACAAGACGGTGGATGAGCCACATGTCGGCCAAAGGGGTCCTGTTAAGTGTGTCGCCATTTCGTGTGCGGACTGACCCTGCTTGAGTTGCTACGCCAACACGACAGGAGCAGCCCACCACTTGGTTTTGCTCCTTGGTGAATCCCGACTATATTGATCTAGAAGATGCATACTAAACTACCCTCTCCATCTCGTTTTTTTAGGCGTCTCGGTTTATAGGGCATGCACGTAGTTCTAGGTCATCCATTTGACTAACTAAATATGAGTTACTATGTCACAAAAAGTATATCATTGGATTCTTAAGCAGATGTAGTTTCTAAACATATACTGGTCATCACATATATAGCCAGTTAAATTCTCAACCTAGAACAACGTGCATGCCATGTAAACCGATACGAAGGAAGTAGTAAAAATGAGGTGATTTTACCTAGCGATCGGCGGGGGAGCATGCCCTGTCATACGGTCCCATGTGTCATGATGTACTAAGGCGATGCACATGTCCCTCTTGAGGCAGAAGCGATACTACGTGGTTTGAGATGATGGCGAACCGAAGTGTGAAATAATGTGGTTGATTCGTCCATCTGGAAAGATGTGGCATTATGATTTGACGTCTCATTGCTCATTACTACTACTCAGGCGGTATGACTGGGGTGCACCCCCTGCTGTTCTGCACTGTTATTTGGTGCTTGACACGTTAACCCGGTTGCTATATGTCCCACATGTCGGCGAGAGGAAGTATAGAATTCATGAAAGTGAGCGTCGACGGAGGACTACAAGACACGGCTTGGTTTTTGCTGCTTCGCGCAATCCATCGATACAAACCTGGACTAAAAAAGGTGAGGGCGGGTATTTTCCTATGCGGCAGGCAGGGGAGTTTGGCATAGTCTGTTTGAGGCAAGGAGGCAGGAAGGAAACAAGCAAATAAAGTTTGAGAGACTTAGTTTTGGGAAAATCTGATTTTACGGAGTACGTACCCACTAGGGTTTATAGGTCTCATCTAAAAATCATTCGTTTTTTCGTTTTATAAGTCTCAATTCTACTAGTAGTAGTAGTACCATCACATGTTGGATTTCAAGGTGTGTTAGATCACCCGATGCAACCAGTGTCAAGAGAAAACACACCAATGCATGTAGAAGTTCATAGAAAGTTAGTGGTCATTCATGCATTTGTTCTAATTAATGCCTTGGTAAACATAACTTCTTGAGAAAAACGAGCGTACTAATAACTTGTGCAAACTACGAAATTAATTCCACCACTCACCGTCTACCTTGGTTGGAGAGATTTTGAAATTGAGCCATAAACTGGAAATGAGGGAGTAGTAACTTTTGGCTCAATTACTATTTGTGGCCTTGTATAGATGCAAAATGTATTTTTTTATAGTGGCCTTGTATAAGTAAATGGAGGGAGTACTAAAGGACATATATATTCCAAACAATATGATAATCTCTCTAACCAAGGTAGGGACGAGGAGTAAATGGAGGGAGAAGTAAAATTTTCTCCTCGTCCTGCGAGCCACCGCGCGCGTGGGCGAGGGAGCGGGCGTAAGGCATACAGTACTACTAGTAAGCAAGCTTCACCTCATCCTGTGAGCCATCGCGCCCGTGGGCGGGGGAGATGGCGTACTAAGCAAGTTTCTCCTTGTTCTGCGAGTTGACGGGACACATCAAAAGTACTCTGGTGTATAGAGCCTTGCCTCTAAGGTAGGCCCCACATGGTTTGCCTCTTTTTTAACATAACGCGTCAAGTCGCAATTTTTTTGTTCACCCGTGGTAGACGATCCTCCCTCCATCAAGTGGAAAACCAGTACACGTGTTGAATTACCACGTGGGCTACCTTTTCGTACAGAAATGAGCTCCACCGTGTACCCGCGCGGGTGTGGTTGGGAAAGAGATGGGAGTACGTGCACCATGCGTGCACCTCTTCTCTTCGTGCACGTCCCCACCTACGTGGGTGTGTGTGAGAGAGATACAAACCTAGACATAATGCGTCGTCCATCCCCATACCTCCGCCCAGTCCGACCACCAGTCACCACCACACCCCACTCCTTCTCACCTTATCTCTCATCTTTCTCCCTCCATTTTTATATACAAGGCCACTATCAAAATTACAATTTGCAGATATAAAAGGCCACTAACACTAATTGATGCAATATTAATGGTGTTTGGATCGTAGTACTAGCAAAGGAGGACATTAATTATCCCTTGCATGCATGAGGGAGTGCGAGCATTGGCTTGATGTGCATGAAAGAGAAGAATACACATTAATTTACACGGCAAACAAGGAAACAAGGTGGCTTGCAACATTGACTTAGAAGACATTAATTTTTGCCTTGGTACCTGTAATATGGGTTTGTGGCCTTGTATACAAAATTGGAGTCTGATAAAATTCTCGAGATACCATTTTTCCGATAAAATTCTTGAGATATCATTAGTTTTTACAAAAGGGATTACTCCTGCATGGGTCAATCACAATAGGTGTTTTGTAAAAAAATGCATCTTGATGTTTTGTGCAATGCATGGGCATCTTGCTAGTCCATGAAAACAACACATGCCAAAATTCCACGGCGAACGAGGGATTTGAATCTGCTGAGAGGGATTGTTTGGATCTTGCCCGGGGTAGCCAAAATATTGGTAACCCTTTTGTCCACAGGTGCCTTTGCCACCGATGAACGAGGAATGGCTTGGGTGCTCATGCATCCTCCAGCGCGCACGTTGGAGAAAAGCTCGCACGAGGTGTTTTTTTTGTCCCACCACGCCGCCCGACCCGCCCGTAGACCGACCGGCGACCCGCAAATTATGCCATCCAACTGTAGCCGCACACATTATGATAGCTACTCAACCAACCGGACAAAATTCATGCAAACATGGTGATATTTCATATAAACAACAACTGAAATCATATAAAATACCGTATTTTCATACAAACATGACGGGTTTCATTACATTCAAATGAACTATGCGGTGCTAGTTCTGGACAGCACAAGTATATAATACCTAGCCTAAATGGTCGCCCGCCGACCCATTTGTGTTCCTCATGTCCGGCAGCATGATCACCGGACTGCCAGGAGCCCCGGAGGTATATGCTTCAGCGCAAAGGACAGCTCGCTTCCCCACTGCCCAACTTCCGTGGAGCCCATGCGGGGTCGATGAAGGTCCTCACAACAAAAGGATCCAGCAAGACACATGTTGTGTACGCCGATGTCGCCTCCGCGGTGGCCATCATGGGACCCAAGCTGCGGCGGCCTCCCGTGTTCTACTTCTCCTCGATGATGGCGGCGGATGACGGTGTCGTGGACTAGGGGGTACTCACCATGTCGTCCCCCGATCAGTTAGATTGGGCCGAGGGCCCCCATGGCCGTATACTCATGGGCCAATTCAGACCGTTGCCGCATACAAGGAAGATTCCACAAGACTTGGTGATCAAGACAAGGACTCCTCCCCCACCGGCTTATTCGGCTAGGACTCTTGTTACCCTAGGCCTATGGTACATTATATAAACCGAGGTCAGGCTAGTCGATAGATTATGACATTACTCATCATACCTCTAGGGTTTAGACCACAACATATGATCTCAGGGTAGATCAACTCTTGTAACCCCTATACTCATTATAGTCAATCAAGCAGCATGTAGGGTATTATCTCATCAAGAGAGCCCGAAACTAGGTAAAATCCCATGTTCATGTTACCATTGATCCTAAGACGCATAGCTTGGGACCCCCTACCCGAGATCCGCTGGTTTTGACACCGACATTGGTGCTTTCATTGAGAGTTTCACTGTGTGATCGGCAAAAGGATCAATGACTCGACTGCAGGTCAACTACAACGTCGGCTTCTTCATCACCAGCTCGACTGGTCACCTTGGCTTGACCGAGGACTGCGCCCTACCTCCGATCGTCATGTTCGGATGAGGGCCTTCATCAATATCAACTCCGATCTCTATCAAGATCATGGAAGAGTCATCCATGGAGCTCGGGGGCTCAACGTCAACATTGCCCTCAGGCAACCGTGCTGTTTTTCTGGACAACAAACTTGTATCCGCCGCCACCGCCTCCTTGAGTGTCGCCTAAACGATTGCTTCGGTGGAATATGCGCAATTAAGTCTACAACAACCCTACAAAAATTTCGTCGAGTTCCGATGGAGGAATCTCCGGCAATCTCCGATATACCGGAGCCCTATTGAATCTGGACGAGAATTCGGACGAATTTGGAGCGGGGTGTCTAGCATCTAGCTCGGATGTCCTTTGGAAGATCCAACCGTTGATCGTCTGCGGAATTCCCATATCTACCACCTGCCAAAAATTCAGCTCGATCCGACCGTCCGAACTCCGGGAACCTTCCGATTAGTGCATCACTTTTCGAATCTGTTTTCTGCGCGAGAACGAATCCGACCCAAGTTCATCTTCTTTACGGACGGGATTTCAGACATCCTTTTTGAAGGAAGTTTTCGTATGGGGTATTGTGTTTTATTCTCAAACACATCTCATTAATATTAAAAGTATCTTTACAATACGATTTTCACCATCACGCCGGTGTCAAACTGGCCCGACAACATGACTCCACGACGGCCAACCTGCGCTAGACACGTCGTCGCTTTGTTGAGCCGAGCTCAACTTCTTTGGATCATCATCTCGGCCAGCCGAACAATAGTTCGGCATCGCGAAGGATAAATCGTCACCAACATCACCGCCCCACGGATTACACGGAGCGGGCACACCGGCATCGCCGCACGGTCACTTCATCAAGCCAGCATTGACCACGTCAGAAGCTACGATCTGCATCGGCATGGCCGAACTGTTGCTTCATCGAGCCAATGTCCATCACGCTGAACTACTTCAACACCTTGGCTGACACATCTCCTCACCGACCTGCTCCGTCTCCTCGCCTGGACTGGGGGCTTCGTCATCCCTTCATCAACTTACTCCAGACACTTCGGCGTCACCCGCCGACCAGCTTCATCACATTAGCTGGACCACGGGCTTCGCTGTGGCGAGCCAACCTTTGCCAGGATCATCGTGCCATCTCTTAATCACCCATCAGGCAATGGGTGTGCGGATTGAGTCCCAATTTTGGAAGTAACCTTTCTTCGAACCGCTACAACAGATAAACCAAGTGCTATTAATCCTAGCAATTTCCGCTCGTTTGGGGTCATTTTTCCCAAGGAATTATTACTCTGCTTTGTTCCATCATATGTACACAGGTCTATAAATTGGTGGCCGCATTAGAGATGATTGTGTGGTGGTTCGGTCAGTTTCTGTGCATAGTTCGGCGAACGCCGTATCCGGAACTCGGACTGACCTGTGAATTCGGGCTTTGTCACGCCTTCACCGCGTCACGCCGACGCCCTGCATCGACATTGATCTCGATGCTCAGGCCACATCTCTTTCATTATTTCCTTCACTTGTGTTAAATAAGTAGAAGAATTTTTTTATATATATACATTATTATCTTTATTTGTCATTTCTTTTGGTTTGCACTATTCTATCTGTGCAGCCAATCGACTCAGACTGAGCCGTGTTTTCGCCTTGGCACGCCGGCCTGCTTCATTACCGCAGCTGGACTGGGGGCTTCATCTTCTCGGAGTGCCAGACTCTCTGCTCGGCCACCTTGGGACCAGCCTGGGGGCTGGAACCCTGTCCCACATCAAGCTCGGACCGCGTCATCAATGTCGAACATATCAACCAGCTAAGTTGCCTTCATGCTCAAAAACTTTTAGTCTTAAATTTTGTTCGGTTTGAACAAGCATTATACCTTTCTGGGAAAAAGTTGCTTGTGAAAAACTTCCCTGTCCAAACTTTGTTTGTGACACAAAAATTCAAATACCCCGTTTACTTGGGGGCTCCCTTGCTGGAGTTTTTCCTCTCGCATATGATTATACTTGTACGGCTTCATTCCTTGTTCGTGTATTACGCCACAATATGCACCATATTGACCTAAGTGAGTTGCAAGCTGGGTGGCCTGGCTCCTGTGCTTACCCCTACGTTCCCTATTGTTCGGCTAGGGAGTAAAGGGAGCACCTCTGCGATTGTCACGACTGGTTCTTCCGAGCTCTGACCTCAGACTGGGTGAAGCCGAAAGCTAGCGCTCTTATTGTTTTCAATCATGGTCGGCACACAACGGAACTCATGAGTACAAAAAATCTATTGCACAAGTCTCATAATGACAATGAGCACCGAAGAAAGGTATCGGCGGGGGTACTATTTTCTTCGAAGATGCTTCTTACACTTTGTTAGTAATATAGCATAAGTTCCCTGAGCACGCTTTGTCTATTACAGCCTTATGGCCTGATTGCCTGGTTATCGGAAACACCGTTGATATTCTTGATAGGTGGAGTACATAACACTTTTCGGTCCTCGGCCGAAGAGGGAGAAGCCGACGGTTGGTTAAGATGCGTATAAAGTTCGGGTAAACATAGATTATAATAAGTGTTCTTCTTCTTAGTCGTTGCAAAGTATTTTTCTATCACTCCTTTTTTCGACTCAAGTGTGTGGTCAATAGCCCGATTTCCCTCTCATCCACCTTCGGGATAGGAGGTTGAAGCCGTAGGCTGACCCGCTTGAAGTCTTGAGATAGGATGTGTCATGTTAAAGCACGACAGAAGCACATTTTTTCTCTAAGACCAATTTTCTGATTGGAACCGAACAATTAATATAGTTCGGACGTCGAGTTTTTACTGACGTTTTTTAGTTTTTCAATCCTATGGCACTTTTCAACTATTTGTGTGTTTTCTGCATAAGTCTCGCAGTGCAACGACGGACACCTTTAGAGATCCGGCAAAAATTCTCGGATATTGCTATATATGCCTCGGTTTCAAATTGTGTCTTCGGTCGATAGTTGGGTTGTCTGGCTCCTGTGCTTGCCTCCTACATTCCGCTTTGTTCGGTTAGGTGTGCAAAAGGAGAACCACTGCGATTGTGCTTCCAGCTCGCATGGTTAAGCACCTCGGTGGAGAAAGCCGAAAACTGACTGTCACAATAAAGCATAAACTGGTCAGCGATCCGATGACTATATTAAATGACGGGCCGCTCATAACATTGGCCGAAGTGTTTACGGCTTGACCAAGGCTGTCGCCGAACACTAAGCGGGGGGCTACTTGCTGGCCTCCTAACTTTAAGCTCCTATGACTAAGTGAAAGTCATAAAGCCCGCATATTTGATTGCCTCGTTTCTGCCAACACAACCGCCTTCGGGCACCGAGACGTTGGCTAAGGGTTGTTTTGTTATTTCGGAAACACCCTGCGTAGCATCTACAAGGGGGTAGAAGCCGATGATGGGCCACTTTCAGATTATAAACGGTCGCAACGGAAGTGAAAATTTGGGTTCATCTAGACAACAGAGTTTGGAAGCTTTTCCCGAACTAAATCCTCAGTATTTTCCTCCCACATTGATTGGAGCTGAGGTTTCATGATCATGCTTAGCATGACAACCCAAAGAAAGGAACCGATAGCGGGACTATTTTCTTTGGAAGATGTTTCTTATGTTAAACAATAATATAACATGTCTCTCTGCGTACCTTTGTTTATAAAACCGTATGGCCGGATTGCCTTGTTTGCCGCAAATCTTTGCCCTCATAAAGGCTTTATAAAGTGGGACAAACACTCCCCGGCTACTGGCCGAGGAGGTTTAAGCCGATGGTCGGTCAACAAAGTTTTTGTACAATGCGGATTCGAGTATTAATGATGTAGAGTACTTGGGTACCTAGAATCATTACACATAATTCGTGATTTTACTTCAGACATCGATCCTTAATTCGGCTTCCCGTGCCCGCATTAAGGCTCAGGGGCTACTAGGCTTCGGGCTTATTATTTGAAAATATTAAAAGGGCATATCGATCCTCTAATCTGGTGTTGCCACCCGACCAGTGTCTTGGGGGCTACTACATTGGCAATCCAATGCAGAAAATTAAAAGTGCAATATAGTTTTCGAGGAGATTATTATCCTCAGGTTGGTCGGCCGCACCCAACCTGAGTCTCGAGGACTTTGCACATCGCATTTCTATTCCTATGTATGCTGCCGAGCTAGGAGTTGATCCTCAGGCCAATTTCGCGCATCGACCTGAATCTCAGGGGCTACTAGGATATGTGGTTTCATCTTTTCCTTCAGGTGCATCCTAGACATAGTCCAGCGTTGGAGCTCGGATACAGTCCGGCGTTGGTGCTCGACTACAATAGACACCCCGGAAGCAATCCGGCATAAAGCTCGGACGCTAGTGGCTGGCTCCATAGAGGGCATTTCCGGCATTAAGCTCGGCTAAACTCCTTCGACTTTTTGAACCCAGATGATCTATGACATCTCGGATATAGTCCGGCATTGGAGCTTGGACACAGTCCGGCGTTAGAGCTTGGATACATTTCAGCGTTGGAGCTCGGAAGCAGTCCGGCATTGGTGCTTGGCTGCAAAAGATACCTCGAATGCAATCCGGTGTTGGAGCTCGGATGCAAGAGGACGCTGCCGCTCGGGAATAACTTCAAACCCGAGGTGTGGCATAATAATAACAAGGCATGGATAAAGGCCAGAAAATTAAAGGGGCTCCTCGGATACCCAACATATAAACTCTTCAGATTTACTTCGCGATCCTCAAGATCGAAGATGAGAAGATTTGTTGAACCAGTTTTCAAGACCGATGACCGAAGATGAAGAATAGTTCGGAAGAATCGAGGAGCGTCCCCAACTTGAAGACCGGTTCAGGGGGCTACTGACGGTGTCCTGGACTAGGGGGTACTCACCACGTCGTCCCCCGATCAGTTAGATTGGGCCGAGGACCCCCATGGTCGTATACTCATGGGCCAGTTTGGACCGTTGCCGCATACAAGGAAGATTCCACAAGACTTGGTGATCAAGACAAGGACTCCTCCCCCACCGGCTTATTCGGCTAGGACTCTTGTTACCCTAGGCCTATGGTACATTATATAAACCGAGGCCAGGCTAGTCGATAGATTATGACATTACTCATCATACCTCTAGGGTTTAGACCACAACATATGATCTCAGGGTAGATCAACTCTTGTAACCCCTATACTCATTATAGTCAATCAAGCAGCATGTAGGGTATTATCTCATCAAGAGAGCCCGAAGCTGGGTAAATCCCGTGTTCATGTTACCATTGATCCTAAGACGCATAGCTTGGGACCCCCTACCTGAGATCTGCCAGTTTTGACACCGACAGCGGACGCGGAGGCGCTGGCCACCAACTCGTCACTCTCCGCGCACCCGGCTTCTATCGCTGCTTGCATGGTGCGGCCGCCGGCATGGGAGTCTCGGCCACAGAAACGGGAGACGAGTTACGAGGCGGCGGCATGGACGGCAGCAATGACACTTGTGCGCCGCTCCTCGTCGAGCTAGCCTGGAGCGGCGAGTTGCTGAACCGTGCGCCGGCTTGGGGCGACAACTGGCTCCGTCGGGCGAGGTGAGGAAGGTGGATCAGCGAGCTGCATACCTCGTATCCGGTGGGCTCGGCAGGTCACCTAGCCAGCTTGGATGCAGGATAACTACTCTTCGTAAGCCATTGTAAGAGTGGACAAAATGGTGAAGTAGGAGATAGGGGAGCGACGGAGGTGTGCGATTCTTCGCCGGCGTTTGGCCTCGTTTAAATAGGAGATTAAATAGATGGCGGGCAGGAGGAGCTCGTCCGGCGTTGCGTTTAATGTCGGCCCAGTCATGAACGGACATGTGTCCAGAGTGGGTTTGTCGGCTTCCACACGGGCGGGTTTCATGGAGGCTGTAGGATCTTGAAGTATGTCTAGAGGGGGGGTGATTAGACTACTTGACCAAATAAAACCTAACCTTTTCCCAATTTTAGTCTTTGGCAGATTTTAGCAAACTTAGCACAAGTCAAGCAATCTTAACACAATTCAAGCAAGCATGCAAAGAGTATATGAGTAGCGGAAAATAAAGCATGCAACTTGCAAGAATGTAAAGGGAAGGCTTTGGAGATTTCAAACGCAATTTGGAGACACGGTAATTTTTGAACCGTGGTTCCGATAGGTGGTGCTATCGTACATCCACGTTGATGGAGACTTCAACCCACGAAGGGTAATAGCTGCGTGAGTCCACGGAGGGCTCCACCTAAGAAGGGCCCACGAAGAAGCAACCTTGTCTATCTCACCATGGTCGTCGCCCACGAAGGACTTGCCTCACTAGCGGTAGATCTTCATGAAGTAGGCGATCTCCTTGCCCTTACAAACTCCTTGGTTCAACTCCACAATCTTGTCGGAGGCTCCCAAGTGACACCTAGCCAATCTAGGAGACACCACTCTCCAAGAACTAACAAATGGTGTGTTCATGATGAACTCCTTGCTCTTGTGCTTCAAATGATAGTCTCCCCAACACTCAACTCTCTCTCACAGGATTTGGATTTGGTGGAAAGAAGATTTGAGTGGAAAGCAACTTGGGGAAGGCTAGAGATCAAGATTCATATGGTAGGAATGGAATATCTTGGTCTCAACACATGAGTAGGTGGTTCTCTCTCAGAAAATGTAAGTTGGAAGTGTAGGTTTGTTCTGATGGCTCTCTCCATGAATGAAGAGGAGGTGGAAGGGTATATATAGCCTCCACACAAAATCTAACCGTTACACACAATTTACCAATCTCGGTGAGACCGAATCAACAAACTCGGTCAGACCGATTTAGTAAACCTAGTGACCGTTAGGGTTTTCGATGGGACCGACATGCAACTCGGTAGGACCAATATGGTTAGGGTTTGGGCATAATGTAATCTCGGTGAGACCGATTACACAAACTCGGTGAGACCGATTTTGGTAATAAGCTAACCAGAGAGTTGGTCAGGTAAACTCGATGGGACCGGTTTGCTCTTTTCGGTGAGACTGAAATGTTACGAAAAGGAAACAGAGAGTTTACATTGCAATCTCGGTGGGACCGATCGCTCATCTCAGTGAGACCGAAACGTTACCAAGGGAAACAGAGAGATTACACTCTCATCTCTGTGTGACCGAGATCCCTATCGGTAGGACCGATTTGCCTAGGGTTTGTGGCAGTGGCTATGACATCTGAACTCGGTGGCGCCGGATAGAAAGAATCGGTGGGGCCGAGTTTGACTTTAGGTTTAGGTCATTTGTGGATGTGGGAAAGTAGTTGAGGGTTTTGGAGCATATCACTAAGCACTATGAAGCAAGAAACTCATTAAGCAACACCTCATCCCTCCTTGATAGTATTGGATTTTCCTATAGACTCAATGTGATCTTGGATCACTAAAATATAAAATGTAGAGTCTTGAGCTTGAAGCTTGAGCCAATCCTTTTATCCTTAGCATTTTGAGGGATCCACTTTTCTCATCCATGCCATGCCATTCATTGAGCTTTCCTGAAATATTTGTCTTGGAATAGTATTAGCTCAATGAGCTATATGTTGTTAGGAATTACCAAAACCACCTAGGGATAGTTGCACTTTCAATCTCCCCCTTTTTGGTAATTGACAACAACATATAGATCAAAGCTTCGACAAAAGATAATAAGATTGAAAAACATCATCGCTTTGAGAAGTATGTGAAATGTGAGAGCTCCCCCTAAATTTGTGCATAGTTTAGGATTTGCTTTGGACTGCAAATGCACATAGAGTTAGGTTCATGAGGTACTCTCCCATGTCACATACATCTTGGTGGAGCGCTAAAAAATGATAATATTCAAAATACATGCACTCATCACCAAGCAAAGTGAATGATCATATAGAGATAAATAGGATAATGTCATCCAACAAGCATTAAAGTAGCATATGATCAAACACATGATCATCATTGTATCACACAGGCAATAAAGTATCTCAAGCAAACGAAAGCAAATAAAGTTCAACCACAAAGACAAGAGAGAACAAAAGCAAACTCTCTCTCCCTCGAAGCCTATGATCTATACATTTTTATCCCCCTTTGGCAACAAGTTACCAAAAAGTTCCTAGAAAATGCATAGTACTATGTCGTCTCTCAGGCTTGGTCTTGATGTGGTGGTGTAGATATGACTCCAAGGATGAAGGCATCGGTTGATGAAGTTGGAGCTGGTGGAGAATATGCTGGAGCTGGTGGCACTAAAGTTGTAGCAGGTGTAGATGATGTTGCTCTTGTGTCTGTCATAGGCACAACAGTTGATCTCTGAGCTCTAGGCACTCTAGCAAATGCCTCAGTGGTTGTCTTCCCCTTCCTCTCCTGCATGTCATCTTGGAGTTGCTCAACAACAGACTGGATCTCAGTTCCTTTCACATCCAAGTCATAGAACTTCTGCTCCATGATCCTCTCCAGTCTCTCCTGGTTTTGAATCAGGGTGGCCAACCCTTTCTCAATCATTAGAGTGGATGCTATCAAGTAACCAAGCTGGTCTTGCTTGCTCTTCAGGAAGTACTCAGATGCCTCATCAATGGTTGGCATCTTGGCAGCCTTCTCAGTCTTTGCCTTCTCCTTCTTTGCTTGTGCTTGCACTGAAGATGGTTCATTTTCATCCATAACCACTTGGTTGTCCTCAAAGTCTGGATAGATAGGCATGTGATCCTTGTCCAATAAGTAAGTGCCAGTGCCCATCTTGGAGTTAATCAGCTCCTGGATCTGTGGGGCATATCCACAACTTCTCTTCTGGTCTACAACTGTCCTCTTGATAGTTTCAACAATGAGGCTCATGACCTTGAACTTTTGAGGCACATCAAATAAGTGTAACAGATTAATAGCATGGCCTCTGATCATGTTATGATCACCTGACTTGGGCAAGAGTGTGTGCTTGAGGATCCAATTGATGGTTGGCAGTCCTGATAGAAGAAAATGTACAGATCCAAACTTGTGAGTCTCAAGTGCTTTATCTGGGATCTCTTTGTACATATGTGCCATAGAGTTGTGATCCATCTTCTTCTTGGCATAGACATCCAAGTCATCTTCTTTCTCCTTTGGTGCATTGATCAGATTTTCCCATTCTTCAATAGTAGACCGGTACCTTATACGTTCAGACATCCAAACTATTCTGCCATCTGGATAGAAGTGTGCTATGGAGTAGAATTGCATTATGAGCTCATCATTCCACTTTGTGAGCTTCTGCCCAACAAAGTCATCCACTCCACAACACTTGAAACTATCAAACACTCCTGGGTAGTGTTCCTCATTCTCCTTGATGTATTTCCAATCTACCCATCTCATATCACAAACTATTGGTTTCTTGTCCAGCAGCACAGTCTCATAGAAGTCCTGATGTTCCTTTGTATGGAACCTGTAGTCCACAGCAGTTCTCCTCCTGACTGCATAAGGATCAGTCAACCTCCATGTCGTGGTATTCTCACGGGGGGGTGCAAGACGACATATGCCACAAGGTGGCTTCGTGTGAGGGCAAGACTGTTGCTGATAGGCCCGGGAGCGGGTATGCGAATAGCACGTGATCGTTTACCCAGGTTCGGGGCTCTCCGGAGAGATAATACCCCTACTCCTGCATGTCTGAGTATATCTGCTATATCTGGTACAGGGTGCTCCTGGAGCTGTATCTGAGGTCAGTGCCATAGGCATCTGGCCTCGTATATGCCTCATATGTGGCATGCTAGTGGCCGGCCATGCTCATGGCCGTGAGCATGCATGTGGGTGCTCATGCGTGAGTCCATCCCCTGATGGATGGATGGAGCTAGCTTATATAGGCATGGCTAGCTTGGTATGTAAGCTATGTGGGTAGCTTAGGAAGTAAGGTAGGTAGGCATGGTGGGGGGTCATCCTTGTCCCCTGGGTCACTTCATAAATAGTGTCAGGGGACAAGTGACACTGTACATGATGGCTGGGGTGTCATGTGGACAGTGCCGGGTACGGTCGTCACGTCGGGGTCGCGTTGGGCTACAGTCGGCAGCCCGCAGTCGGCCTGGGCGGCCGGGGAGTCGGCAGCCAGCAGTCGGCCTGGTGGTGCAGTCGGCAGCCCGCAGTCGGCCTGGGTGGCCGGGGAGTCGGCAGCCAGCAGTCGGCCTGGGCGGCCGGGGAGTCGGCAGCCAGCAGTCGGCCTGGTGGTGCAGTCTGCAGCCCGGAGTCGGCCTGGTGGTGCAGTCCGCAGCCTAGAGTCGGCCTG
>NC_041381.1:404862461-404891703 GCF_002162155.2 Triticum dicoccoides | reverse complement strand
GGGGAGTCGGCAGCCAGCAGTCAGCCTGGGCGGCCGGGGAGTCGGCAGCCAGCAGTCGGCCTGGTGGTGCAGTCGGCAGCCCGGAGTCGGCCTGGTGGTGCAATCCGCAGCCCGGAGTCGGCCTGGTGGTGCAGTCGGCAGCCCGAAGTCGGCCTCGTGGTGCAGTCCGCAGCCCGGAGTCGGCCTGGTGGTGCAGTCCGCAGCCCGGAGTCGTCCTGGTGGCCGGGGAGTTGGACTGAGGGGCTTTGCTAGCCCCGATGTCTTGGAATATCATCTTGCCGTCTTCGGGGTATCCGTGTCCAATTACTCCGACAGTAGCCCCTAAGCCTCCGGGCAACTTTGGAAAAGTTGGGCGGAGGTTTTTTGGCGAGTGTTCGTGAAAATGATCATGAAAAAAGACAAAGTTAGTCCACGCGGATATATCAAATGATTGCTTTTAGTATTGCAAGTTTTATGCGGAGGGTGCCGACTCGGTTTCGTCCGAGCCCCCTTAATCTTTTTCGTTTTCCCTCCGCTTTTTGGCTTATGCTCTCGCTTGCCGGACAGCCGCTCTGCGGTCTATGGCTGAGAGTGGGCCGCGAAGTGGAGTGTACAGTACTCAGACTCTGGGAGCGGATTTAACCGAGTAGATATTTGTAAAGGAAACGGTCGGGTCGCGCGAAGCGTTTTTCTTTCCGGACGTTTTTCGCGTGGGTGGCCTCCAGCGTTCACTCTTGCCAGTCGGACAGCCGCTCTGCGGTCTGTGACTGAGAGTGTGCCTTTGGTACCGCGCACGCTACTAAGCCGTCTGCGGAAACTAACGTCTCAGGCCAAGCGGCCAGCCCCCGGGCCAACTCTGGCTGGCGCCGGGGCGAACAGTGATGCAACTGTAATGAAATGCGGAGATAGTTCCCCGAGCATCGCTCGGGGTTATCCGTGCTTGCGTGATGCAAAAATATGTAGGTGAGGAGCTCACATTGATTTTCGTGTAGCCGAGGTGGAGTTTGCCTAAGACAGCCGACGCGGCTCGGCGCTCGCGGAGCGCGCCGGCACACCCGCTGGGTGTGGCCTTCGAGCCCCCGGGTGCTCGAAGCGGGGCCCCGGCCGGTCAGGCTTGACCGGCCAGGCGGCGAGGCGTCTTACAACGCCCTTCTTCTTCTTTTTCTCTTCTGCCGGCTGCTGGTAGCCAGACAAAACTCTTCTCTTGTCTGTATTCTTCGCGGGGGCGCGCCAGCGCACCTGCTGGGTGTAACCCCCGAGATTCGGGCTGACTGCTGAGCAGTCAGGCCGGATCTCCCGGTAACTACTTTGTCTTCTTCGCGGGGGCGCGTCAGCGCACCCGCTGGGTGTAGCCCCGAGATTCGGGCTGACTGCTGAGCAATCAGGCCCGATCTCCCGGTAACTACTTTGTCTTCTTTATTGAAGTTGATTCTTTTTTCTTCTTCTCTTTGTCTGGCTGTGGCAGCCGGACTCCGACTCAGCAGTCGGACTTCTTTGCAGCCGGCTAGGCAGCCAGCACCTTCTTCACAGCAGGTGGTCGGACGCACATCTGGCAGTCAGACGAAATTCTCAGCAGGCGCGGCCAGTCGGACGCGCATCTAGCAGTCGGACGCAAATTCCAGTCGGCTACGTGCAGTCGAACGCACATCTCTTTCTCTCTCTTTTTTTTCACCGGCTGGGAACCCGGCCACAGCGGGCAGTCGGCCCTTCTTATTTTTCTCCCAGCCGGCCTCTCTCTCTCTCTTTTTTCAGCCGGCCACTGCTTCTTTTCTTCAGGCGCCGGCCTCAACAGGCGGCTGGAGCGGGACCCGGCAGGGGCGTGTGTGGCACAGCCGGTCATGGCGCCCGACCCGGGAGCCAGCAGCAGAGGCGCGCGACCCGACCGGCCAGAGGCGCGTCGGGAGAGTCGGCACGGCGCGCGGAGGCGCAGACGGCCTCGGGCGGAGTCGGACGCGGCCAGCGGGAGGAGGCGAGGCGGCGACCCGGCCAGGCGGCAAGGCGGGGAGGACTCGGCACTGGGGGAGCCGGCCTGGCGAGGGCGACGCGGCCAGGAGGGGCGGCGCGCGAGGCCCAGCAGTGGGAGCGGCGACGGGCGGCAGCCGGCTCCGGTTGGTGGAGGTGGGCAAAGCCGGCCGGCGCGGGGCACTCGGCCGCGGGGCGGAGCCAGCAGGAGCGGGGCACGCGAGGGGCGGGGGACGCGCCGTCGAGGACCTGGCACGGCGACGAGGAGCCGGCCCGAGGCCGGCGTGCGGAGAAGCCGGCGGGCGGGCGCAGAAGGGAGCTCGGCTCGCGCGCGACCCGAAGGCGGCCAGGCATAGCCGGGCATCCGCGGGCGCGGGGAGGCGGCCAGGCGCGGAGATGGCGCGAGGCGACTGCGCGCCGGAGCAGCAAGCCGGCAGGCAGTCGGGGCCGGGCGCGGGAAGCCGGCACGGAGCGGCGCACCCGGCGGCGGGCAGCCGGCGACGGGTGGTGGAGCAGCCAGACGGCAGCCGACGAGCGCGAGGAGGCAGCGAACGACGCAAAGGCGCGAGGCCAGGTCGACGCAGACCGGAACATGGAGATAACCAAGGCGGGGCGGCGCATCAGGAGGGCCTTGGGCGCGCGGGCGCGATCGAGCAGGTCAACGCCGCGACCGGGGCGGGCTGGCAGTGGCGAGGACCGCGCGCGCGTGCTAGAACCGGCAAGCGTGGAAGACACGGCGCGACGGCGAGCCCACGGAAGTCAGTCAGCGCGGGAGCCAGCAAAAACGCAGGAGGCGTCCGGCGAGAAGACGCCGGACGATGCGGGCCGGAGGAGCTGCGGAGCCATGAGGCAAGGCGAGGCACTTGGGAGCGCAGCGGTCAGGAAGGAGCTCGGTGGCACGGCCGTGCAAGGAGACGAGCTGGGGCGGAGCAGCGGACAGAGCGCTGGGCGGAGCGATGGTGATGATGTCTGAGTCTGACTCGTGTATGGGCAATGTACAGGGAGTATCTATGTAGTGTATGGCCAATGGTTTGACCATTGTTGACTTGCATCTTGCTAGCTTGTATGGATGATATATGGAATGGTAAACGTGCGTTTCGGCCGGAGCAAGGCACAACGCAGAGGCGAGCGGCGCGTGGACGGACACGGCCGACCGAAGCGAGGCCCCGCACGCGGCGCGCGCGGACGGACGGCCGGCGTCGCAACGATAGTGACGAAGAAGGCAAGGCCAACAGCGAGGACGCGGCGCCCCTCACGGCCATTCCGGGGGCATGTCGATGTCGAGCCCCCGACCGCTATCGGAGGGACGGCGTGACGCCGCGGTGGTGAAGACGAAGAGGATGACGGCGAGGGCGCGCCGTCTCACGCGGCCGCTCTGGGGGCGGGTTGAAGTCGAGCCCCCGAGCGCTACCAGAGAGACGGCGCGACGCCGCGGCGGAGATGACGAAGATGGTCCCGCCCGGACAGTGAAACTAGCAGCAGCGCGGTAGCATAGTACCGCCCCACGGTGGGCGCCAAATGTCGTGGTATTCTCACGGGGGGTGCAAGACGACATATGCCACAAGGTGGCTTCGTGTGAGGGCAAGACTGCTGCTGATAGGCCCGGGAGCGGGTATGCGAATAGCACGCGGTCGTTTACCACTCGATCGACTATTGGAATGTTTAGAATTCCTCCGCTTTGACGAAGGACCGCTTCCCGGTCAGGCACATACGCGCCCCAAGTTCGGAGAGCGCGGTGCCTCTAGGGGCTATATAGTAGCCCCACCATCGAGCTCCTATGGCTAAGTGAAAGTGATAAAGCATTATAGTTCGGTTGCCTAGTTTGCTATGCTATCACCTCCTTCAAAGGACCAAGACGTTGTATTAAGTGTGAAAAAGCGTTTTGTTGCAAACACCCCTACACCATGTGCGTGGGGGCTAAAGCCAAAGACTGCAACTTTCAGGTTATTCATACATATACGGCCGCACAAGAGATAGTTCAATACTTGAACGCACAAGTATAAAAAGCTATTGCATTATAAACATGATCTCACAAATCATATACGTCATTTGAACATGACATCTTTCGAGCACTGCGACTCTATTAAACGAGCGCCCTGCAGGACTTCCTCAAAATAGTGCTCGGCGGGTAATCGGCTCTTGTCCGAACCCCGGGATGCAACAGCGGTGGCATCCATGTCTGCCCAGTATGTCTTCACATGGGCGAGAGCCATCCGTGCACCTTCTATGCATGTCGACCGCTTCATCGCCTTGATATGCGGGACCGCCCCAAGGAATTGCTGCAACAAGCCAAAATAACTCTTCGGCTTGGGCCTTTCCGGCCATAGATGAGTGACCACATCCGTCATGGCAAGTCCGTACAATCTATTCAGCTCAGCCCACTCAGCCAGCCGATCAGTCAACAGAAGTGGACGCTCCGGACTATGGAATTGAGACCAGTAAAGCTCTTCCATTTCGTGATCCTTCTGGCTTCGGAAGTGCACGACTGCGTCCGCCGCACTCGCCGCCAAATCCAGATAAGGATCCTCCGCACCACACAACTGGCCCAGCTGAGCATACTTCGGATCCATGAACTTCCTACATAGAAGAAAGGGCTTTCCAGCCGCAATGTCTCCGGCTTGACGCAGTTCCTCCTTCATAGCCCGCATCTCACTCCGGGCATCCTTGACTTCGGCGGCGGCCTTCTTCAGGCCCTCTTGCTCCACTCGGCGTTCTCCTTCAAGAACCTCACAACGGTCGGTAACATCTTTTAATTTCAAGGCCATTCCGGCCAACTCTTCCCTGCTTCGGCAGTGAGCAGCCTTTTCGGCTTTTAGCTCTTCTGCTGCCTTCAAGGTAGCCGCATCACTTATCCTGGCTTGCTCCTTGGCTCGAGCAAGCTCTGCTCGAAGATCTTCCACAGCAGCGGCGCCATCTGCATCAAGCATACAAATTGTAAGGAACGGGCACCAACTCCCTTACTAGGCAACCGCGGAGCAACCACCTACCTTGCGACTCGTTAAGTCGTTTATTGACCAGCGCGATGTCCGCATACGCAACATCGAGTTGCCTCTTCAGTTCGGCAACTCCATCAGTCCGGCTGGCCACCGAATGTTCCGCCACCTGCATAGGAATGGCGACATTCTATAACTGAGATTATGATCCTTGGCACGCTATCGCTTTCGACAGCATACCAAGTCTCAGGGGCTACTATCTATACAGGGCGCACTTCATGTGCAAAACTGTCAAAAGGTATGTCATTTTTTGCGTACCTCAAACCCCGTCAGCAAGCTTCCGATGGCCTCATACAACCCGCTCTCGGCGGATGAGATCCTTTCAATCACCGTACTCATCAATGTGCGGTGATCTTCCGAGATAGACGCCCTCTTGAGCAAATCCTGCAGCTCCACCGGCCGTACTCCAATGGGTGCCGGACTCTCCGGCCCCGCCGGACTCGGGGAGACCCTCCGTGACGACACCTCAGGGTTGTCCACCCCGCCCGACGGGGCGGCAGATGGAGGCGTCTCGCTTTCCATCATCTCCGGACGAAGGTCCCCCGAAGTTGAGCTCTGCTGAGATGGGTTGAGATCCGAACTACAAGGTGAAAACTTCGGTTACCTTTGGAAATAATATAGGGGCGTTCCCTATTACAAAATTACCCCTTTTTACTTACGGCTCGCTGGAGGGCTGACTCCTATGGGGAGACTGTGCGGCCGGGGCCCTTTCCGGCACAGGACCTTCCGGTGCAGATTTCTTCCCCGCTTTGAGGCCTTGGCCTCCGGGTCTTCGGAAGCAGTCCTCTTCTCCCCCTGGAAGGAGGGACTCTCGATTCCCCCCTTACTGAAAGCCTCCTTGGCGTAGGTGGTAGTTTCCCTGTGCCCCCCTTCGCCCTCCTCCGAAGGCGCAAACTCCAACATTTTGACTAACACGGGATCCGGCGTGGTCTCAGGGAGGGGGGCCAGACACCGTATCAGTTTTGCTTGCGCTATCCACTCCTGTCCAAGGGATAGCTGGTTAAAAGGCAAACCCATGATAAATAAATGGACAATATGTCCGGACACAGGGCTACTTACTTGAGTATCCGGGTGATTGCAGCTTAGGCCGGCGTCCTCGGTCAAGTCCGGACGCATCTCTTGCGATCCGAAGAACAGTTTGTACATCTCCGCGGGTGTCAAACCCATGAAGTGTTGGAGAGATCGTGGCCCCTCCGGATTAAATTCCCATAGGCGGAGGGGGCGACGTTTGCAGGGCAGAAGGCGTCGGATCAGCATAACCTGTGCCACCACCGCCAGATTAATCTCCCTTTCTTGGAGGTCTCGAATCCGGTCCTGCAACAGGGGTACGTCTTTGGACGGCCCCCAGTTAAGCCCCTTGTTGACCCATGACGTCAGCCGTTGTGGAGGGTCCGAGCGGAAGACGGGCAGCGGCTTCTGCCTGCTGCCCCTTGGAGCGGTAATATAGAACCACTCCTGTTGCCACGAGCCGAGCTCCTCCTGAAAAGAGCCCTCGGGCCATGGAGCATCGGCCCTCTTGCTTATAACCGCCCCGCCGCACTCTGCCTGACGCCCCTCAATCATCTTCGGCTCCACGTTGAAGGTTTTGAGCCACAAGCCGAAGTGAGGGGTAGTGCGGAGGAAGGCTTCGCAAACGACAATGAACGATGAGATGTGGAGGATGGACTCCAGAGCCAAGTCATGGAATTCCAGCCCATAGTAAAACATGAGCCCCCTCACGAAGGGATCCATCGGGAAGCCTAAACCCCGACGGAGGTGAGACACGAACACAACGCTCTCGCCGGGCTCGGGAGTAGGAATAACTTGCCCTTGGGCAGGCAACCTATGCGAAATCTCGTAGGTCAAGCACCTGGCGTCTCTCAGCTTTAGCACGTCTTCTTCCGTGACGGAAGAGGGCATCCACCGGCCTCGTAGGTCAGAGCCGGACATTGTCGAAGGTCGAAGGTACCCGAATCTGGAGCCCTGGGTGTTGGAACTCGGGGGCGAGGGGCGGATTCGATTGAGGATTGAAGAAAAAGAACTGGCCTTGGTCTCATTATAAAGAGGAAGAATACCAAGAGCCGTCCCCGTGACCATTTGGAACTCGCCTTCGATGGAGGGGGCATGGCAATGGGCGCGGTTGGGTTACCCACGTCCGTATTAATGGGAATCCCGGAATAAGGGGAACACGATATCTGCTTCGATAAGACGTGCGAAGGAAACCGCTTCGCTAAATGCGCTGAGGTGGTACAATAAAAACAATTCGAGTAAAGGCTTGGTAGTGGTGTGACGTCACACCACGAAATACGTCAGCAGATTGAACTTGTGTAAATATTATTCTCTCTACGGTGGTATGTGGAAATTATTTTGCAGAGCCGGACACTATCCTGGTGTTCACAATCTTCTATAAATTATTCGGAGGAGGAACCCGCCTTGCAATGCCGAAGACAATATGCGCGCCGGACTCGTCGTCATTGAAGCCTGGTTCAGGGGCTACTGAGGGAGTCCTGGACTAGGGGGTGTCCAGATAGCCGAACTATCATCATCGGCCGGACTCCAAGACTATGAAGATACAAGATTGAAGACTTCATCCCGTGTCCGGATGGGACTTTCCTTGGCATGGAAGGCAAGCTTGGCGATACGGATATGTAGATCTCATACCATTGTAACCGACTCTGTGTAACCCTAGCCCTCTCTAGTGTCTATATAAACCGGATGGCTTTAGTCCGTAGGACGAACAACAATCATACCATAGGCTAGCTTCTAGGGTTTAGCCTCCTTGATCTCGTGGTAGATCTACTCTTGTAACACACATCATCAATATTAATCAAGCAGGATGTAGGGTTTTACCTCCATCAAGAGGGCCCGAACCTGGGTAAAACATCGTGTCCCTTGTCTCCTGTTACCATCCGCCTAGACGCACAGTTCGGGACCCCCTACCCGAGATCCGCCGGTTTTGACACCGACACCACCGAAGATGCAAGCAATAGCACATGGCTCCTGGAAGCCCCCAGTCCCCTTGTCCTGGTGGTGGTCGTCATTCCTTCTTGGCGATGGTGGCAGAGGAGGAAGGCCTGCGTTGCCCTCCGGGAGGTCTTCGCGAGGCTGATCCCTCCAGGCTCCCTCGCGAGGCTGGTCCTGCCAGCGATCATCACAAGGTCGGTTGCGCCACTCCTGGCGAGGGCCACGGTCGTCCCATCATCCTCTGCCTCGACCTCCTCCTCGGCCGTAGCCCCGGTCATTGCGCTCGGGGCATCGACCGAAGCGTCCTTCTCGAACGGCCCTGAGCTCCTGGCATTCGTTGGTGTTGTGGGTGTGGAGGTTGTGGAAGGCGCAAAACGGTCGGCTGCCTTTAGACGACTACGACTGGTCCCTGCCGCGCTTCGTGTTCGTCTCTACTGCAAGCACAGCTGCTCCTTTGCGCATCACATCCTTTGCCTTGGCCTTCTTCTCTTCTGGGTCAGCAGCTGGAAGTTCTAGGAGGGAGAGGCGTCCTAGCTCAGCCCTTGCGCACTTAGTCGCCAGGTTGAATAGCTCTAGAGATGTGTAGAGATCCTCGTGGATGGCGAGCTCCTCCTTCATCTTAACGTCACGGACGCCATAAGAGAATGCTGAGATGATGGTGAAAGGATCGAGAAGAGGTGTCTAGGGGGCGTGAATAGACTCTAAGTAAGAAAATTTGCAGTTTTTAATCTCTTTAAGTTGAAGTGGAGTTTTGGCACAAGTTTTAACATTCACAATACATATCAAGCAAGCATGACAAGAGTATATGAGCAGCGGAAAGTAAAGCATGCAAATTGCAAGAATGTAAAGGGATGGGATTGGAGTGTGCAAACGCAATTTGGAGACGGAGATTTTTTATCCGTGGTTCCAATAGGTGGTGCTATCATACATCCACGTTGATGGAGACTTCAACCCACGAAGGGTAACGGTTGTGCGAGTCCACGGAGGGCTCCACCCACGAAGGGTCCACGAAGAAGCAACCTTGTCTATCCCACCATGGTCGTCGCCCACGATGGACTTGCCTCACTCGGGTAGATCTTCATGAAGTAGGCGATCTCCTTGCCCTTACAAACTCCTTGGTTCAACTCCACAATCTTGACGGAGGCTCCCAAGTGACACCTAGCCAATCTAGGAGACACCACTCTCCAAGAGGTAACAAATGGTGTGTTGATGAGGAACTCCTTGCTCTTGTGCTTCAAATGATAGTCTCCCCAACACTCAACTCTCTCTCATAGGATTTGGATTTGGTGGAAAGAAGATTTGAGTGGAAAGCAACTGGGGAAGGCTAGAGATCAAGATTATGTGGTAGGAATGGAATATCTTGACCTCAACACAAGTGTAGATGGTTCTCTCTCAGAAAATGTATGTTGGAAGTGTAGGCATGTTCTGATGGCTCTCTCCATGAATGAAGAGTGGGTGGAGGGGTATATATAGCCTCCACACAAAATCTAACTGTTACACACAATTTACCAAACTCGATGGGACCGAATCGTGAAACTCGGTGAGACCGATTTAGTTCATAATGTGAGGCATTTGGTGGGACCGACATGATCATGAAGGAAATATGCCCTAGAGGCAATAATAAAGTTATTATTTATTTCCTCATATCATGATAAATGTTTATTATTCATGCTAGAATTGTATTAACCGGAAACATGATACATGTGTGAATACATAGACAAACATATAGTCACTAGTATGCCTCTACTTGACTAGCTCATTAATCAAAGATGGTTATGTTTCCTAACCATTGACATGTGTTGTCATTTGATTAATGGGATCACATCATTAGGAGAATGAGGTGATTGACATGACCCATCCCGTTAGCTTAGCACTTGATCGTTTAGTATTCTGCTATTGCTTCCTTCATGACTTATACATGTTCCTGTAACTATGAGAATTGTGTAACTCCCGTTTACCGGAGGAACACTTTGGGTACTACCAAACGTCACAACGTAACTGGGTGATTATAAAGGAGTACTACAGGTGTCTCCGAAGGTACATGTTGAGTTAGCATAATTCGTGATTAGGTTTTGTCACTCCGATTGTCGGAGAGGTATCTCTGGGCCCTCTCGGCAATGCTCATCACCTAAGCCTTGCAAGCATGTAACTAATGAGTTAGTTATAAGATGAAGTATTACAGAACGAGTAAAGAGACTTGTCGATAACGAGATTGAACTAGGTATTGGATACCGACGATCGAATCTCGGACAAGTAACATACCGATGACAAAGGGAACAACGTATGTTGTTATGCGGTTTGACCGATAAAGATCTTCGTAGAATATGTAGGAACCAATATGGGCATCCAGGTCCCGCTATTGGTTATTGACCAGAGATGTGTCTCAGTCATGTCTACATCGTTCTCGAACCGTAGGGTCCGCACGCTTAAGGTTTCGATGACAGTTATATTATGAGTTTATGTATTTTGATGTACCGAAGGTTGTTCGGAGTCTCGGATATGATTACGGACATGACGAGGAGTCTCGAAATGGTTGAGACATAAAGATTGATATATTGGACGGATATATTTGGACACCGGAAAGGTTCCGGAGAAGTTTGGAGCCCCGGGAGGTTACCGGAACCCCCCGGGAGGTATATGGGCCTTATTGGGCCCATGTAGGAGGAAGAGAGAAGGAGCAAGGGAGGGGGCGCGCCCCCCCAAGCCCAATCCGAATTGGGGAGGGGGGCCGGCCCCCCCTTTCCTTTCTCCTTCCCCCTCTTCCTATTACTACTACTAGTACTACTTCCTAATACTAGTACTCTTTCCTTCCCCCTCCAAATAAGATAAGGAAAAGAGAGGGAAACCTACTTGGAGTAGGTTTCCCCCTCCTCATGGCGCGCCCCCCTAGGGCCGGCCACCTCCTACCTTCCTCCTTTATATACGGGGGTAGGGGGCACCCTAGAACACACAAGTTGATCATTGATTGTTCCTTAGCCGTGTGCGGTGCCCCCCTCCACGATATTACACCTCGGTCATATTGTAGCGGTGCTTAGGCGAAGCCCTGCAACAGGAGAACATCAAGATCGTCACCACGCCGTCGTGCTGACGGAACTCCCCCTCGGCGCCTCTGCTGGATCGGAGATCGAGGGTGCGTCATCGAGTTGTACGCGTGTCAAGAACTCGGAGGTGCCGGAGTAACGGTACTTGGATCGGTTGAACCGGAGGACGTACGACTACTTCCTCTACGTTGCGTCAACGCTTCCGCTTCGGTCTACGAGGGTACGTAGACAACACTCTCCCCTCGTTGCTATATCATCACCATGATCTTGCGTGTGCGTAGGAAAATTTTGAAATTACTACGTTCCCCAACAGTGGTATCAGATCCTAGGTTTTATGTGTTGATGTTATATGCACGAGTAGAACACAAGTGAGTTGTGGACGATATAAGTCATACTGCCTACCAGCATGTCATACTTTGGTTCAGCGGTATTGTGAGATGAAGCGGCCCGGACCGACATTACGCGTACGCTTACGCGAGACTGGTTTCACCGTTACGAGCACTCGTGCTTAAAGGTGGCTGGCGGGTGTCTGTCTCTCTCACTTTAGTTGAACCGAGTGTGGCTACGCCCGGTCCTTGTGAAGGTTAAAACAGAGTCTATTTGACAAACTATCGTTGTGGTTTTGATGCGTAAGTGAGATTGGTTCTTGCTTAAGCCCGTAGCAGCCACGTAAAATTTGCAACAACAAAGTAGAGGACGTCTAACTTGTTTTTGCAGGGCATGTTGTGATGTGATATGGCCAAGACATGATGCTATATTTTATTGTATGAGATGATCATGTTTTGTAACCGAAGTTATCGGCAACTGGCAGGAGCCATATGGTTGTCGCTTTATTGTATGAAATGCAAACGCCCTGTAATTGCTTTACTTTATCACTAAGCGGTAGCGATAGTCGTAGAAGCAATAGATGGCGTAACGACAACGACGCTACGATGGAGATCAAGGTGTCGCGCCGGTGACGATGGTGATCACGACGGTGCTTCGAAGATGGAGATCACAAGCACAAGATGATGATGGCCATATCATATCACTTATATTGATTGCATGTGATGTTTATCCTTTATGCATCTTATCTTGCTTTGATTGACGGTAGCATTTTAAGATGATCTCTCACTAATTATCAAGAAGTGTTCTCCCTGAGTATGCACCGTTGCGAAAGTTCTTCGTGCTGAGACACCACGTGATGATCGGGTGTGATAGGCTCTACGTTCAAATACAACGGGTGCAAAACAGTTGCACACACGGAATACTCAGGTTATACTTGACGAGCCTAGCATATACAGATATGGCCTCGGAACACGGGGACCGAAAGGTCGAGCGTGAATCATATAGTAGATATGATCAACATAGAGATGTTCACCATTGAAACTACTCCATCTCACGTGATGATCGGACATGGTTTAGTTGATTTGGATCACGTAATCACTTAGATAACTAGAGAGATGTCTGTCTAAGTGGGAGTTCTTTAGTAATATGATTAATTGAACTTAAATTTATCATGAACTTAGTACCTGATAGTATTTTGCTTGTCTATGTTTGTTTGTAGATAGATGGCTCATGCTATTGTTCCGTTGAATTTTAATGCGTTCCTTGAGAAAGCAAAGTTGAAAGATGATGGTAGCAATTACACGGACTGGGTCCGTAACCTGAGGATTATCCTCATTGCTGCACAGAAGAGTTACGTCCTGGAAGCACCGCTGGGTGCCAGGCCTGCTGCTGATGCAACTGACGACGTTAAGAACGTCTGGCAGAGCAAAGCTGATGACTACTCTATAGTTCAGTGTGCCATGCTTTACGGCTTAGAACCGGGTCTTCAACGACGTTTTGAACGTCATGGGGCATATG
Organism: Triticum dicoccoides; assembly: GCF_002162155.2. Lineage (NCBI taxonomy): Eukaryota > Viridiplantae > Streptophyta > Magnoliopsida > Poales > Poaceae > Triticum > Triticum dicoccoides. Next base: position 404,878,940 of record NC_041381.1, on the reverse strand, counting down.
AGATGTTCCAGGAGTTGAAGTTAATATTTCAAGCAAATGCCCGGATTGAGAGATATGAAGTCTCCAATAAGTTCTACAGCTGCAAGATGGAGGAGAACAGTTCTGTCAGTGAGCATATACTCAAAATGTCTGGGTATAATAATCACTTGATTCAACTGGGAGTTAATCTTCCGGATGATAGCGTCATTGACAGAATTCTCCAATCACTGCCACCAAGCTACAAGAGCTTTGTGATGAACTATAATATGCAAGGGATGAACAAGACTATTCCCGAGCTCTTCGCGATGCTGAAAGCCGCGGAGGTAGAAATCAAAAAGGAGCATCATGTGTTGATGGTCAACAAGACCACTGGTTTCAAGAAAAGGGGCAAAGGGAAGAAGAAGGGGAACTTCAAAAGGAACGGCAAACAAGTTGCTGCTCAAGTGAAGAAACCCAAGTCTGGACCTAAGCCTGAAACTGAGTGCTTCTACTGCAAGCAGACTGGACACTGGAAGCGGAACTGCCCCAAGTATTTGGCGGATAAGAAGGATGGCAAAGTGAACAAAGGTATATGTGATATACATGTTATTGATGTGTACCTTACTAATGCTCGCAGTAGCACCTGGGTATTTGATACTGGTTCTGTTGCTAACATTTGCAACTCGAAACAGGGACTACGGATTAAGCGAAGATTAGCTAAGGACGAGGTGATGATGCGCGTGGGAAATGGTTCCAAAGTCGATGTGATCGCGGTCGGCACGCTACCTCTACATCTACCATCAGGATTAGTTTTAGACCTGAATAATTGTTATTTGGTGCCTGCGTTGAGCATGAACATTATATCTGGATCTTGTTTAATGCGAGACGGTTATTCATTTAAATCAGAGAATAATGGTTGTTCTATTTATATGAGTAATATCTTTTATGGTCATGCACCCTTGAAGAGTGGTCTATTTTTATTAAATCTCGATAGTAGTGATACACATATTCATAATGTTGAAGCCAAAAGATGCAGAGTTGATAATGATAGTGCAACATATTTGTGGCACTGCCGTTTAGGTCATATCGGTGTAAAACGCATGAAGAAACTCCATACTGATGGACTTCTGGAATCACTTGATTATGAATCACTTGGTACTTGCGAACCGTGCCTCATGGGCAAGATGACCAAAACACCGTTCTCCAGATCTATGGAGAGAGCAACAGATTTGTTGGAAATCATACATACAGATGTATGTGGTCCGATGAATGTTGAGGCTCGTGGCGGATATCGTTATTTCCTCACCTTCACAGATGATTTGAGCAGATATGGGTATATCTACTTGATGAAGCACAAGTCTGAAACATTTGAAAAGTTCAAAGAATTTCAGAGTGAAGTAGAAAATCATCGTAACAAGAAAATAAAGTTTCTACGATCTGATCGTGGAGGAGAATATTTGAGTTACGAGTTTGGTTTACATTTGAAACAATGTGGAATAGTTTCGCAACTCACGCCACCTGGAACACCACAGCGAAATGGTGTGTCCAAACGTCGTAATCGTACTTTACTTGATATGGTGCGATCTATGATGTCTCTTACCGATTTACCGCTATCGTTTTGGGGTTATGCTTTAGAGACGGCCGCATTCACGTTAAATAGGGCACCATCAAAATCCGTTGAGACGACGCCTTATGAACTGTGGTTTGGCAAGAAACCAAAGTTGTCGTTTCTCAAAGTTTGGGGCTGCGACGCTTATGTGAAGAAACTTCAACCAGATAAGCTCGAACCCAAATCGGAGAAATGTGTCTTCATAGGATACCCAAAGGAGACAATTGGGTACACCTTCTATCACAGATCTGAAGGCAAGATTTTCGTTGCTAAAATCGGATCCTTTCTAGAGAAGGAGTTTCTCTCGAAAGAAGTGAGTGGGAGGAAAGTAGAACTTGATGAGATAACTATATCTACTCCCTTATTGGAAAGTAGTTCATCACAAGAACCGGTTCCTGTGACAACTACACCAATTAGTGAGGAAGCTAATGATATTGATCATGAAACTTCAGATCAAGTTTCTACTGAACCTCGTAGGTCTACCAGAGTAAGATCCGCACCAGAGTGGTACGGAAATCCTATTCTGGAAGTCATGTTACTAGACCATGATGAACCTACGAACTATGAGGAAGTGATGATGAGCCCAGATTCCGCAAAATGGCTAGAGGCCATGAAATCTGAGATAGGATCCATGTATGAAAACAAAGTATGGACTTTGGTTGACTTGCCCGATGATCGGCAAGCCATTGAGAATAAATGGATCTTTAAGAAGAAGACTGACGCTGATGGTAATGTTACTGTCTACAAAGCTCGACTTGTTGCAAAAGGTTTTCGACAAGTTCAAGGGGTTGACTACGATGAGACTTTCTCACCCGTAGCGATGCTTAAGTCTGTCCGAATCATGTTGGCTATTGCTGCATTTCATGATTATGAAATTTGGCAAATGGATGTCAAAACTGCATTCTTGAATGGATTTCTAGAAGAAGAGTTGTATATGATGCAACCTGAAGGTTTTGTTGATCCAAAAGGTGTTGACAAAGTGTGCAAGCTCCAACGTTCCATTTATGGACTGGTGCAAGCATCTCGGAGTTGGAATAAACGTTTTGATAGTGTGATCAAAGCATATGGTTTTATACAGACTTTTGGAGAAGCCTGTATTTACAAGAAAGTGAGTGGGAGCTCTATAGCATTTCTAGTTTTATATGTTGATGACATATTATTAATTGGAAATGATATAGAATTTCTGGATAGCATAAAGGGATACTTGAATAAAAGTTTTTCTATGAAAGACCTCGGTGAAGCTGCTTACATATTGGGCATCAAAATCTATAGAGATAGATCAAGACACTTAATAGGACTTTCACAAAGTACATACCTTGACAAAATTTTGAAAAAGTTCAAAATGGATCAGGCAAAGAAAGGATTCTTGCCTGTGCTACAAGGTGTGAAGTTGAGTCAAACTCAATACCCGACCACAGCAGAAGATAGAGAGAAAATGAAAGATGTTCCCTATGCTTCAGCCATAGGCTCTATCATGTATGCAATGCTGTGTACCAGACCTGACGTATGCTTAGCAATAAGCTTGGCAGGTAGGTACCAAAGTAATCCAGGAGTGGATCACTGGACAGCGGTCAAGAACATCCTGAAATACCTGAAAAGGACTAAGGATATGTTTCTCGTATATGGAGGTGACAAAGAGCTAGTCGTAAATGGTTACGTCGATGCAAGCTTTGACACTGATCCAGACGATTCTAAATCGCAGACCGGATACGTGTTTTTATTAAACGGTGGAGCTGTAAGTTGGTGCAGTTCTAAACAAAGCGTCGTGGCGGGATCTACATGTGAAGCAGAGTACATAGCTGCTTCTGAAGCAGCAAATGAAGGAGTCTGGATGAAGGAGTTCATTTCCGATCTAGGTGTCATACCTAGTGCATCGGGACCAATGAAGATCTTCTGTGACAATACTGGTGCAATTGCCTTGGCAAAGGAATCCAGATTTCACAAGAGGACCAAGCACATCAAGAGACGCTTCAATTCCATTCGGGACCAAGTCCAAGTGGGAGACATAGAGATTTGCAAGATACATACGGATCTGAATGTTGCAGACCCGTTGACTAAGCCTCTCTCACGAGCAAAACATGATCAGCACCAACACTCCATGGGTGTTAGAATCATTACTATGTAATCTAGATTATTGACTCTAGTGCAAGTGGGAGACTGAAGGAAATATGCCCTAGAGGCAATAATAAAGTTATTATTTATTTCCTCATATCATGATAAATGTTTATTATTCATGCTAGAATTGTATTAACCGGAAACATGATACATGTGTGAATACATAGACAAACATATAGTCACTAGTATGCCTCTACTTGACTAGCTCATTAATCAAAGATGGTTATGTTTCCTAACCATTGACATGTGTTATCATTTGATTAATGGGATCACATCATTAGGAGAATGAGGTGATTGACATGACCCATCCCGTTAGCTTAGCACTTGATCGTTTAGTATTCTGCTATTGCTTCCTTCATGACTTATACATGTTCCTGTAACTATGAGAATTGTGTAACTCCCGTTTACCGGAGGAACACTTTGGGTACTACCAAACGTCACAACGTAACTGGGTGATTATAAAGGAGTACTACAGGTGTCTCCGAAGGTACATGTTGAGTTAGCATAATTTGAGATTAGGTTTTGTCACTCCGATTGTCGGAGAGGTATCTCTGGGCCCTCTCGGCAATGCTCATCACCTAAGCCTTGCAAGCATGTAACTAATGAGTTAGTTATAAGATGAAGTATTACAGAACGAGTAAAGAGACTTGTCGATAACGAGATTGAACTAGGTATTGGATACCGACGATCGAATCTCGGACAAGTAACATACCGATGACAAAGGGAACAACGTATGTTGTTATGCGGTTTGACCGATAAAGATCTTCATAGAATATGTAGGAACCAATATGGGCATCCAGGTCCCGCTATTGGTTATTGACCAGAGATGTGTCTCAGTCATGTCTACATCGTTCTCGAACCGTAGGGTCCGCACGCTTAAGGTTTCGATGACAGTTATATTATGAGTTTATGTATTTTGATGTACCGAAGGTTGTTCGGAGTCCCGGATATGATTACGGACATGACGAGGAGTCTCGAAATGGTCGAGACATAAAGATTGATATATTGGACGGATATATTTGGACACCGGAAAGGTTCCGGAGAAGTTTGGAGCCCCGGGAGGTTACCGGAACCCCCCGGGAGGTATATGGGCCTTATTGGGCCCATGTAGGAGGAAGAGAGAAGGAGCAAGGGAGGGGGGCGCGCCCCCCCAAGCCCAATCCGAATTTGGGAGGGGGCCCGACCCCCCCTTTCCTTTCTCCTTCCCCCTCTTCCTATTACTACTACTAGTACTACTTCCTAATACTAGTACTCTTTCCTTCCCCCTCCAAATAAGATAAGGAAAAGAGAGGGAAACCTACTTGGAGTAGGTTTCCCCCTCCTCATGGCGCGCCCCCCCTAGGGCCGGCCACCTCCTCCCTCCCTCCTTTATATACGGGGGTAGGGGGGCACCCTAGAACACACAAGTTGATCATTGATCGTTCCTTAGCCGTGTGCGATGCCCCCCTCCACGATATTACACCTCGGTCATATTGTAGCGGTGCTTAGGCGAAGCCCTGCAACAGGAGAACATCAAGATCGTCACCACGCCGTCGTGCTGACGGAACTCCCCCTCGGCGCCTCTGCTGGATCGGAGATCGAGGGTGCGTCATCGAGCTATACGCGTGTCAAGAACTCGGAGGTGCCGGAGTAACGGTACTTGGATCGGTTGAACCGGAGGATGTACGACTACTTCCTCTACGTTGCGTCAACGCTTCCGCTTCGGTCTACAAGAGTACGTAGACAACACTCTCCCCTCGTTGCTATATCATCACCATGATCTTGCGTGTGCGTAGGAAAATTTTGAAATTACTACGTTCCCCAACAGATCAACTCGGTAGGACCGATGTGCTAGGTTTAGGGTAAAGCCTCAACTCGGTTTGACCAATTACACAAACTCAGTGGGACCGATTTGGGTAATAAGCGAAACAGAGAGTTGGCCAGGCAAACTCGGTGGGACCGATTGCATACCTTGGTGGGACCGAAGTTATTGCAATAGGCAACAGAGAGTTTGCAAGCTCATCTCGGTGAGACCGAGATCCCATCGGTGAGACCGAGAAGACTAGGGTTTCTGGCAATGGCTATGTAAAGAGAACTCGGTGGCGCCGGATAGAAAGATTCGGTGGGGCTGAGTTTGACTTTTGGTTTGGGACATATGTGTATGTGAGAAAGTGGTTGAGGGCTTTGGAGCATATCACTAAGCACTTTGAGCAAGCAAGCCATTAAGCAACACCTCATCCCCTCTTAATAGTATTGGCTTTCCTATGGACTCAATGTGATATTGGATCACTAAAAGTAAAATGTAGAGTCTTGTGCTTTGAGCTTGAGCCAATCCTTTGTCCTTAGCATCCTGAAGGGGTTCCACATACTCTAGTCCATGCCACTCCATTGTTTGAACTTATCTGAAACATACTAGGTAAGAGTATTAGTCCAACAAGAGATATGTTGACAATAATTACCAAAATCACCGAGGGAGCACTTGTGCTTTCAATCTCCCCCTTTTTGGTAATTGATGACAACACACATCAAAGCTTTAGATAAAGATATAGAGAATAACAAGTAAAGATTGGGAAAGACATGTAACATGCATAGGCTCCCCCTACATGTATGCAATCATGTAAATATGGAATATAGGAGCATGTGAATGCATAAGCATGAAAGAGTAAGCAATGTGTTACATGTATCTTGGCTATATGCATCAGAGCAAATGATGTGAATATAGGAAATGTACCTTCATGCTCATGAGTCCTTCTTGCAAACAGTATGTACATCAACAAGAGATCCTCATACACATGACTGTGATGCATATACTTACCTTGTGGTGCTGAGTTGGCTTAGGAGGGAATGAACCTACGTAAACAAGGTTAGATAACACAGATACACGTACTAGCCAGAGCAAACAACAGAAACCACAAGAGTACCAAGACTGGGATGACATGTAGAGAGTGAGTACTGAGTACCCCCATTGGATATAGACATGTCCCCAAAGGTAAAGATGTGAAATGAATTCAAGTATTTCCTTCCCTTAGATGTCTTGCTCCCCCTGAATCTAGCATGGGATACTGGGAGAAGATAGGGAACAGAAAATCAGAGCAAAGAAAATAAACAGAACTAATGCAAACAATCAAATATGAACATGTCTTTCCCCTCTTAAAGACATGTGACTTCTCTCCTCTTGAACACCAAGCATCTGGGGTCTTTTGAAGTGATACTTTTGTCTCCTTGTAGAAGAAATCTCTCCCCCTGAGTATTTTCTCCCCCTATAGAAATGATTAAGCTTTGATGTGATCTCTCTCCCCCCTTTCACATCAATTTCCAAGAAGGGTTCTTCTGGATTTTTGTTACAAATGGGTTTGGTCCTTGAGTCACAGAACAAAGCAGCAAGTCGACTGTGATGTTGGTTGAGGACAAGAATCATTGAGTGGAGGTGGATCAAAAAGAATGTAGGAACAAGTGGCAAGATGTCTTTCCTGCAGTGAAATCGATGGCACCGAGTTGTGTGCTTCGGTTGCACCGAAAGAATTCGGTTGGACCGAAAACAACTGACCGGTGTAACCGAGTTCATCACAGAGAAAACACTTATCACCTAAGATCACTAGTCAAGTAAGATCTCATAAGGATTTGCAAGGAATTAACTGAAAGATTTGCAAAGAATTGGATGTAGGGAATGCAGAACCAAAAAAGAATCAGAAAAGAAATCTAGATGAAGTTTTTTTTGAAAGCAGAAACAAATATGCATGAGACAAACGCAAGAGCGCAGAAAAGAACACAAGGGAGCTTCATCTAGAATTGGTCGGCGACAATGTCACCTATGTTAGAGTATATTGACTTAGGAGTCAAGTGAGATCACTTGATCATAGGTCATACTCATCGTTTAAGCTCAAAATGGGGTTACCATTTTTCGTTTAAGCATTTTGATGTATTCACATCTTCTTGAGTTGCTTTGACTTATGACTTGGAGTAAAGCTTCTCTAAGATGGAATAACATACCTTGGGTGGTGGTGTTGATCGTGATCATGTAGTTGAACTTGTGTGGGTTGCTCAAGGTTGATGTAGCTCATCAAAAGTTGGGAGCTCCACTTGGAATTTGAGTTCATCTACCTACATGGGTTAGTCTTGAAAGGAAGAGCACTTGTGCATCCAAAATGACAATCATAAAACTCAATATAGAATTTGTTAAAGGATATGTTTGAAGGGTTTCGTGCTTCCTTGTCTTCAACCACCATTGTGTAGAGACTTGGTGATGTATAAATTTTCTCAAGATGTTGGTGGGTTGCAATATCATATGTTTAGATTCATCCAAGTACCTACAAGGGTTAGACATGCAAGGGTGTAAATATATCCAAGACATATAAATAGCAACATGAAAGAAATATCAAGGATCAGTCAAAGGCTCATGCCTTGCATGTATCCAAATGGAGTTCCTACTCCAAGTTTGAAGCATCAATGATGTTCAACTCACCTCTCAAACGGCAAAAGACTTTCTCATCAAGCGGTTTGGTGAATATATCCGCTAATTGCTTATCGGTGCAAACATGCTTAAGATCAATGTCCCCTTTGGCAACGTGATCGCGAATGAAGTGATGACGAACTTCAATATGCTTAGTTCGAGACTGTTGCACGGGATTGTGAGCAATCTTCATAGCACTTTCATTGTCACAAAGCAATGGAACATGTTTCACATATATCCCATAATCCTTGAGAGTTTGGGTCATCCAAAGTAATTGAGCACAACATGAACTAGCGGCAATGTATTCCGCTTCGGCGGTGGATAAGGATACTGAGTTTTGTTTCTTGGAGGATCAAGACACAAGAGATCTACCAAGAAATTGACAAGTACCTGAAGTGGAGTTTCTATGAATCTTGTCTCCGGCATAGTCCGAATCAGAGTAACCAACAAGATCGAAAGAAGACCTCTTAGGATACCAAATGCCAAAATTTGGTGTGTGTATTAAGTATCTCACTATCCTTTTCACAGCCTTAAGATGACATTCTTTAGGGGCCGCTTGATATCGTGCACACATGCACACACTTAGCATAATATCGGGATGAGAGGCACAAAGATATAACAATGAACCAATCATGGAGCGGTAAACCTTTTGATCAACCGGTTCACCATCTTTGGTCAAATCAAGATGTCCACTAGTAGGCATGGGTGTAGTCATACCTTTGCATTCTTGCATATTTAACTTCTTGAATAAGTCCTTGGTGTATTTGTTTGAGAGACAAAGGTGCCTTCCTTAGTTTGCTTGATTTGCAAGCCGAGAAAGAACTTGAGTTCACTCATCATAGACATCTCAAACTTCTCTGACATTAGCTTTCCAAACTTCTCACTAAAGTGAGGGTTAGTCGAACCAAATATAATATCATCAACATAGATTTGGCACACAAATAGTTCTCCATTAACCCTTTTAGTAAAAAGAGTAGAATCAATTTTTCCAACTTCAAATCTCTTTTCAATAAGGAACTTGGTCAAGCATTTATACCACGCTCTAGGAGCTTGTTTAAGACCATAAAGAGCTTTGTGAAGTTTGTAAACATGATTAGGTTTCTTAGGATTGACAAAGCCGGGAGGTTGCTTAACATAAACTTCCTCATCTATTTCACCATTTAGAAAAGCACTTTTAATGTCCATTTGGTACAAGGTGATATCATGGTGATTAGCATAGGCAAGTAAGATGCGAATGGACTCAAGTCTAGCAACGGGGGCATATGTATCACCATAGTCCATACCTTCGACTTGAGTGTAGCCTTGGGTGACGAGACGTGTTTTGTTGCGAACTACTTGTCCATCTTCATCTTGCTTGTTGCGAAACACCCATTTGGTACCAATGATGTTGTGGTTGTTGTCTGGCCTCTCAACCAATGTCCAAACTTGATTTCTCTCAAAGTTGTGTAGCTCTTCATGCATGGCGTTTATACAATCCAGATCTTCCAATGCTTCTTCAACCTTCATAGGTTCAATGCTAGAGATGAATGAACAATGTTCACAAAAGTTAGCCAAATGAGTTTTAGAGCGAGTGATTCTCCCGGTTTGGATATCATTGTAGATTTGCTCGACGGGATGGTCTTTGGCGACTCTTGCTCGAACTCGTGGAAGCTTTTGCTTGAATCTAGGTGGAACATCTTCTTCATATTGTTCTTCTTCTTGGACTTCTTCATTGTTGACGTTGTCGTTCTCTTGTCATGGTGGAGAAGGAGGTTGTTGATGTTCATCTTGGTGTACTTCCTCGTTTTCTTCATCTTGGTGTGTCCCACTTGTGGATGCTTCCGTAACAACTCTTGGTTCACCTTGTCGTGAGGTGGAAGCTTCCACTTGGACGGATGAGGTACTCTCCTTCACCTTCGTTCGACGTATCTTGCCAATAGACAAGTCTTGGATTGCTTCTGAAGGGTCTTTGTCTCCTACATCAATTGGTAATTGCTCTACTTGCGAGCCGTTAGATTCATCAAACTTCACATCTACCGTCTCTTCAACCTTTCGGGTGAAATTATTGTAGACATGGTAAGTGTGATAGTTTGATCCATAACCAAGTAGGAAACCTTCTTGAGATTTAGGAGCAAATTTAGAACAACGATGCTTATCAAGAATGTAGCACTTTGAGCCGAATACTCGAAAGAATCCAACTTGGGGTTTGTTGCCAGTGAGGAGCTCGTATGCCGTTTTGCCGAGTAGCTTGTGAAGATACAAGCGATTTGTTGCATGACAAGCTATCTCAACCGCTTCCGCCCAAAAGTGCTTTGGCGTCTTGTACTCATCAAGCATCGTTCTCGCCATTTTGATGAGCGTCCGGTTCTTCCTCTCAACAACTCCATTTTTTGAGGTGTGTACGTAGCCGAGAACTCATGTGAAATCCCTTCTTCATCAAGAAACGTGTCCACATTTGCGTTCTTGAACTCCATTCCGTTGTCGCTGTGAACCTTCTTGATCTTCACTTCAAATTGATTTTTGGGCCTTACTAGCGAAGTTTTTGAAGATCTTTTGGACCCTCGATTTATCATCGAGAAAGAACACCCACGTAAATCTTGAAAAATCATCAACTATAACTAGACCAAAAGAATTTCCACCGAGACTTTTGTAAGCATTGGGACCGAAAAGATCCATGTGAAGTAGCTCGAGCGGCCTCCTCGTGGTCATGATGTTCTTCACGGGATGCCTTCCTCCAACTTGCTTACCTTCTTAACAAGCGTTGCAAAGTCTATCCTTATCAAATATGACATCGTTAATGCCGAGGATATGATTACCTTTAATAAGCTTGTCAAGGTTTCGCATGCCCACATGATCTAACCGTCAATGCCACAACCAACCTTTAGAGGATTTAGCAATTAAGATAGTTCTAGGTTGAGCCTTTTTAGTGAAATCAACAATGTATAGATCACCTTTGCGTATACCGGTAAAGACCATTTTATGATTATCTCTACGAAACACTTGGCAATCTACTTCGGTGAATAGGACATTGAAACCAAAGTCAGCTAGTCTAGAAACAGAAAGTAGATTATAACCAAGAGATTCAACGAGCATGACATTTTGTATGGAGCTATCATGTGAGATAGCCACCTTACCGAGGCCAATCAGCTTACCCTTTGAGTTATCACCAAAAGTGACATACTTTCGAGGGCCGTTGTTTTCAGCAAGCTCATGAAACATATCTTTATCTCCGGTCATGTGATCAATACATCCACTATCAAGAACTCGTTCCTTTCCTCTTGCCATGTATCCCCGAAGATTTTCCATAAGACCAAAGTGTCTCATTGCATCATCAAGATCAAAGTCACTATCATCATCCTCATCATGGTATCCATGTTGAACATCGTCATGTGATGGGTCAATTCCTAGAGAGGGTTATTCATTAGAATGAGTTTGATAATGATCTTCTTTAGGAATTCTAATAGCTTTGGAAATAATATTGCTAATAATTCCAACATCTCCTTTGGCACGCTTAAGATTTGTAAGCTCAAATAGACAATCACCAAACTTAGGATCATTGGAATTCATCTTACTCAAGGCAATAGACTTATGGAGAATTTCATCCAGATTTTGCAAGGAATAATTTGGAAAACGTTCCTCAAGAAATTTCCATGTGGTGTAGGCACACTTAAGAGTAGGCAAGCAACCTATCAAGTTTCTAGGCAAACATCTAGTGATAAGATGAACAGTGCAAAGATTGCGAATCATGTCAATTGACTCATCAAGGGTAGGATGCATAGGATCAACAGGAGGTGCACAAGTGCTAGTAATGTACTTGTTCAAATGATATTCATTGAAAATCACAAGCATCTCATTTTTTCACTCATGAAAATACTCTCCATCAAGTATAGGCACTCTATGTCTAAGACTCCCCAAAGTAGACTCATCCATCTTCCTCCAATGGTGATTAAACCGAAGCAATGGAGACCAAAGCTCTGATACCAATTGAAAGGATCGAGAAGAGGTCTCTAGAGGGGGGGGGTGAATAGACTCTAAGTAAGAAAAGTTGCAATTTTTAATCTCTTTAAATTGAAGTGGAGTTTTGGCACAAGTTTTAACATTCACAATGCATATCAAGCAAGCATGACAAGAGTATATGAGCAGCGGAAAGTAAAGCATGCAAATTGCCAGAATGTAAAGGGATGGGATTGGAGTCTGCAAATGCATTTTAGAGACACGGAGATTTTTTATCCATGGTTCTGATAGGTGGTGCTATCGTACATCCATGTTGATGGAGACTTCAACCCACGAAGGGTAACGGTTGCACGAGTCCACGGAGGGCTCCACCCACGAAGGGTCCACGAAGAAGCAACCTTGTCTATCCCACCATGGTCGTCGCCCACGAAGGACTTGCCTCACTCGGGTAGATCTTCATGAAGTAGGCGATCTCCTTGCCCTTACAAACTCCTTGGTTCAACTCCACAATCTTGATGGAGGCTCCCAAGTGACACCTAGCCAATCTAGGAGACACCACTCTCCAAGAGGTAACAAATGGTGTGTTGATGATGAACTCCTTGCTCTTGTGCTTCAAATGATAGTCTCCCCAACACTCAACTCTCTCTCACAGGATTTGGATTTGGTGGAAAGAAGATTTGAGTGGAAAGCAACTTGGGGAAGGCTAGAGATCAAGATTTATGTGGTAGGAATGGAATATCTTGACCTCAACACAAGTGTAGGTGGTTCTCTCTTAGAAAATTCATGTTGGAAGTGTAGGCATGTTCTGATGGCTCTCTCCACGAATGAAGAGTAGGTGGATGGGTATATATAGCCTCCACACAAAATCTAACTGTTACACACAATTTACCAAACTCGGTGGGACCGAATCGTGAAACTCGGTCAGATTGATTTAGTTCATAATGTGACCATTAGGCATTTCGGTGGGACCGACATGATCAACTCAATAGGACCGATGTGCTAGGGTTAGGGTAAAGCCTCAACTCGGTTTGACCGATTACACAAACTCGGTGGGACTGATTTGGGTAATAAGCAAAATAGAGAGTTGGCCAGGCAAACTCGGTGGGACCGATTGCATACCTCGGTGGGACCAAAATTATTGCAATAGGTAACAGAGAGTTTGCAAGCCCATCTCGGTGAGACCGAGATCCCATCAGTGAGACCAAAAAGACTAGGGTTTCTGGCAATGGCTATGTTAGGAGAACTCGGTGGTGCCGGATAGAAAGATTTGGTAGGGCCGAGTTTGACTTTTGGTTTGGGACATATGTGGATGTGAGAAAGTGGCTGAGGGCTTTGGAGCATATCACTAAGCACTGTGAGCAAGCAAGCCATTAAGCAACACCTCATCCCATCTTAATAGTATTGGCTTTTCTATGGACTCAATGTGATCTTGGATCACCAAAAGTAAAATGTAGAGTCTTGTGCTTTGAGCTTGAGCCAATCCTTTGTCCTTAGCATCTTGAAGGGGTTCCACATCCTCTAGTCCATGCCACTCCATTGTTGAACTTATCTGAAACATACTAGGTGAGAGTATTAGTCCAACAAGAGATATGTTGACATTAGTTACCAAAATCACCCAGGGAGCACTTGTGCTTTCAGATGGCCTTGTCCGTCACCTTGGGGATCTTGAGGCGGGCGCTTTTGAAGCATTGGATGTATTTCTGCAGGGTCTCTCCAGGTTGCTGCTTGATGCGACACAGGTCACCCGCGGCCGGAGGGCGGTCGCGAGTGCCCTGGAAGTTGGAGATGAAGCGGCTACGCATCTCGTCCCAAGAGGAGATCAAGCCGGGAGGCAGGTTCAGGAGCCAGGTGCGGGCACCATCCCTGAGCGCCATGGGAAACCAATTCGCCATGACCTTCTCGTCTCCGTTGGCCACCTCGATGCCCAGCTCGTAGAGCTGCAGGAACACCGCGGGGTCGGCAGCACCATCATAGCGAGGAGGCAGGTCCGGTTTGAACTTGCCGGGCCATGCCATGCTACGCAGCTCGGTGGTGAAGGCGCGGCAACCTGTTTTGGTCACCGGAGCCCTTTGCTAATGCGGAGCTTGGTCCTGGTGGTCCACGGGCGCTGCCGCCAGGGGCAGCGCGGGGTCTTGGCACGCTGGTGCGGGGATGCGATCTTGTCGCGCTGGTGCAGGGAGCACATGAGCACCTTCTTGAGGCCGAGGGATTTCTTGGCAGCTTCTTTCTTGTCGCGCGGGCGCTGGACACGGTGGGTCACGTCCAGGAGCCGCGCGCCTTGGAGCTAGGGCGCCGTCTTGGTGGAGAGGTGGCGGAGGCGCTCCCTGAGCCGCGTCGCCCATGCACGATGGTGGGTGAGGCAGTGAGAGGGACGGCGCGGGAGAGCCCCCTGCGGTGGTGACGAGCTCGGTCATACGAGCGAGCCACTCTTCGTAGAGGTCATCGACGGGGCCGTAGTGCAGGAGCTCACGTGCCAGGAGCAATGCGTCCTGCACGTCCGCGGGAGCGCGATGAGCGTGAGACGATGAACCAGCTGGGGTTAGCGACGGAGTGGTGGTGCGGCCTTCCCACCGCACCGAGGGATGCAGCAAAGACGCCTGCTGCTCGTTCCCCGCCGGGCTGGTGGCGGCATTGGTGGCACGCAACAGAGAATGACGAGGAGGCCCACCAATGGGAGCAGTCTGGGCAACACGGGCAGCAAGAGCAGCTCGCGCTCGACGCAAGCTCGGCGAGCGTCTGCCATGGATGCGATGAAGCGATGGGATGCAGATCAGCAGAAGGAAGATTTTGGCGCACCCCTACCTGGCGCGCCAAATGTTGGATATCGAGTTCCGGCAAAACCCTTAAGGTTCGAACTCTGGGGTGCGCATGAAGATCTTCTCCTTACCGAAACACGCCCACAGCCTCACCGCGATTCTTAGCTAGTACGATCAACAACACAAGAGACACGAGGTTTATACTGGTTCGGGCCACCATTGTGGTGTAATACCCTAATCCAGTGTGTGGTGTGGTGGATTGCCTCTTGGGCTGATGATAAACAGTATAGAGGAAGAACAACCTCGCGAGGAGAGGTGTTCTTGTGGTGGTGTGTCTGGAGAGGAGTCGATCCGTCTCCCTTGGCTCTAGGTGAGATTCTCCCTTTTTCTACTATGGTGGCTAGCCCTATTTATAGAGGCCCTAGTCCTCTTCCCAAATATTGAGCGGGAAGGGAGCCAACAATGACCATTTTGAAAGGGGACGGCTAGTACAAGCTATCCTCATTAAAGGTTATCTTCGACTGCCAAAGGCACTGGTGATGACGCTGCTTTGGGCTCCATGGTGACCGCTGCCCTGCCGTCCTGCTGGTCTTGGTCTCGTTGCACCGATACGGAAACCTTTGCCTGATGCCTCGCTACTCCGCGCCTTTGCTTGCCCCCTTTGCACCAAAGAGGAAACGAGGACACTGCACAAGTTGGCGCCCACCTGGTCTTGATCTTCATGGCTTGCGTCATGAGCACCTCGTGAGGTACCCCTCGCCTTGATCTCTCCACCTCCTCATGAGCCTGTCTGGCGAGGCCGCCCCCGAGGAGGCCTTGCATCATCCGCCCAGCGAGACTTGGCCCCTCGCGAGGGTCTTGAGTGTTTGTTGATGAAGACGTGCCGTACTGGGCCACTGGCTGAGCCATGCTGCAGGCCGTAGGCAGGCAAGTCTGGGGACCCCCGTTCCCAGAACACCAACATTCATAAACCGATGATTGTTCATTGAGTGTGACGTCATCTATTTCATGTAGATAAGCCTACTATGTTGATAGCCCGTTCGATACGTTGTGATTCATAAAGACCGCTGCAAACATCAATGTTCTGCTTATCACAGATAAGATTGATTAATACCCATAACAATCCATGTCCTTAACAAAGGGTGCACACACATATAGGTTGAGCGTGTGTCTTGCGTCGTGTGCTATGTGCATGCAGGTGTGCGAGTGTTGCGTGTGTGCAAGGGTATGTTTCAGTGTTGCATGCATGTATGCGTACGTGCGTGTGTTCGTGAGTGCATGTGTACGTGTCAGTGTTGCATGCCTGCATGCATGCATGTGTTTGTTATGTGTACGTGTCAGTGTTGCATGTATGCATGCGTGCATGTCTTGCGTGCGTGCATGTGTACGTGTGGGGTGAGGCTACACCTCAGTCGACTGACTTTTTCATCTCTGGTCATTAGATTTTCCAGCGTTGGATACGAAATCAAGGGCCTGCAGTTTATCTTCAAACTCCACCCCCCTGAGCCGCCCGCCCACAACCGGCCTGTGCCAACACGCCGCCCCACCCGACCCGAAACCACTCCCAACTGCCGGTCCGCCGCCACACTGGCCATCCCTCTAGGCCCCACCGTGCCGAGCTTTTTCTATGTCGATCCCCACGCCACCGCCCAATCACCGTCCCCCCCCCCACCCACCGC
>NC_041381.1:404860453-404862149 GCF_002162155.2 Triticum dicoccoides | reverse complement strand
GACTTTGAATACCCACCGACCACTAATTTATTACCATTTCTATCCTTCATATACGCGCTGAAGGGTGGGCCCTATGGTAATGTGCGCTGCTAAATGTGGACCATTCCACTGGTCAATTGATCGTGTCATCAACAAATTATGGAGTTGTATGGCGAGCCAGTGACCGTATGATCACCCTAAAATGTATTTTATTAACACAGTACAAACTCAAACTACCATTTCTTTCTTTCATATATGGGCTGATAGGTGGGCCCCATGGTTATGCGCCCCGATGGTGCAACACTAGTTGCGCCACATGGAACGTTTGACTGGTCAATTGATTGTGTCAGCAACAAAATACGGAGTTGTACGGTGAGCCAGTGACCATATAATCATGACATGTATTTTTTTAACATGGTACAGACGCAAGGGCTCATATATACGCGCAAGCACTCACCGCTATAAGTGCACACATGCAGACCCTACCCCTATGACCACCTTCGAGAGAGTGAGCCAGCATATGATCTTGAGATTTTATGAAGTCACCATAGGTGCCTCGTAGTCAAGTGGAACGTCTCCTCCCACTAAACGCACATCACCGAAAAATACTAAAATGAACCCAGATAAATGCGAGCACCGGGACTTTAACCTTGGTGGGCTCGAGAAACCACTGTCCTCCTAACCATCCAACCACATGTTGGTTAGCACGACAAAATGTATGTGGTGACCATGATGAGCTTATTCTGAAGTCCAGTGACCATATCGTGCGTTCGCTTCAAATATAATGACTGTAAGTGTCATCAACAAAATACGGAGCACACATCAAATGCAAAGTCTGTCAGTGTCATCAAGAAAATACGGGGACGTATTGTGAGCTAGATACTGTATGATCACCACAAGAATGTATACAGTGACCGTAATGAGCATATTCTGAAGTCCAGTGGCCGTATAGTGCTTTAGCTTGAAATACAGTGACCGTCACGCATGAATGTGTCGTGGGCGTGCATACTTTTAGAGGGCCGAGAGATAGTTTGTCTGCGTACGTGAAAGTGGTGTAGAAAGAGGGGGTGTCCGGTGGAGACTAGGAGAGATATGCCCTTCGTTTCTCTTTCCCGTGACTAATATTTTAGGAGAATATCTAAACATTTTCAATGCAGAACAAATATTTTTGGATGCACCGTGCAATTAACTTTCATGTATAACATTGTACTATTGTATATGCTTATTTTCTTAGTGGCCGGTTGCGTGTGTGGTGTGGTGGGCACATCATTTATAGTTGTGGTGGGTCAACATGAGGACTCATGGGTCGGTTCCATCCTGCGCCACATAGGTTGGACCGAGACGTGTTATACGAAGACCCATGTGGAGGACTCGGCATACAACACGAAGCTACCAGAGTCGTGGAGGACTCTATCCCCACTGGTGATAAGCCGACTATATATGATTTGTAACCCTAGGCCCCGAGTATGTTATAGAAGCTTGGGGGCTAGTTCGTTGATAGTATACACACACGCACAATGCCTGGTATTCACATGTACTTTGTACACACCCCTATCACTAATATACAGTACCAAGAGTAGGCTTTTTCCTCAACTGCAAGGGTACGAACTAGGGTAAAACTTTGCCTCGTATTACCATCCAGACTAACAGGCAGGGATATCCTACCGAATGATATGATGGAATCATATCTACCAACTACTAAGAGAGTGGTGTGTCT